>NC_140168.1:122356699-122379199 GCF_963971535.1 Notolepis coatsorum | reverse complement strand
TTGTTACTGTAGATTGTCCGACAGTATTATTTCCCTCGCTGTGTGAACAAAATGCAGTTGCGTCTGAGGGGAGTGGCTACTGGCTAAGTACGCACGGAAAGGAAAGGAGATGCACATAATGAGAGGAGAGGAGACGCACCAAAATCCATTCAGACAACGGGGCCCAGTACTTTGTTAGCGGTGTGAAAATATGCCAAAAAACATTAATATCTTTGGAACCGTTTGTGTTGAATTGTATCTGAATCGGGAGATGATTTCTCCGTCACAATTGAAAGTGTATTTCTCTAAAGCTGGCTGGCGCATAGAATATCTACTCCAGTGCGGGCTCCGCAAGTTTGTAAACTTGTGCATACCGTATAGAGTATAGAGAGAAGGCTCTATAGCAGAGGTCCCCAACCATCGGGTCGCGGACCGGTACCTGCAGGCCATGGATCATTGGTACCGGACCGCAACGAAAGAATAAAGTTGTTTAACAAGACCCTATTCTCTGTGCTGGGTCACATTTTGAACATTTCTCCCCAGCATCGAGTCAAACATTGCATTGATCACCCTCACAATTATTGTAGTTTCATTCAGTCACCCAACATTGCATCACAAGCAACACGAACTACACTGGAAGTTTAGTACTGCATCCGGCATGCAACGCAACGCACATGTGTGTGACCTCAAGCTGTTGATGTTAAATGTTTGGTGGTTTTCTATTTAACTATAAGGCAGATATGGTGTGACCCATGTACTGCATATTTTATACTGAGGAAGAAAAACGGAGAAGGATTGGGTGGGAGTAAAAAGGGATGGGAGTGGGATTCTATAAAAGTTTGGCTTGGGATTGGGACGGCGTGGGATCAGTCTTCAGTGGGAGTGGGAGGGAGTGGGATCTCACTTGGGATTGGGACGGGATGGGATCAGTCTTCTGTGGGAGTGGGAGGGAGTGGGATCTCACTTGGGATTGGACGGGATGGGATTATTTCGTGGGAGTAGAAGGGAGCGGAAGTCTTGACTTTAAAGAAGACGTGTCCGGCCCATGGGGACATTAAGTGTGTTGTCGGGCCTTACAAATAAATTTGATTTGATTTGATTTGAGTCAAAATCCACTCTTGTTTCAGCCTCTAATGCACACCTCCTTCCATATCAATGAACGCAGGTTATACGTGTCTCCAGCTTTGAATTCCTTGGCGTCCACATCTCCAAGGACCTCTGTTGGACCCTCAGCACATGATGTTGGTCAAGAAGTTCACCAGTGCCTCTTCTTCCTGAGGAGACTGAGGAATGTCTCCTCAGATGCTGGTGAACTTTTAGCGGTGCGCCATAGAAAGCCTACTCACCATCTGTGTCGAAGTGTCCTTGAGCAAGACACTTAACCCCTAACCTGGGCCGGGGTGTGACTGTGAGAGTGAACGGGTCAAATGCGAGGAACAAAATTGTAAACCGCTTTGGATAAAATAACAATATAAATGCACCATTTACCATTTAGACAGAAACATATAGAAATAATATAAAAATAATATAGAAAACATAGAAGAATATTGAAATAATATTGAAAAATATATCGAGCAAATATAGAAAGAAATATAGAACAAAATATTATCAAAGAATATTGAAATAATATAGAAAAATTATATCTTTTAGACAGAGGTAGAAATTATCTTCATCTCATTCTTTATTTTTAATAATCTTTAATACAAGCCAAACATAATCTTCTCCTCCGCCGGCCATAGTAAGACAGAGGGATGCTGGTAGGAGGAGGATGAGGAGGATAGGAGGGGGAGAGATGTGGGCTTGTTAAAGACTGTGTGAGTGTGTTTTGTAGTTTTATGCCGTGCTTTTCCACCCCTAGATTCCGCTGCATGTATTTTTAATACCTACAGATCGCAATAAAATATAAGACTATATCGAGAGAGAGGAGAGGAGGAGAGAGAGAGAGAGAGAGAGAGAGAGAGAGAGAGAGAGAGAGAGAGAGAGAGAGAGAGAGAGAGAGAGAGAGAGAGAGAGAGAGAGAGAGAGAGGTCTGAGGGAAAGAAAGAACTGAGGTGGTTATGAAATGCCACTCAGAGGTCAATGTTACAACAATGGAAATGATAACATAGAGCAATAAAATAATGTTCTGAGGAGAATTCATCAGAGGTAAAGACAGAACGGAGAGAGAGAGAGAGCTAACACGCTCAGCCAAAAACCCTGGGCCCTCATTTATCAACAATTCTTAGAAAGTGTTCTATTTTCGTTCTTAAGCACAGAATTTAGAATGTGTGTACGTACAGAAAAATCGGGATTTATAACACGTGCGTACACAGGTTCTACGCACACCTGCAAGTACTCCGTGTTGATAAATGCCACTTGTTCTACGCTCCGTGCTCCTGCACGGTTTTACGTATTTGCATATAGCACCGCCCGTAATTAACCATATATGGTAATGAAACACCCCCAAGAAATGTGGAAAAGTGGACTACGCCAGCGAACGCGCATGGAGAAATACGCGACAGGCTGACAGACATCTATTAACTTCCTAAAGACCATTGCTGCCTCGGCAGCGCAAACACTAATAAAGACCATTAACCACTGTTTGCCATTGGTGTCATTAATAACCATGCTGGAATATGACTGTTTTTTCTTCGTTTCGTTAGATTAATACCCAGGGATTAAAGTTCTCCGTCAATTTCATTCCAAATCGCGACGGATTTTCCGTAAATTTTCTACCTGCATATGATTTGTAGAGGCATACAATCTATTTTGATGTTGGTATTAGGTCGCCTATATAAACAATAATACGAGAGCATATACAAGAACCTTTCTATTCACATAACTGCATTTGTGATGGAGCTTTGACAGCTACATGGGTGGTACAGAAAGTAACAGTCTATTGTTCGATCCATCTCCAATATCACGATGGACCGTGCCATGTAGCCTATGTATAGCCTGCCTATGTGATCAAGAGACCCTATGTAAAGCGACATTGGGTCTCTTGAAAGGCGCTATATAAAATGAAGCTATTATTATTATTATTATTATTATTATTATTATTATTATTATTATTATTATTATTATTATTATTATTATTATTATTATTATTATTATTATTATTATTATTATTATTATTATTATTTTTAATTATTATTATTATTATTATTATTATTATTATTATTATTATTATTATTATTATTATTATTATTATTATTATTATTATTATTATTATTATTATTATTATTATTATTATTATTATTATTATTATTATTATTATTATTATTATTATTATTATTATTATTATTATTATTATTATTATTATTATTATTATTATTATTATTATTATTATCACGTCTGTGCGGGAGCTCACAGATAGACTGTCTTTTAGTCTCAGTGAAGTTTCAACGGAGGTCATCTATTCTAACCAACAAATTGAAGTAGAAAGCATTTTGTTGTGACCAATCTTATTTGGAAACATGACACAAAATAATTGTATTTTTATCGTGTTTGGAGGTGGGTGTTCTGCGTCTGCCCCCCCGGTGCCAAACAAGCAGGCCAACCTCTTGTTCGCGCGTGAGCCCGTTATAATTACACTACTGTCGCTATTTTACAATTAACTATAATGAATTACGGTTCATACAGAACACGCGCCAAAAAAGCTAAATACTATTATTTTGTGTGTCATGTTTCCAAATAAGATTGGTCACAACGAAATGCTTTCTACTTCAATTTGTTGGTTAGAATAGATGACCTCCGTTGAAACTTCACTGAGACTAACATTCTATTTGTGAGCTCCAGCACAGACGTGATAATAATAATAATAATAATAATAATAATAATAATAATAATAATAATAATAATAATAATAATAATAATAATAATAATAATAATAATAATAATAATAATAATAATAATAATAATAATAATAATAATAATAATAATAATAATAATAATAATAATAATAATAATAATAGCTTCATTCTATATAGCGCCTTTCAAGAGACCCAAGATTGCTTTACATAGATAGGGGGGGAAATAACAAAGTAACAAACATAGTGGACAGACACAACATATAAATATGATGATGGAATAACAAAGTAACAAACATAGTGGACAGACACAACATATAAATATGATGATGGAATTCAAGTTCAAGTTTGTATTGATCACATATAAGCAGGCTACACATGGCGTAGGCTACATCATACATGGCAGTGAGATTCATTGTTCTTTGTACATGCTCTCATATTATTGTTTATATAGGCTACATAATACCGACATCAAAATAGATTGTATGCCTCTACAAATCATATGCAGGTAGAACATTTACGAAAAATCCATCGCGATTTGGAATAAAATTGAGGAGAACTTTAATCCCTGGGTATTAATCGAACAAAACGGGAAAAGGCAGTCATATTCCAGCACAGTCTTTATTAGTGTTTGCGCTGCCCAGGCAGCAATGGTTAATAGATATCAGCCTGTCGCATATTTCTCCCATAACACGCTTCGCTCGGCTTAGTCCACTTGTCCACATTTCATGGGGGTGTGTCATTACCATATATGGTTAATTACGGGCGGTGCTATATGCAAATACTTAAAATCGTGCACGAGCACTGAGCGTAGAACAAATGGTATTTATCATCACGGAGTGTGCGTATGACCCGTGTATGCACGTGTGATAAATCCAGATTTTTCTGTGCGTACATACATTCTAAATTCTGTGCTTAAGAACGAAAATAGAACACTTTCTAAGAATTGTTGATAAATGAGGGCCCTGGACTCCTTGGTAAACACATCAACTCAAGTATTTTCTCTCAACTCACTCAGTTTTAAATCCACGCCAATCTGGATTCAGAGCAAATCACAGCACTATTTCAGCTGTTAACATTAGTTACAAATGACATAGTATCTGCATTAGATGATAAGAAGCACTGTGCTACTACTCCTTTTGTAGATTTTTTGCACTTACAAAATGTGTAATATTTGTATAGGTAGAAAGGCTTGTGACTGGTTTGAGGATTATTCGTTTGAAAGACGTCAGTGTGTGAAGTCTGGAAATGCCAACGTTTGTGCAGATGACAAACAGTGTTCCACAGGGTTACATTTTCTTTACCATTTGTATAAATTATATTGTCTCCTCATTGAAAGGTGGTCAGGACCATTTGTATGCGGATGACACAATTGTGTATTGTATAGCTGACTCTGTTCTTATTCATCTCAAACTGGTTCTATAAATGCAAATAAAATCCCCAAAACAAAGACTACAGCAACCTGCATATCTCTACTGTAAATGGTTCAAATTGAACTGGTCACAAATTCGGCAACAAATTCCTATTTAAGCACAACATCGGGAATCTTGTTAGCAACTTGTGACAAAAGAGCTTCCTCCACACTCCACCTTAAGACTCTGTTTACCACTCATCCCTGATGTCTATGACCAGTGATAGCTACAATACCCACCACTGTATTCCATATGATCAGGTTGCTTGGTCTTCTCTGGCTGACAGAGGCAGTAATCATTGGTATCTGTATATTTATAAATCCCTACTCTGTAAACTACAGTACCACCTTATATCTCATCTATGCTGCTCTGGAACATTGGTCCACTCTTAACGAGCTCCAGTGATTGTCTAGTCCTTCAGTAACACCGGTCCACTCTTAACGAGCTCCAGTGATTGTCTAGTAGTATCGCTCCGTTGCGGTCTCAAACAGAGTGCAACACAGTCCTACACCATAGCAGGATGAATTATGAATGGGAATAGCGAATAAAAGAAACAATGATCAGAATAACGAGTACACTCGTTGTTGGCGGCCAACGATCGGCGGGCTATAACGAGTTAACTAGTTTTTGGCGCAGAAACGGTTAACAAGCTCCAGTGATTGTCTAGTCCTTCAGGAACACTGGTCCACTCTTTTTTTTTTTATCTACTTTTTCTCCCCCTTTTTTCTGTGATTTTTCTCCCATCCCAATTGTCTCTTGCGTTGGTGACGAGCACAATGTCTGCTGCGCCACCCAGCCACACTACACTGGTCCACTCTTAACGAGCTCCAGTGATTGTCTAGTCCTTCTGGAATACCGGTCCACTCTTAACGAGCTCCAGTGATTGTCTAGTCCTTCTGGAATACCGGTCCACTCTTAACGAGCTCCAGTGATTGTCTAGTCCTTCTGGAATACCGGTCCACTCTTAACGAGCTCCAGTGATTGTCTAGTCCTTCTGGAATACCGGTCCACTCTTAACGAGCTCCAGTGATTGTCTAGAGACTCTAGTCCTTTTTGTATCGATGCAGCGGAATCATGGAATCTCTTCCAACGTGACCTAAAACGCAGTACTCTTGACTCTTTTGTACGTTTTAGATTAACATTTTTCTTTAATAACTGTCTATACCCTATACGTCAACTCTGTAATTGCTTTCTCCAAAGTGCTATTGCATATGTATTTATCTTTGACTGCGTGTCAATGATTGATTTATTCTCTCTCTCTCTCTCTCACGGTAAAATAATTGATTGTGTGTGTTTTGTCATTGAACATGTGGGTCTCCCTCAATGACTCCCGAGTTGAAATAAAGTAGGAGAAAAAGAGAGAGATAGATGGATGAAAGAAAGTCAATAGGAGGACATATTGAGAGAGAGAGAAAAGAGAAAAGAAGAGGAGAGAAGAGACGTTAGATGAGAGGTAATTCTCATATTAGTCCCTGACCAGTCCACCAGGTATAGACGGTATAATCTAGTGTGCATGAATGCTTTTGTATGTGTGTCTGTCTGCATGTGTGTGTGTGCGTCCAGTGTCTGTTGTATGTCTACATAAATACTTCTATATAGGGATGCTCAATATTGGCTTTTTTACCCATACCGATATTCCGATATTGTCCAACTCTTAATTTCCGATACCGATATCAACCGATACCGATATATGCAGGGTTTCCCCCCAAAAAAACGGAATAATTTCAAGTAACTAATAATTTCACTGGATGCATTCAAAAGGCTTTCTAAATGTAAGCATTATCTGTGCAAAATATGATCATTAAAAAAGTAAAAATTAACATTACATATCTCTTGTTGTTGAATTAAACCAACATGCATACTTTTGACAAGAAATAAAATAAGAATTGGTTCTTACTTGCTTGCCTGGGTAAATAAAGGTTAAATAAATGTAAAAAAAAAAAAAAAAAAAAAAAAAAAATGTTATTGTTTTTTTTTAAATTTTTTACAGATACCGATATTTTCCGATATCACATTTTACTGCCGATATCGGCCGATAATATCGGACATCCCTACTTCTATAGCATAATAGAAAATAGTGTGGGTGTGTATGTCTTCTGTGTGCGACTCCTCGGCCAGCAAGTGGGAACTGCTGTGAGTGATCCGTCTTCTTCTTCTGCTCTTCTTCTGCTCACTTCCACCAGGATACACGTCCTGCAAATATGTGGCACATACTGCACACGGTGTGAGTCGGTATACAGTATGTAGTATGATGTAGGATGTGGTACATGCAGTACACAGGATTCAGAAGCAGTTCTTGAGAGTCGTCATTACCCCTGTCTAGCCTTCAGGCTATAGAAGTTATATCAGGGGTTCTCAAACTCTTTCATACCGCAACCCCATTTTATGTAGGATTTCTTTCGGGGACCCCACACTTAATGTATCGTGTCATTTCAACGTGGAATTAAGGAATATCAAAATAAAAGCAGAACTTGATCATGCATATTTATTAGAAAATGTTATTACAGCACTATGTTATTAATACACATTTATAAAACGAGGCATATTTTGCCAAAATATGTTGCCAGAACATACAAAAAAATATATATATATATATATCTTTTTTTTATCTTTTTTTTTTACTTGTCAATGCGCACTGTCACCTACCCGCGACCCCAATTTGGGTCGCGACCCATAGTTTGAGAACCACTGAGTTATATGTTAACATAAAGTACCACCTGAATGACCATAGAACATAGACTATATAAACAATATAGATTATACACACAACATATCTATAACCTCTAGATATATAACTATATACACAACAGATCTATAGGATAACATACCGACCTTTAGTTGAGCTTATATGACTAGAGATCAGTACAATCCCTTAGAATAATCAGCACTTGGTATTGAATGGGGGTTAGGGTAAAAGCTTCACTGGGGTCTTCAGGTGGGCACCCTCCTTCATTGGTGTTTCGTTGACAGGCCCACGACTAGGGTTAGGCACGAGAACCGGTTCGAATAGGAACCGGTTCCTAACTTCCGGTTCCGGAACCGTTAAGAAGATTCCGGAACCGAGTTATAAAAAAAAAAATAAAAAAAAGTGTTTATTAATTTGTCACAGGACTTTTTTTTTAAATTTTGTTTCATATCTCAACACCCACCTGGGCTGCAGCTCTTTATTTTGTAGACTGCTGCCAACTTGCAATGTTATTTCAGCGGGTTTCAGTTTATTTAGTATTAAGTTAAGAGTTTCATGTACATATGTGCCTTTTCAGTTTTACAGTTACAGTTATTGAAGTTTGAAGTTACGTAATTGAATACCCTAGTTACAGTACAGCAACCAAATTAAACTGTATCAAGTCAATTGACAATGTGAATAGTATGAAAAACATAAAGAATTTTTTAAAATACATTTTTCTCCTGCGAAATAAGCTGTGACCTGTTTTGACCTGCACCTCAAAGAATCGGAATCAAGCATCATTTAGGACAGGAATCGAAATGGAGAATCGGAATCGGAATCGTTCGAATCCAAACGATGCCCAACCCTACCACGACACCTGTAGATCTATAACCTCTGGAACATAGACTACACACACAACAGATCTATAGAATAACATACCGACCTTTAGAATATATTATATAATAAAAATGTTGGAGTTGAGTTTAAGGCTATTGATGTTAAGTGAAATATCCCTTTAAGGCTATTGGCGTTGAGTGGAATATCCCTTTAAGGCTATTGGCGTTGAGTGGAATATCCCTTTAAGACTATTGGCGTTGAGTGGAATATCCCTTTAAGACTATTGACGCTGAGTGAAATATCCCTTTAAGACTATTGACGTTGGGTGAAATATCCCTTTAAGGCTATTGACGCTGAGTGGAATATCCCTTTAAGGCTATTGCCGTTGAGTGGAATATCCCTTTAAGGCTATTGGCGTTGAGTGGAATATCCCTTTAAGACTATTGACGTTGAGTGGAATATCCCTTTAAGGCTATTGGCGTCGAGTGGAATATCCCTTTAAGGCTATTGACGTTGAGTGGAATATCCCTTTAAGGCTATTGGCGTTGAGTGGAATATCGCTTTAAGACTATTGACGTTGAGTGGAATATCCCTTTAAGACTATTGGCGTTGAGTGGAATATCCCTTTAAGGCTATTGCCGTTGAGTGGAATATCCCTTTAAGGCTATTGGCGTTGAGTGGAATATCCCTTTAAGACAGTTTGAACAGACCTTTGCCATCATCTCTATTGATTTACTTTTTAACGCTGCAATGCAAAATATCGACTGCTGAGTTAGCTACTGATTTGTATGGCTCACCATGGAAGGTGTGTGTGTGCGTGTGTGTGCGCGTGTGTGTGTGTCTGGTGTATTTATTTTTGTGCACACATGCGTCTCTGGGTTTGTGCATGCATGTGTGTGTGTGTGCTTGTGTGTGTGTGTGTGTGTGTGTGTGTGTCTGTGTGTGTGTGTGTCTGTGTGTGTGTGTGTGTGTGTGTGTGTGTGTGTGTGTGTGTGTGTGTGTGTGTGTGTGTGTGTGTGTGTGTGTGTGTGTGTGTGTGTGTGTGTGCACGCGTGTGTGTGTGTGTGTGTAGCGTATGTGTGCGCCTGTGTATGTCTGGTGTATTTATTTTTGTGCACACATGTGTGTCTCTGGCTTTGTGCATGCATGTGTGTGTGTGTAGCTTATGTGTGCGCCTGTGTATGTCTTGTGTATTCATTTGTGTGCACACATGCGCCTCTGGGTTTGTGTGTGCTTGTGTGCGTGTGCTTTTTATGTGTTTACATGGACGACAGTGAAATTGCTCTGACCAGCGCCTCTGCGATTGTGTGTAATCTCATGTGAAAGTGTTTGTCCTGATCTGAAGTGTTTTACCACGGATATTACTCTGAGCCCTGAAACGTATTATACATATATATATATATTAAAGGGGAACTATCTTCCCTCACTCAAGTGAGTCATCTGAAATTTAGCGTATCTGTGACGTCAGATGTTTCTCATCTGCATAATAAGGCCCGCCCCATCAATGCTTGTAGCCAACTGCCAGCCACCTGTATTACTCATTAAGAGACACCGCTTGGCCCTCTGTCTGTCTGTCTGTCTGTCTGTCTGTCTGTCTGTCTGTCTGTCTGTCTGTCTGTCTGTCTGTCTGTCTGTCTGTCTGTCTGTCTGTCTGTCTGTCTGTCTGTCTGTCTGTCTGTCTGTCTGTCTGTCTGTCTGTCTGTCTGTCTCTGTCTCTGTCTCTGTCTCTGTCTCTGTCTCTCTCTCTCTCTCTCTCTCTCTCTCTCTCTCTCTCTCTCTCTCTCTCTCTCTCTCTGTCTCTGTCTCTGTCTCTGTCTCTGTCTCTCTCTCTCTCTCTCTCTCTCTCTCTCTCTCTCTCTCTCTCTCTCTCTCTCTCTCTCTCTCTCTCTCTCTCTCTCTCTCTCTCTCTCTCTCTCTCTCTCTCTCTCTGTGTCACTCAAATCGCATTCAGAGTATCAAAACGGCTTAACATTTTGAGGTAGAGAAATGCTGTTTTTGAGTACTTGATTATACATACAAAACAATGTTTTTTTTTTTTTTAAACCTTACAGATGTGTTCCATAAACTTACAGGAATTGTGTAAAATTGCCCAAATAGTGAAATAAATTGTAAAATAGTAGTAGTATTATTATTATTAACATTAACGTTATGAGAGAGAAGCTGTTTTCTTTTTTCTCTCCTAATTTCTCTATATTCCATTCCGTTCGCTGTGATCCCGTATTCTTGTCTGCATTTTTGTTCCCAAGCTATACTTGATATATATATATTCTTTTGGACATCAGGATTGTTTGTACTGTTGATATATTGGTTTCGCCCCTAGCCTGGATCTCTGGATTTTGTACCACAGACCTTTCGATCGAGCGCTGGTAAGCCAGTCCGCTTGCCTCGCCTAAGTTAGCTTGTTAGCTACGACTGCTGACTAGCGTTTGTGTCGCATTGTGTCGAGAACCTGCTTCTCTTTGATGATCCCCCCCCCCACACGGAACTTGGATAGGAGTGGGTCTGAGGCGGCCAGAAGATGCCGAGCGTAGGGGTCTTGAGGGTGTGCAGTTGGAGACCATTGACCAGAAGTAGGAGGGAGCCGTTCTCCCTCGCCGCACGGTATGCAAGGTCAAGGGCATTAAAGCGGATTCGTGTAGCAACAATGAGAAGCCAGTTCAGCTCTCTAACAAGTGGTAACATGGGCAGACTTTGGTAGGTTGGCGATCAGGCGGGCCGCTGCATTCATATTAACTCCGGATAGTTAGCCACAAACTAATGTAAAGTTAATGGGGTCAACTAAAGCTCCGGTCGGTACAAGCTGACCGAGGCTCGCTGAAATGTACAGTGCATACAAAGTGGATTTCAGTGAGCTTCAGTCAGCACGTGCAGGCAGGAGCTCGACACCATCGACTCCTCGGATCGTGACAGAAGATTTTGTTTACTGCAAGTGTTTTCCTCTTGAAAGGGAAACGTGAATTCCTTCAGCTTCTCTGTGGCGTGTTAGAAAGCTTTGTGTTAATATTTAATAAACTGCATCGGAAGAACTTCAGACCATTGAGAGCACAGCCGACGCCCAGCGGTCATTTAGACGAGATAAACTCTGAGAGGGAGAGAGAGAGAGATATGATGGTTCTATCCTGGCTGTATCTCTGTGTTTTACTATAGGTAGCTGTGTATCTCTACATAGGGGGGTGTAGTGGTTAGTTACGTCATTGTTGTTTCCAGGCCGGTCCACCTCGCTTGAAATCGCAATGTATTTCCAATGGACACATTTCTAAATCGTCTCGTTTACAACCAATAAAGCGTGAACATTGGCACGGTGTACCTTTCTGTGCGTATTCATCCACAATCTATAGCTCAACGTGAAACAATTAATCGTAAAATAATTACGTATAATTTTATTTCAACCAAAAATGCTTAGACAATAATGTTAGTGATAGAAGGTAACTCATTTTGTGCAAAAATGGAACGCTTGCCAATGTTCATGAGGCAGAATTATTACAATAGCCGTTTATCATTGTCCCAATGATAAATCCCTATACGGGTGGACCGCGCGGGAAACTAAAGTGACGTCAGACTCCACCTCCCTATTATGTAGTGTGTCTATAGCTGTGTCTCTACATGGTGTAGTGTTTCTATAGTTAGCTGTATCTCTACAGACTGTAGTGTTTCTATAGAATAGAATAGAATAGACTTTTAATTGTCATTGCACAGTATACAACGAAATTTCAGGGGAGCTCCCACAGACCGTAGTACATATATACATACATGAACACATAACACATATAACACTGTACATAACAGAATATTTTAAATAATAAAGTGCATAATGGGTGGTAATCAGAGATTATCAAGTGCAGTGGTAAGTGCATGGTGCACGTGAGGGGACAGTCAATGAGTATTTAACAGTCTGACTGCTTGGGGGAAAAAGCTGTTCTTAAATCTTGAACTCTTGGCATGTATGGACCGGTATCTCCTCCCTGAGGGAAGGAGCTGAAAGAGGTGATGTGCTGGGTGAGACTGGTCCTTGATGATACACTTGGAGCGGTGGAGGCAGCGGGAGGTGAAGACGGAGGTGATGTTTGGTAGAGGAGTCCCGACGATCCTGCCTGCCGCCTTCACCACCCTCTGTAGAGCCTCTTGCTCTGCCTTTGTGCAGCTATAGTTAGCTGTATCTCTACAGGCTGTACACAACAGACAACAAAAGCCCCAAAAGCAAATTAATGTGTCTTCGTTGTAACTGGTTTTGGTGACATAGTCTTTCTTTCTTTAAACATTTTTGTTTTTGTTTTTGTTATTACGCATATAGACTGCCCTTCCAACTGAAAAATGTCAGGATAGAATCAAAATATTAGGTAAAGAGAGAGAGAGATGCCCCATATTCCATTGCAGTTTGCAAGGCCTCCTCAGCGTGCCTCTCCGCGGACCTATATATTTTATGCATAGCGTGGGCGGTGATGATGATGATGATGATGATGATGATGATGATGATGATGATGATGATGATAGAAACCGCTGTGGCGCATGCAGTTGGATGCTGGTATTACACTCATTGAGGAACACGAAGAAGTCAAGTCCGATGGGATTTGGAAATCTCAAATACAAATCAGGATTGGAATAAAAAATGCATTTATATGAAACAATACAGAATATACAGCACTTCTTGGGATCTGTAGGGTAAGCACTTATTCCCTCCCCCCTGAACATTTATGGAGATGTATGGGCCTTTTAAGTCAGTGATAAAAGTGTCTTTCAAGGATAATAGAGCTCCTGCACTGATTATTATTGTTCAATATTCAATATTTGATAAGCAAAACCCCCCAAAAAGCATAAAAGGCAGCCGTGAGCTGCTCTGGAAACACCTCAACAAACTTGGGGTACCACCCAAGTTTCTCTCCATCCTTCAGCAGCTGCATGACGGGATGCAAGCCAGAGTCCAGACGGGTGAACTCCAGTCAGAATCCTTTAAGGTTAATGTTGGGGTGAAGCAGGGCTGTGTCTTGGCTCCGGTGCTCTTTAATCTCCTCCTCTCTGCCGTCACCTGCCTCTTCCGCCGAGCCATGGGACATGAAGACGGTGTCCATGTGGAATACCGCCTTGATGGTAGCCTCTTCAACATCCGGCTCCAGGCACACACAAAGACAAAATCCTGCCAAGTATGTGAGCTACAGTACGCTGATGACTGTGCCATCTTAGCTCACAGTCCAGAGTCTATGCAGCATGCTCTCGACACCATATCCAGCCTGTACCAATCCTTCGGTCTCCAGGTCAACATACAAAAAACCGAAGTCATGTCCCAACTCACTTCCCGAACCTCTACACCTCCCAGTTTTCACATAAACGGTGTTCCACTCAAAACAGTGGATCATTTCACCTACCTCGGCTCCACTCTGTCCTCATGCTGCTCCCTTGACGCGGAGATACACACACGTATCAATAAAGCGGCATCATCCTTTGGACGCCTACGCAGCAGGGTTTTTGAAAACCGAAACCTGAAGATCAGCACCAAGGTTGCCGTTTACAACGCAGTATGTCTCTCCACTCTGCTCTATGGAGCAGAATCCTGGACCCCATACCGCCGGCACATCACCAACCTGGACGCTTTCCACATCCGTTGCCTCCAAAGGATCCTCGGCCTGACCTGGGAAGATCGAGTCCCCCACACAGACATCCTCAACAACACCAACTCAATCTGTATGGCCGCAGCTGTGGCCAAAAAACATCTTCGTTGGATAGGGCACACCATACGTATGCCTGACCACCGCCTGCCCCGCCAAGTCCTCTATGGCCAACTGAGAGGAGCAAAGCGGGCTGCTGGAGGCCAAAAGAGACGCTTTAAGGACTACACCAGGGACCTCCTAAAGTGTGCAAACATCACGCAGCTTGAAACTCTGGCACTCGACAGATCAGCCTGGCAAGTCACTTGTGCCACTGCAGTTTCCCAAATACACCAAACGAACCAAGACCGAAGATCTGAGAGGCGCACGCAACGACACCAGCGGGCGGCTGGCATCCCCCAGGTATCTGGCTTCCCTTGCGCCATCTGTGGACGGGTGTGCGGCTCAAGGATCGGACTCAACGCCCACGAGAAGTGGCACCAGCGGCAAGCGTCGCTAACTCCCCCCCCCCACCCCCCCCTCTCCCCATCCCTGGAGAAAGCGTCATCATCGAACACGATGGACAGCTAAGAGGTGTGTGTGTGTGTGTGTGTGTGTGTGTGTGTGTGTGTGTGTGTGTGTGTGTAAGGGATCCGATTAGTCTCTGGAAGAGGGGGAGAGACTGAAAAGTAAGTAAAGTAACAGTGTTTCAGCTCTTTGTCAATAATGTGTTTTTAGAGAGTGTTAAATGAGTCCAGATAAATGGAGAGAACACACTAGAGAGAGAGAGAGAGAGAGAGAGAGAGAGAGAGAGAGAGAGAGAGAGAGAGAGAGAGAGAGAGAGAGAGAGAGAGAGAGAGAGAGAGAGAGAGAGAGAGAGAGAGAGAGAGAGAGAGAGAGAAAGAAAGAGAGAGAGAGTCAGTGTTGTGTGCACACGAGAACTCGTGTGAATTCTTAAAATGGGTAATTGATCGCCGGATGTCTGCAATCTATATGGCCTGCTGCTAGTGACATGCATTGCTTACAGCTGCAAGAAAAAGTTAAAAGAAATACTGATGGTAGGCTACTGTATATACAGAATCTATGCAATAATATAACTTTAAGCTTAATGGCCAAAATCCGAACGGCTAAACTGTGGAACTTTGCCTACTTCACATAACTGTATAGCATATTAAATATACACCCTATTTAATCTCCCTATCTACCTTGATAGCTCAATGGAAGTCCCCCATCACTACCATGCCCTCCACCACTGTCCCTACTAGGGGTGTGCAGAGACGTTATTATCTGTATCTGTATCTGTTCAACAGACAAAATTATCTGTGTCTGTATCTATATTCACGTCACGTTATATCCATACATACAACAGATACAATCTCTGTATGTCTTGCACATTATGAGAAGCGACAATAAAGCTGACTTTGACTTTGACTATCCAGCAAACGTTGTATTTTCTAATATTCTATTATTTTTGGCAATGCAATTGTTGTGCCTTCATCGCATCAAATATTATTAATAATAATAATAATAATAATAATAATAATAATAATAATAATAATAATAATAATAATAATAATAATAATAATAATAATAATAATAATAATAATAATAATAATAATAATAATAATAATAATAATAATAATAATAATAATAATAATAATAACTTTGTTTTATATAGCGCCTTTCAGAGGACCCAAGGTCGCTTTACATATAATAATATAATAATAATATGTATATAATATTGATTTAATATTGGCATATTGGCATTCAACATTCAAGAGTTTTATTCATCACATACATACCAGGGCATACAGTGAAATGTGGTATGCATTGGCATATGCAGTGAGCCTTAACACATTGTGCGCCATAAACGGCTTAAGTCGTTATTGCCCGCCAATGCGTTGAACGCCAACAACGGCGTAAATCGTGTTTGGGATCAATATTTCATTTTTTCGCCATGGCATTCATAATTCATCCAGCCTCCCTCCGGACTGCAGCGGCACCCTGTCTGAGATTGCAACGCCTCAATACCGCCGCCTGGTGGATGGTCGGGCGAGTTACACTTTCGCCAAAACCGGAAGTGGCGATCGGTGCGTCGAGGAAATCCCTCCGGCAGTCATATCTTGTTACGTGGATCCAGACAAACACTCTAGTGCATTTGGATCGCTTTCTAAACGCAATAATCGATATGATTTTGGCGTTTATTGCACCCTACAAACCGGAAATGGATGTAGGAGATCGACGTCAAATAATTGGGATCTGGGGGCGGCTAGGTGGTGTAGTGGGCAAAGCGCTCGCCACCAATACAGGATACGCTGGGTTCGAGCCCAGCTCTCCACATTGCTATCAGCTTGGCTGGTCGTTCATACTAACACAATTGGCAGTGTTAGGGGTGGGAAAGCTGATGGGTGGGGATCAGACGTTGTGGACAGTGACTCCTACAGGTCGGTTGGTGCGCATGCGCAGCAGAATCAGGAAGCGACGGGGGCGGCGTGCCCTCCAAACGCAGACCCCCGCCGCTGAGAGATCGCGCTGTGCAGGTGAAAAGATGCGACGGCTGCCTCCTCGTGTACCGGAGTGGACACGTGATGCAAGGCTTCGTCCACATTGCAGCCGGCTTGTGGGAGGCATGGCCTAACAGCGTTCGAGACAGGGGAGGGTAGAATTGGACGATACGAAATTGGGATGGGAGAAAAATTGAAAATGGGAGAAAAAAGTAGATAAAAAAAAATAAAAAATTATTGGGATATTTTTCCTCCAGTCTCATCGGCGGTAAGAGGAAGAGGAATATAACGTTATTTTCAGCCCGATTGTTTATTCATTTCACTGCAAACCATCTGCTCAACATATCAACCCATACTAAATAAAGCCGTTACTGACGATCAAGGAATTATAAACGACCCCCCCCCCCCTTTCCTTCACGCATGATGAAGCATAATGTATACCGATCATATACATTTGAATTTTTTAATGTAGCCTGTATAGGAAAGAAACGATAATCTAGCATATGCGTCAGGGCCTATAACTAGCGTTTTTGGAATTACAACAGAAAAGCTTAAAAACATACTTATATTCTAGACGGTATTAACACAACAATGTATGAATGAAAAAGTATAACGTTCCCACATCCTGAACGATGGATAATCGATGTTGAATGGGCCATAGTAATGCAGATATAGCTATAATATTTAAAAAGTTATAGCCCTGCAAAGAAGGTAAACATCTCCATAGGGTTACAGTGACGGCAGACTGGGTATAATGATGGGCACAATGCCCGGCGCCCAATGTGTTAATGACCGCCCTGTTGCACTCACCCCCCATCATCATGAGGTGCTTCGAGAGGTTGGTCCTGGCTTATCTCAAATCTGGCCTTTGGATAAACACCAATTCGCCTACCACAGAGGACACTATTTTCTCAACGCTACCTTCCGCCTCCTCCCATCTGAGAGCAATATCCGTGTGAAAAATGCCGATTTCAGCTCAGCATTCGACACCATCATCTCATCCAAACTTGGTGACCTTGTGGAAGGACCTTGACATCAACCCCTCCGTCTGCAACTGGTTGCTAGACTTCCTAAGCAACACACCCCAGTGTGTTTAATCTCACCTCCTCCACCCTCACCCTGAACACCGGTGTCCCACAGGGCTGTGTGCTGAGCCCTCTTCTCTGCCCCCTCTTCTCTGCCCCCTCTCCTCTGCCCCCTCTCCTCTGCTCCCTCTCCTCTGCTGCGGCGAGTGGGCAGAGCGAAACAATACCCGTTTTCTAGTTTATATAATTCTATGTGCCAACGTTTTTCCAGAGTAAAACTCATTCCTCCCTTGAACTGTGATAAACTAACAATTTATAAAGCTTATTGTGTTCACATTTCAACACGGTAACGTCAATCTGTTGTTGTATGTACAATCAGTTCATGACATATTCAATCATTTCCACCACATATCTTTTTGCCAGTTTGATATGACGCCAGTTCAGCGTTGTACGCGGCACGTTAGCCAAGATGGCCGACGCCTGCTAGCTGACCATTAGCTAGTTTAGCTCCTCTACCAATACGGTCCGTTTATGTTTCTAAACACAGTGGAAACTGATTGTACACACGGCAACGGATTGATGTTACTGTGTTGAAATGAAAATATGAACTTCATGCATATAATTGTTAGTTTATCATTTTAGCTTCAGGAACATCAGGAAGAAAGCTAGAGGACCTGTGACGTGGAATGTTTTCTAACCGGTAAACGGTGCTTGTGTGTGTGTGAGAGAGAGAGTCAGTAAATGGCTCCATTACACAGAGCAGCAGTGAGCTAACTGGAGCAATTAAAACTTCATCTGAACAGGTGGTACTGCATTCATTACACACACACACACACACACACACACACACACACACACACACACACACACACACACACACACACACACACTCACACACACACACACACACACACACACACACACACTCACACACGCACGCGCACGCACACACACACACACACACACACACACACACACACACACACACACACACACACACACACACACACACACACACACACACACACACACACACACACACACAGTTTTATGTGGTGAAACGGTCTGAGAATCCAAGCTATAGGGGTTCAGTTTGATAGTTTTCTCTCAAGTACATCCAGCCGATCCACAGCAGTGATTGACAGGCTGCCTGCAGATGGTGCAACTGACACTAGGGGGAGCCCTGATATTTTTGGCTCCGCGGGCGCCGTCATTATCTAAAAATACCAGATATCGACCGATCAATCGGTCTACCACTATTCCCCAGAGGGACTACAGTCTACCAGAACACCGTTTACATCCATTCATTATATCTACAGCCTACCAGAACACCGTTTACATCCACTCTTATTATCTACAGGCTACCAGAACACTGTTTACATCGACTCATATTATCTACAACCTACCAGAACACTGTTTACATCCACTCATATCTACAGCCTACCAGAACACTGTTTACATCCACTCATATTATCTACAGCCTACCTGAACACTGTTTACATCCACTCATATTATCTACAGCCTACCTGAACACTGTTTATATCCACTCATTATATCTACAGCCTACCAGAACACTGTTTACATCCACTCATATTATCTACAGCCTACCAGAACACTGTTTACATCCACTCATTATATCTACAGCCTACCAGAACACCGTTTACATCCACTCATATTATCTACAGCCTACCAGAACACTGTTTACATCCACTGTTTACATATTTTATCTACAGCCTGAGTCATCCTGGACTCCACCTTTCTTACCAAGTCAGAAAGGGATCTGTCACCAAATCCGCCTTCTATCAACTCAGAACATCTCCAGACTCCGACAATCACTTTCCGACTCCACAGCTGAGACCCTCATCCATGCCTTCGTCACCTCCCGCCTGGACTACTGCAACGGGGTCCTGTCCGGGGTCCCAAGCAAAACCCTGGACAGGCTCCAGTATGTTCAAAATGCAGCTGCCAGGGTTCTAACCCGCACCAAACCCTGGCAGCACATCACCCCACCCTCGTCCACCTTCACTGGCTCCCGATCAAATCCTGCATCACCTACAAAACCTCCTGATCACTTACAAGTCCCTCCATGCTTTGGCCCCTCAGTACCTCACTGACCTCCTCCACCCCCTCACTCAGTCACGGTCCCTGTGATCTTCGGACACTGGTCATTCCCAAACCAGACAGTGGCCCTTTGGGGACAGAGCTTTCAGCGTGGCAGCTCCCACGTTCTGGAACTCCCTCCCTGCAGAACACTGCAATGCCCCAACTCTGGACTCATTCAAAAACTCAAAACTCACCTCTTCAACTTGGCCTTTGACCCCTAACTACCTCATTTAATGTTGTGTGTATGTCTACCTTGTTTGTTATTGTTGTTTTCACCCTATGTAAAGCGACCTTGGGTCTTATGAAAGACACTATACAAAACCAAGTTATTATTATTATTATTATATTATTATTTATTATTATTATTATTATTATTATTATTATTATTATTATTATTATTATTATTATTATTATTATTATTATTATTATTATTTATTATTATATTATTATTATATAATAATAAGGTCATTTATAGGCCTGATATTCTATATTCTATATTCATATTTCAAATTGTATATGTCCGGATGGCAAAATTCAGTACTGTATCTACAAATAAGACTGCAAATCATTTGCGCTTTGTTAATTTGCTTAGAATTTTAGTACACTTGATCTCAAGAAGGTGCTGAATGAGCTCAGTGGCATTTTTCACATCTGGTCAATGTTAGCATGGTGTTATTCACCATCAAATATTAATCAAATATATTTATTTGGTTCATTACAATTTACTCAAGCATAGTAAACAGACACAATATTTCTGACACTGGGAATACATTCCCTGAGGTCCATAGATTTATCTAGATACCAAGAACATGCAAATGGCCCTTGTAGGAGTGGAGCATCTTCCATTTACTAGGGTATGTACTTTTATGCAAATCTTCTGAAAATATGGCTAGGTCTTAAGAGGTTAACCAAGGCAAAGTTATTGACAGAAAGGCTTGCGAGCGTAAAGCTAGATTTCAGGGTCATTGACTGGCATCAGTCAAGTGACAGGTGGTTGTCAAGCAGTTGCTAAGGGCGTTTTCACACCTGTAGTTTGTTTGCTTTGTTCCGATTCATGGAGACACAGGGACTATAATGATACAATGTTGCACTTGTCCTTAGTTAGTTTGTGTTCACACGGCTGTGTCAACAGCGGACCAAAACAAACGCACGCGCAAGCAAACTGTCACTCATTGTCAGATTTTGGGGTGTGCCCCCCCCCCCCCCCCACAACCCTGAATCTCCGCGTTACATTGGAATCGGGGAGGAGATAGCGGGGGGAGCAAATGAATGAATGTGGATGAGAGCCGTGATGTAAATCGGCCGATTTAGTTTTGATCGATTAGAGGAATGGGTCGCGCCGTGTTCAGGAGATTCAGGCGCATACAAGTCTATTCGATCATGTCTCCAGCCCCCCACAGCCGTAGCTGCAACCACTTACATCACGGCTCTCATCCACATTCATTCATACGCTCCCCCGCTCTCTCCTCCACGATTTCAATGTAACGCGGAAGTGCAGTGGTCTATAACTAACTTTACCGATCTAGCTGCCTAAAGACTACAAACTGATCCCGCCCACAATTCAATGCGAAAGCGTCATCATGCAACGCGTATACACACAGTACGGCAAGTGAGTTGTGTCAGTTTGTTAAGTCAATTGCATTCTCACAGCGTACGAGTCGCTTCGGGTTCGGTTGGAAGTGCGCCGAGACCCCCTCTCTAGGCGGTCTCGGCCCGCTTGTTTTGTTCCGCAACAGAATGCGATTGCTGTGTTCACATTATGCCCAAATGAACCGTAATAAGGGGGTAAACGCTCCAGGTTCCGGAACAACAGCTCCAAACGAGCTAGGTGTGAACACGCCCTAAGGTAGCGCAGACGAGGGCTTTAATAGTGAAGCAGTGAGCAAAGCATAAATAACGTATTTCTTTATATTTTATTCAAATGTATTTTTTTTTTTTTTATCCACTTTTTCTCCCATTTTTCTATATTTTCTCCCATCCCAATTTCGTATCATCCAATTCAACCCTCCCCTGTCACGAACGCTGTTTCTTGCCTCCCACAAGCCGGCTGCAATGTGGACTAAGTCATACATAGCACAAGTCCCCTCCGGTACTTGAGGTAACAGCAGTCGCATCTTTTCACCTGCGCAGCTCGATCTCTCAGTGTCGAGGAGTAACGCGTGGGAGGCTCACGCTGCCCCCGACACTTCCTGATTCTACTGCGCAGGCGCACCAACCGACCTGTAGGAGTCGCTTGTTCACAACGCCCGATCCCCACCCTTCAGTTTCCCTCCCCGTAATACGGCCAATGTGTATTACTGCGGACGACCAGCTAAACTGAAAACAATGTGGAGAGCTGGATTCGAACACGCGAATCCTAGCGTCTTCACACTGGTGGCGAGTGCCTTGCCCACTACACCACCTAGCCGCCCTTTCAAATGTATTTCTTTATATGTTAATGTAGAAAATATGAATGAATGACAATGGAAAAAACATTTCGTTGGCTAGTGGCCATGGTATAAGGCCGGATAATATAATATTTAAATATATATTTGTAGGCTATGTATTGAAGAGAGTGTGCAGTTATCGGAAATTAATGCATTTTGCGGAGGCAAACCTTGGCTTT
>NC_140168.1:122333844-122356499 GCF_963971535.1 Notolepis coatsorum | reverse complement strand
TTTACTGTGTCTCTACTGTATCTAGTCTATACTGCGTCTCTACTGTATCTAGTGTATAATGTGTCTCTACTGTATCTAGCCTATACTGTATCTCTACTGTATCTAGTGTATAATGTGTCTCTACTGTATCTAGTGTATAATGTGTCTCTACTGTATCTAGTGTATAATGTGTCTCTACTGTTATCTAGTCTATACTGTGTCTCTACTGTATCTAGTCTCTACTGTATCTAGTCTCTACTGTATCTAGTCTATTACTGTGTCTCTACTGTATCTAGTATCTACTGTATCTAGTCTCTAATGTATCTAGTTTATACTGTATCTAGTCTCTACTGTATATCTCTACTGTATCTAGTCTCTACTGTATCTCTCTACTTGTATCTAGTCTCTACTGTATCTAGTCTCTAATGTATCTAGTTTATACTGTATCTAGTCTCTACTGTATCTCTCTACTGTATCTAGTCTCTACTGTATCTCTCTACTGTATCTAGTATCTACTGTATATTGTCTCTACTGTATCTAGTTTATACTGTATCTACTCTCTACTGTATCTAGTTTCTACTGTATCTAGTATCTACTGTATCTAGTTTATACTGTATCTAGTTTATACTGTATCTAGTCTCTACTGTATCTAGTTTATACTGTATCTAGTCTCTACTGTGTCTAGTTTATACTGTATCTAGTCTCTACTGTGTCTAGTTTATACTGTATCTAGTCTCTATTGTATCTAGTTTTATACTGTATCTAGTCTCTACTGTGTCTAGTTTATACTGTATCTAGTTTATACTGTATCTAGTCTCTACTGTGTCTAGTTTATACTGTATCTAGTTTATACTGTATCTAGTCTCTACTGTGTCTAGTTTATACTGTTATCTAGCCTCTACTGTGTCTAGCCTACTGTATCTGGTCTCTACTGTATCTGGTCTGACAAGCTGAATAAATGTTTTACATCATATAATCTTATGCAAAGTTATGTCCCGTCCGTGTTGAGTTTCACTTTCTGTTTTGGTGAAGTTGTGATGAGTCTGATGATTTGTTTGACAGGCAGTCAGCTTGTTAGATTTTAAGGGAGATCTATCTATAGACTAATACATTTGAAGCACAAGGGCATGTTTTACACACCTCTCGTGCACTATTTTTGTATTCTCTGTCACCCCTGTGTTTGTGGTGTGTTCGTGACATGTTTGTGGCGTGCTTGTCTCATGTTTGTGGCGTGTTCGTGGCGTGTTCGTAGTGTGTTTGTGGCGTGCTTGTGGAGTGTTTGTGGCGTGCTTGTTGTTATGTTGGAAGAATCAGACAACGCGTAGTTTCAGCATGTCGGTGTTTACTGAACTGAAGACACATGCATTGTAAACGCAAGTCAGAACATCAACGTCTACGTCACGTTCGGCCATATGCCGTAACGTGAAACTCAACAGAATAACACGACACTGTCGCAATAGTTAGAACACTAGTTAAAGTGCTGGCACTCGCTAGAGTACCAGACGTAACACTTGTGGCGTGTTCGTGGGAAGAACACGTGATATACAATTTCAAGGGACCTCTCTTTCCCCTACTGTGGCTCCACTGCCATCAATTACCAGTCAACATATTTTATTTACACCTGTAAGCCTACTAGAATACAGAAGGCAGGTGGAATACTGTACTCCTACTAGAATACAGAAAGCAATAACTTCCCCATACTCCTCTGCCTCTCAGCCACTCTCATCCTATCTTCATCTAAAGGTCTGAAAAGGGCACATTTGTCGGAACGCATTTCTAGCAGTCCTCGTTGGCCGCGACACATTGGATGACCCCTGGTCTCTGTCCCTTGCCCAGTCTGTCCGCTGATCCGCCACCATGCCAGGCCTCCTATTGGCCTCAGAGATACGACTCTCACGAGGTGTTGCTTCTTCTTGTGGCGCTGAGTTTGTTGTTGCCTGTTAGTCCTCCGGGGTCAAAGGTCAAAGGGTCAGGAGTGATGCAGTGTGCGGCCTGGAGTCACTCTAATGACACTGCTATAGGTCTCTCTCTCTCTCTCTCTCTCTCTCTCTCTCTCTCTCTCTCTCTCTCTCTCTCTCTCTCTCTCTCTCTCTCTCTCTCTCTCTCTCTCTCTCTCTCTCCCCCTCTGTATCTCCCCCTCTGTATCTCTCTCTCCCTCTGTATCTCTCTCTCTCTCTCCCCCCTCTATCTCTCTCTTTGTCTCTCTCCCCTCTGTATCTCTCTCTTTCTCTCTCTCTCCTCTGTATCTCTCCCTCTCTCTCTCTCTCTCTCTCTCTCTCTCTCTCTCTCTCTCTCTCTCTCTCTCTCTCTCTCTCTCTCTCTCTCTCTCTCTCTCTCTCTCTCTCTCCCCCTCCCTCTGTATCTCTGAGCATGCGTTTGAGATTATTTCTGTACATTGTAAAACGAATGACTCATGAATGTTGTTAATATTGTTAATGTCTGCCTTTCTCGATGGCTAGACTGTGGTCACTGAGCCTGTACCTGGTGAGGGTCCCTCTCTGCTCAGTATCTCTGACAGTAGTGAGATACTCTGCCAACTTATATTCTCATTTATTGCAATTTGATGATTTGATTGGTTCCAATGTTTCTTTTGGAAGCAGTGCTGGTCTGAGACCAGTGTGTTGGTGAGCGGTTGAAGTCTCGGCACCAGTTGACTGAAGGCACTCTGTTCAGGGGTCAGCTCTTGGGTTGTAATGGCTTTTGATCTAAGTGCATTCGGGGGGGCTTATTGTTAAATGTGTTCAGAATTTGATAGATCTCTGTTGAATATTCATTACACAAAAACAGGCAAAATGTAATGTTCAAATAAATGTGGTTTGGTTTTTTAACAAGGGTGCGTAGGGTGTAAATATGCAGTAGAGTGATTTCAAAATAAGCCAATTTGACATTTACTCAGGGCATTATGTTTATTAAGTAAGGATAAGAATAATGTGTTTAAAATGCTACAAAAAAATCCCCAGACGACTGCTTACACCGATGCCTCTGAGATATTGAAGTCTAATTTATCTCCACTTTAATTATGTGAAGGGAGTAAGCCCTTGCAACAGATGGAGCTCAGAACCCCGGCTGAATACCTTGAGGACTGCCCTCAGTCTGCAGCTCATGTGTGCTGTTTTTAAGCATCTCGTTCCTGATGCTGCTGTCAAGGCCACATGCTTTTTTTTTAGATTTGAAAGATTTGAGCTTCTGTACCGATTCCTGGATATTGAAAAGTAAGGGATTTTTTTTCTTTGGTACAATTACAATTTGGGCATTTTAGTGGTGGTTCTTTTAGGTTTATTGATTTTTTTTTTAGCTCATTATACCACATTCCCAGAACTGGTTTTGATTAAGGCTATGGTTAGACTAGTGTATTCCTGGCGTTTTTTTTATACGTTTTTTGACGACGTTTCATGTCCTATCTACACAGAAACGCGTTTTTTTGGCGTTTTTTTGTGGATACGGCTGAAACGCAAAATTGTGTTTGCGTTTGGAGATACGCAAAAAAAACGAGTCGACAAACAGCGTGTAGTCAGCACGCTAGCCGTTGTTGCGAAAAACGCCCATTGCGCAGTAGATACCATCTGCGTGCCCTTCCGGTGACAGCAGAGTGTGTGTGTGTGTGTGTTTGGGACAGAGCTCCGTGTCCCAAATAGCTTCAGCTACCATGTGTTGTCAAGTTATTGTTATAAGGACCCCAGTCCAAGCTACAACAGTCTGCATTCCCTTAACAATTGTTTGTATTGAGCCGTATTGTATTGTACCCATATGCAATATGTTAAATAAAGTTTACATCCATTCATTCTGCTAGCATTACCGATGGCATGAGCAGCTGGCTAACGTGAGCTATCAGGATTCAGACCCTGTTAGCTCAGAGTTCCTCTTTCAACTTAAGAAGCATTAAACAAAATGGCCCAGTCATCTATTCACCTTTGTTTAATACACACAGCGTTGTCTCTAATGTTATCTAACTACTGATAGCTCGCGATATCATCAGTTTTGATGCTGGCTAAGTAGCGTGAGCTAACGTTAGCTTCTAGCCACAATGCTATATTGTTATAATGGCATACTCCATTGACGTTAGCATGCAGCTAACAATGCTACAATGCTACCGATCGTTTTTTAGCCTAAACTATCCGCTCTTGGTGGTCACTTGTGTTGATGTTAGTTTTGTTTCATCAACAAATGACAGGCAGAACACACAGTGAATGTATCCGTTTTGTTTATTGCACTTTTATTAGGCTTTGCTGAAAAAAGAATTGCTGCATTGAGCAAGATGGTGGCGCGGCATAGGCGCCTGCCTTATTGACATTTTGCTGGAGCTTCCAGGAAGTGTATTGGCACATTCGTTCTGATTGGTTGAAATTGCCTTCATGTTTGCCACCTACTGCCCACCTACTGCTTTGGCAGTGTACTACGTCAGTGTGCTCTGGTGACAAAAACGAAAAAAAAAACGAAAGTGTGACTCGAGGCGCATGACGTCGCGGCGATACGCGGCGATGCGTATAAGAAAACAATACGAAGATGATACGAAAGGTGTAACCTCAGACTAACACATTCCCTGCCATAACTTATATCCATCAATATAGCCAGTCTGCCACCACTGTAAGCCTATGGAGATGTTCACCTTCTTTGCAGGGGCTATAACTTTTAAAATTGTATTGCTAAATTGACATTACTATGGCCCATTCAACATCGATTATCTATCGTTCAGGATGTAGGAACGTTATACTTTTTCATGCATACATTCATACAAAAATACCGTCTAGAATATAAGTATGTGTTTATCGTTTTCTGCAATAATTCCTAGAATGTGAGTTATAGGCCTAAACTAGGGATGCTCGATATTGGCTTTTTTACCGATACCGATATTCCGATATTGTCCAACTCTTAATTTCCGATACCGATATCAACCGATACCGATATATGCAGGGTTTCCCCCCCCCCCCAAAAACGGAATAATTTCAGGTAACTAATAATTTCACTGGATATATATATAACAAATATTGTTATTGTTTTTTTCTTTTTTTAACAGATACCGATATTTTCCGATATCACATTTTACTGCCGATATCGGCCGATAATATTGGTCCTCTTACCGTGCGTCAAAGAGACTGGCGGTCAAATATCCCAAGTATAGGACGTCGATCGCCTAGGTCCATTTCCAGTTTGTATGTTGCAATAAACGCCGAAATCATATCGATTATTAAGTTTATAAAGCGATCGATATGTACTATAGTGTCTGTCGGGAGCCTTGCAACAATGTCTGATGGCCGGATGAATTTAATCGACGCACACCTCCCACTTCCTTTTTTTGTTTTTTATTGGTCTTTTTCCCCCTCCTTTTTTCCTCAGATTTTTCTCCCATCCCAATGTTAGTCGTTATGCCAATTCCCAATCCCCTTCCTGGTCGCTGCGCACTTACCCCCCACAGTCGGTCTGGGAGAGTGGAGGCTATCACGTGCTTCCTCCGACACACGTCTAGCCAATCAACCGCTTCTTTTCACCTGGCAGCGCGGACTCTCACTGAGAGGGTGTAACGTGTGGAAGGATCACACTACCCCCCTTAGATCCTATCCTAGCAGGCGCCCCGACGGAACTGTAGGAGTCGCTGTTTACAACGACCCGGACCCACCCCGCCAGCTTCCCCACCCTCTAATACTGCCAATTGTATTAGTGTGAACGGCCAGCCAAGCTGGTGACACGCCGGGAGCTGGATTCGAACAGGCGAATCCAGCGTCTCCGGTATTGGTGACGAACGCAATCTCCGCTACGCCACCTGACCGCCCTCACCTCCCACTTCCTGTTGTTCGAGCCGTCGTTGTATTGAGCCGTAGGGTCCAGCTGCGGCGTCGGAGGTGTATATATGAATTATGAATGCCATGGCGAAAAAATGAAATATTGATCTCAATATCGCTGTACAGCGTGGTCTGGCAGACAGCGCATGGCGGGCAATAACGCTGTACAGCGTGGACGGCGGTGGATGTGTTAAGGACGTGTTCTATATTTTGTAATAGTGTTTGTATGATTGCTTATTTTCTTTCAGAATTTCACGATATTCAGATTCAGAATATCTGATTTGTACATCTTCATTAGGTTTTAAGTTTGATAATTTTTCAAGTTATTTTCAGTCATTATCAAACCATTTTTATTTTGGGTGATTTGATCTGGTCTTTTTCTTGCCTCTTAGAACGTCAGTCTTGTTTGCCCCTAACAGCCAGATTAACATTTGATTTAGTGGTTATTGTTCCATAAAGTTTAAGATGAATCTTTTTTAATAAATTCTGCAGAATTCAGAGCTTGGGGTGAACCTTTATGTGCCATCTGGAGCCCATCTGTTGGTGTGATGTAGTTTATACAGCTTGAGTTGCTGGGCCTTGTCACTTGGGATGTTCAATTGTTTTCAGATATATACAGTATTCATTTGGTTATGTAAGGGATAATGTATAGCTACGAGTTCATTGTCGCAAAAAAATTTACCGGCAATGCGTTATGGATCACAGAGGCGCAGCCGAGGTGTTCTAAACGCAGTGAAGGTCAATTATTTTGCGACAATGACCGAGTATAGCTGTACATTATCCCGCTTATTACAGGGCTAACTTACTAACAATATACAATTCATTTTACAACCATCGACAAGACGAGATCAAATGCAGACGCAGTTGTTCTGTTGCCCCTCGCCGGCAGGTGTGTGGACTTGATTGCACCTGATGTAGTGCAGCTGTAAAGCTTAGCGTTCGTGACTGCGATCAAAATGCTTGATTGTGATTGGTCAATAGCGCTCTGTTGCCCCTAACAGCGGTCATTATTGCGCGTTTCCCGTAGCAGCGGTGGATTATCGAGAAATAATTGACCGCTGTCAGGGGCAACCGAGCGCTGGCAACCGAGGAAAACAAAAATAAAACCACGTGAACTTTGGAAATTACTCAACAATCAACTAGGCTGCAGTAAAAAACTCAAAACCAGGTTCTCAAACATAAACATAAAGACGGACAACACGCTCATCACAGACAAGCTGGATGTAGCCAATTACTTAAACACTTTCTTCACAAAACATAGCCACAACACTGGTAAACAAATTACCCTCACCACTCAGGGCAGTATGGGGTAGAACACATAGTAGCATACTACATGAACCTAGGCGTCCACAAAGACGACTTCAAACTGGAAATAGTAACTACAGATGAGGTACTCAAAAAACTGAGCGCCCTCCAACCAAACAAGGCCACTGGCCATGACAACATCCCCTCCAAATTCCTCAGAGACTCAGCAGCAGCCATCACCCCAGTCATCACACACATAATAAACCTCTCCATAAAACAGGGACACGTCCCCAAGGACTTCAAAATTGCGAGAGTAACACCCCCTGCACAAAAAGGGCAGCAAATTAGACCCGGGTAACTACCGCCCTGTTTTCTATCCTTACATCCATCTCGAAAGTCATGGAAAAAATAGTATACGAACAGATCGAAAAATACCTCGCGGAAAAAAATCTAATCTACGAATTCCAATCTGGCTTCAGAACATCCCACTCCACTGACACATGCCTTCTCTACTTGAACGACCACATCAAACAAGAGGTGGACGCGGGCAAATACTGCGGCATGGTCATGCTGGACCTACAAAAGGCCTTCGACACTGTCAATCACACCATTCTGATTGACAAGCTAAAAGCAATTGGTTTTGATAGTTTATCAGTGAGCTGGATACAATCCTACCTGGAGGGGAGGGAACAGATGGTGGAAGTAAACGGTACCCTATCCCCCCCCCTCACAGTGAGCTGTGGTGTTCCACAAGGAAGCATACTAGGACCGCTACTATTCCTAATTTATGCAAATGACATGTCGTCAGCTTGTGACTGCAACTTGTTCCTGTTTGCGGACGACTCAGCCCTGCTGGTCTCTGACAAGAACAAGTTACAGGTTGAAAAAGCCCTCAGCTCGGAACTAGGCAAAATCTGCATATGGCTCGCCGACAACAAACTATCATTACACATGGGCAAAACAGAGTCCATTCTCTTCGGTTCAAATAACAAACTCAGCAAGACTGACGACTTCTCGGTTACAGTGGGTGACAATATTGTCACAAGGAAAGATGAAATTACCTACCTGGGTTCCATCCTAGAGGCTAATCTTTCCTGTGACAAAATGGCATCCAATGTAATAAAAAAAGTCAACCAACGAACGCGATTCTTGTACCGGATCTCCTCTCTGGTAAACAAGAATACCCTGAAGACTCTAGCAGGAGCACTCATTCAAGGGTACTACGACTATGCTTGCACCTCATGGTACCAAAGCACCTCAAAGGCACTAAAAAAACAAATTACAAACATCTCAAAACAAGCTAGTCAGACTACTACTTGACCTGACTCCTAGAACCCCACCTCACCCCTGCCCACTTTGACAACCTAGGATGGCTTAGAGTAGACGACAGAGTACAGCAACTTGCAATGGGCCTGGTCTACAAGATACACTACGCGACCAAGGTACCCCATGTACATGTCAAAATACTTCCCAAAGGTCAGTGAATACCACGATCACAACACCAGAGGGAGCTCCACAAATCATGTAAAACCCAGATTCGGCTCAAACAAGGGACTAAACACGTTTCGCAATTATGCCACATCAATGTGGAACGCCCTGCCTAAAGCTGTAAAGGAATGTGAATCACTACCCACCTTCAAAAACACTCTCAAAAAACACCTACGTGAGACTGCAATTCGAAACTGGCCCCTACAAATGTCCTAACCTAGTTGTACAGTAAATGACCAAGTAAGGCTTTGTCAACATTCCAATGTACAGTGTAAAATGTGTGTGTGTCCCCTACCCCAACCCCCCCCCCTCCCCCCCCCCCCCCCACCTCCAATGTACAGCCCTCACCCCAACCCCACCCCACCAACCTCCTCCAATGTACAGTTTCTACGCCAAATGTATATACACTCCTTTTCTGGACACTTTTGTATCACAAACAGTACTGTATTTGCAAATCTGATATGTCATAAATGCATAGATGTAGCAGTACTGTCTATCTGTATGTCATGTATGTCATATATGTTATGATGAATTGAAAAATGGGGGGACCCTGGTGGAAACAAGACGAAAGTCTTTCTCTGGTCTGCATCCCCTTAACAATTGTATGTTATTGAGATGTACTGTACTGTACCCATTCTGCAATCTGTTAATAAACTTTTCAATCAATCAATCAATGTTGACCAATCACAATCAAGCATTTTGGCGAATGTTAAAACGCCATGTAATAAGTAAGGGATAATGTATAGCTACGAGGTCATTGTCGCAAAATAATTGACCGACACAGAGTTTAAAATACCGAGCCGCCTCGGTCATCATTTTGCGATGATGACCGAGTATAGCTATACATTATCCCGCTTATTACATGGCTAACTTAACAATATACCTAATTCATTTGACAAATCGCAGTTGTTCTGTGGCTCTGTCATCCCAAATAAAGTGATTATTATTATCACGGGCAGCCCCGGCAGGTGTATCTGATTGGCTGCACTGAAACAGTGTGAGTCAGTGGGGCTTGATTACTCCAGCTGCGAAAAACAATAATCACCGGTGGTTATCGAAAAATAATTCACCGCGGTTGGGGGGCTATTGACCAATCCACAAGCAAGCATTTCGGCGAATGTGAAAAGGCCATGTAATAAGGTCTGATAATGCTGTTTGCTGGTGGCCAGTGAATGTCCAGAGTATAGTCAACTACACTACAGCATACACAACTGATAGTGGAGAGTCCATGTCAGAGAGAGTATAGTCAACTACTAGCAGCCACTGATAGTGGAGAGATCCAAGTCTGTGAAAGTATAGCCAACTACACTACTTCCTAGAGCTTAAGAATACCTGAAGAGTGCCCGTTGACCCTACCATTGAGGATGTACAGACCTAAGGCTTGACATTGGTGCACTGACTCTTTATCAGTTTTAATTAAAATGGCATCTTCTAGGTTGATCCGCGGCGTGGTTGTTGGTGTGTTACAGACATGGGAGGTTGTCCAAACCATGGGGGCGGATGCCCTCGGGATATAATATCAAATCAGCTTCAGATCATGTTCTTGCATCAAGGTCTCCACATATACAGTATAGCGGGGCGTAGAAATGGCAGATTTCTGTGCGGAGTGTGTTGGAAGAGCTCCTCGTCGTGTTACGGGGGACTGTGTTTGTACAGTACATCTACCATGGTGGATTGAGCTCAGTTTCACTGAGGGAACAGCTATATTTCTCCATAGCCTGGGGGGACAGTGTGACTGGACACGTCCAATCTACACACCATGTTTCACTGAGAATAACGATGTCTGACTTCTTAATGGATTCTCTGAACTCTGGGTCTGTCGTCTTCAAACCAATTGTTCAGGAGTTGAGACCCTGCAGATTCCAACAATTACTATGAAAATGAGCACGTTAAGAAATAATTTTACTTCAAAGTGATTGCAAATAAGTATTGTCTTCCACGTACAGTATAAAATGCAACAGCTATTACATGTTTTGAGTCTTGCTCATATCATTGTCTACTATTGTACATGATTATCACTAATAGTGATGGCATTGGTATGCAAGAGGGCGTAATAATGTAATAAGAAGAAGAAATAAGGTAATAATGAGAAAAATCTTAGGAAATTGTTTTGGAAAGCTTAATAAAAGGTTTGGTCAAACAAATAAACAAATAAATGACCAATTTAAATAATAAAATTATTAAATAAATAAATAAATAAATAAATAAATAAATAAATAAATAAATAAATAAATAAATAAATAAATAAATAAATAAATAAATAAATAAATAAATAAATAAATAAATAAATAAATAAATAAATAAATAAATAAATAAATAAATAAATAAATAAATAAATAAATAAATAAATAAATAAATAAATAAATAAATAAATAAATAAATAAATAAATAAATAAATAAATAATACAGTATATATATATACAGTTTAGTGAGACATTTTTTTTTATCAAATGTTTTCTTTAGAATTACCTAAAAGTTAAATATCTAAATCTAAATTAACGTAAAACTATGTAATGTAGTTATAAGGTGAGAATTGGGCTAAGAAATGCTAAATGCTATCTCAAACCCACTCAAACTGAACACTTAAGACAGGATATTAAAATAGATAAATGCAAAGATGTATACAAAATAAAATATAAAACAGGAATGTTATATGGAAAAAAGTAAATCAAACTAAACTAACATTAGCAGATACCTTCTAGAAAATTCCTTCAAACGTAATAACATCTATTGTATATACAATTATGAAGAAAATAAAAGCTGAACTAGAATGGGCAAATGCTTCCTCCAAGCAAAACAAAATAGAACATGTACAATAAAGTGTGTGTGTGTGTGTGTGTGTGTGTGTGTGTGTGTGTGTGTGTGTGTGTGTGTGTGTGTGTGTGTGTGTGTGTGTGTGTGTGTGTGTGTGTGTGTGTGTGTGTGTGTGTGTGTGTGTGTGTGTGTGTGTGTGTGTGTGTGTGTGTGTGTGTGCGTGCGTGCGTGCGTGCGTGCGTGCGTGCGTGCGTGCGTGCGTGTGTGTGTGTGTGAGTACTGCGGCTGTTTGGGTCACAAGCAGATAATAGGGAGGGACTCTTTAAGTTATTCGTGTAACGAATAACCACTAAACTGCTCAAAACAACCTTTACAGGTGGAAGCCTCAACATGAGTATTTTAAGAAAATAAATCAAGTCCAAAAAACAGGACAACACTCAATAAAGAAGTATTATAGAAATAACTGAAACGAGCCAAAAAGGCACCTCCTAATAACGGAGTTCATACAAATAACTTAAATAACAATAAACCTCCAATAAGGGAGTGTATGTGTAGTAGTGGACTACAAAGTGGAAACAAAAGAAAACTGTCATAAAAATAAACACACTACAATAAAAGGCTCGGCTACTAGATAAAATAAGCGAGTAGCCTAAAACCAGAATGCGCTACAGAAAAAGGTTAAATGCTGAATAGGGCAGAGATCAGCAGCACTACACTTTAATATAGCAAAGCCTGGCCGGAAGGGTATAGTCAACACGAGAGGAAATGAAAAAGCAGCTAACCCTGTGAGATTCAAACTTAAATAGACTCAGGCCGCTACCACCATAGGCACAGCTGCACTGAATCAGGTGCAATCAGGCCCACACACCTGCCCTACCACGAGGCAATTAACCACAGAGGCCAGTGATTGACAGCTGTCCCCCACAGGAAGACGAAACAGACAGCTGCCCCCCCCCCCCCCCCCCCCCCCCCACAGAAAGGTGAAACAAAGCAAAAACCATGACTGTCTGTGCATGGGCTAGATCCACAAAGAATGGATTGCACGGTGTGTGTTAACTTTCTTAGACATTAACTGGAGCTAAACAAAGGCTAATATGTATTTTTTTTTTATTAAACAGTTAAAAAAATAAAACGGAACTAATATTTTTTTGGACTCATACTAGAGCGGGTGAATCAGAAGAGAATAAAAAAAAACTGCAGGTAGCATAATAATGATGCATTTAGGATCCTCCTTAACCCTTTCACTGCCACACGGCAGGAGGTTAGCCCTTTACTATCACACAACCGACGGCGATGCTCCATCATTAGCATCATTAGCTAAGACGGAGTAGTGCAAGCTATTTGTTCGTGACTACAAAGGTCCCCACCTTCCACGCTCTGCTGAGGAACCTGATGTTTCAATGTATGTGTCGACTATTAGAGTCAGAAAACAGAATAATAGGTGCCATATTACTGATGACATCAAACAAAGTGATACAAGGTACTCCTCTGATTTGTGGAAACATTGGAATCGATGCCTTTATGTATTTTAATCTATGTTGTTGGCCTTGTTTCTTCTGTTATTGTATTTTTATTGTTGTTTTGTATCATGTGTAATATGCACCTTGAGTCTGGAATAAAGTCTTCGTCATCATCATCATCATCATCATCATCATCATCATCATCATCATCATCATCATCATCATCATCATGTACACTGAAAATCCAACACTGTGGGGCTTTGATACAAACACTGGATCTGTGCTCAGGCCCGGACTGGCCATCGGGAGCACCGGGAGTGGTGGCCTGGCCTGCACAATTCTTTTAAATGTCTTTTCAATTTTTTTTTTTTTTTATTATTATTATAAAAAAAAATTGCCAGGCCATTGTTTCTAGTTGTGGCGGTGCGATAACCTATAGGTGGGTGGGGAACACCCAGGATTTCACTGTCTGCGAGTGCGACAGAGTTGGAGAACTATCTCTCTTGACTCTCTCCCTCTCGTGGATCACACACACAAAAATGGAGCCGTGCTGCTGCTTGTGATTATTGGAGGCGGGACCAGGCGATACAACTGATTGACAGCGGAGGCGGCGAATGGAATGGCAGATGGCACTGAGCCAGGTAGTGAGGGACTCGGGAGAGATACAGTAGAGCGAAAGTCAATTAACGTTGATGTCAAGATGGACAGTGGAAGAAAGAGAAAGGGTGGAGGAGAGAGGGATAAAACGAAGAAATAGAAAGACCCTTACAGGAGATGCTGCTAAATCCGGCAACATTTATCAAATGTTTTCTTGCACCAAGGTCAAGGAACCAGCAGGTTAGTCAGTGATAAAAATAAACATGTGGATGTTAGCTAGCTAACGTTATCATGCAATGCATCATCTCCCCTGTCAAAAGACCAATGTTAAATCTGCCAAGAAACAAATAAATAATTTAACCATTGTGTCTGAAAACTAAAGTGTTATACTCTTACCAAATTAGGGGACTAAATTGAAAAACGCCATAAAAAGATTATGTTGAAATAATTTCCCACTTTCTTTTCCATAAATATTTTATTCAACTTCAGATTAAAAATGAAATACTCCCACTTTTCTGAAAGGAGTTGTTAAATCTGACATTACAAAAAACAATATGTGGTGGTTATGATCGGGGCTGAAGTTGAATAAACAATTTATGAAAGAGAAAGTCAAAAAAATTCCAAGATAATTCAAAGATTACACACATTTGCCACATATATGGGCTACAAACATAATCACTGCAAAGTTATCAAAGAAATAAGAATCTGATCAGACACAAGGGTTAAGTTTTTCCCTTTTTAATTTCCTCAAAAACATCTAGTCTAGTTAATGTGATCAATATTATTTGACAATTGATGCTTTTTGTTGGAATTTTCAGTCAGTGAGCTTATACTTTGAGCTCATTTTATAGTTAAAATGATTGAGACAACGCAATATTCTGTCTATTCGTTGTGCATGCATGTGCTCACCACACGTGACACATTTGTCACTATTCTGGCAGTGGCTACTGTTATTATAGTATTATAATGAAAGGTCTGTTATTTAATGTTTGTGTAAAGGGCTATTTTAACTGTTGATGGGTAGTGCATCAGTAAAGTGAATATGGTATTGTGCTCTTGCTCTGTTTGAATAGGTGGAGAGAGTGGTTAACTGTATTATAATAGTAAATAGAAAAATATGTTGTGCTCTTGCTTTTTTCTTTTTGAAGGTGGAGAGCATTGCTAGTGCCACAACAGTTTTATTTGAGTTTCACAACAGTACATTGTACTAAGCAATTGTTGGCTCATTAGTTTGTGATTCACATGCACTAAAATTCACCAGAATGCAGGAAATTAAGTCTTTGCAACTAAAATGTTCCTGGTGGGAGTGGGGGACCCCCAGACCCCCAGCTTAAAAAGTTACCTGACTGGGGCTATATTTTGCGCTATATCTCCCGGTATGAATTATTTCCCCAGTCCGGCCCCGTCTGTGCTGCATGGAAATCTGCGTTTGATTGGTTGATTGATTGAAAATTGTATTAACAGATTGCAGAATGGGTACAATACAGTACAGCTCAATACACACAATTGTTAAGGGGATGCAGACCAGAGAAAGACTTTCGTCTTGTTTACACCAGGGTCCCCCATTTTCAATTCATCATAACATATAACATACGTGACATACATGACATAGACAGTACTGTTACATCTAGACATTTATGACATACCAGATCTACAAATATACAGTACTGTTTACAGTGATGGGCAGTAGCTAGCTACAAGTAGCGACGCTACATAGCTTAACTACATTTTTCAGTAGCATGATGGTAGCGTCGCTACTTTTGAATCAAGTAGCGGTCTCTGTAGCGCAGCTAGTTTTCGAATCAAGTAGTGACGTAGCGTCAGCAAAACGCTACACACTACATATCCGGAGAAACAGAAACAGAGGTTGATAAAGTGGGCAGGTTTCAGCTAGGAGAGGGTATCAGGCAGCCAGAAGATGCAGAGTTTAGGGATAAATAATACATAAAGATAGAATAGAAAAGAAAAAGACCATTACTGCATCAAAAGTAATCAACAAACTATACTATAAAAACTGATCAAACCAAATGGTCTCTTTCTTTTCTTTTGTAGAGGCTCCACCCAGCTAAACTTGCCTTCCTGGATTTTGTACATAATACAAGTTCATGTTAAAATGATGACACAAAAAGCCAGACCGAGGGCTTGTTTCAGTTTTATAATAAACAATCAAACTGAGCATTTTTTTTGCCTGCCTATTTGTTTGGTGGAAACTTGATCATGAAGTAAAAAAAATTTAAAAAAAAGTAGTGCCGATGTAGCTAGCTATTTTTGCCATGTTCTTGTAGTGTAGCTTGCTACATTTATCTGGGGATAGCTTCCATTGTAGTTGAGCTATATTTAATCGAGAGTAACTTGTAGTGTAGCTTGCTACATTTTCCAAGTAGCTTGCCCATCACTGACTGTTTATGAGTACAAAAAGAGTCTAAAAAGAGTTCCCTTCTTCCTCCACACTACTTCCCCAGCAGAATACAACACAGAGAGTTTGCAGTATATAGCAAGTTTAATTTCCCCTAGTTCTGAAGACCCTGAGGCGTGTGCTGGACGGGGCCCGAGGCGTGCGCTCACAGCTGGCGCGTGGCTCGCCTGCGCCGTGGGTTAGAGTCCCGCCAGGCTGGGAAGAGGAGGAGGGTGGGGCAGCAGGTTTTTAGCAGAACCCCTCACACCATCTCTGCGGAGGTGGAGGCCATTAGGAAGGTCCCAGGGTGGGTAGGAGGAGGATGGTGGGCCAGACGGATGTTAGGCAGAGCAGCACATCCTCCTTTTGGCAGCATCATCGTCTCCTCGTTGACCTGCTGCTCACTCTTGGATCACATCTCACTCTCTCGCTCTCTCCCTGTCTTAAAGTTAAAACTTCCGGTGGAACTTATTTTCCACCCTAAATGAATATAATCCTGCAAGAGGCCTTTGCGGAACTCTAAATGTATACTTTTGATTGTGTGTTTGTGTAACCGGTCTAATTTTGACATGCCCTGAGTGGGAGTCGAACCCCGCCGGTCTCCCGCGCCGCGGGGCGACATCGCCGACCACTATATACCAAGAGGTGAATTCACTTCTTGTTGACACATTGGGTGCCAACGACGAGAAATCTCGTTGTTGGCCGCCATGCGTTGAGTGCCAATGACGAGAAATCTTGTTATTTAATCGTTATTTCTTTTATTAGCGATTATCCATTCATTTTTCATCCATCCAGCCTCACGTTATCATTGGGACTGGCTCTGAGCTCGGAAAGGGTAAATACCGCCCCCTATCATCTCCCGGATGGTATTGCACCCATTGTAATGGAGTCAATGGGAAATGCATGAGAAAAAAAACTCCGGGCTCCACATTTGACTTCTGAGCCATGTAACCTGAGACTATTGCATTCATTGAGGCAACCGAAGGCAGCGTGGATTATCTGTTTCGAGGTATAACGTTGGATCAATAAACGCGCTCGATATTTGGAATGGCGATCAGGAATTGGATGAATCTTTTTGCAGAACATCTGATGTGAGGTAAGGACTTTATTTTACCAGTCTTGGGGTAATCAGAGTTTTCTTTTCACAGCGTTCACAACTTGTCTCATAATGTGTGTATGTGTGTGTGTCAGGATCCTAGGCCCGGTCCTGGCTGGACTGGGCAGGATGGTAACACTGGGCAGTACCCTCCACCTAACTTTGGGCAATGCCCGCTATCTGACATTGGCCCTCGGCCTGACATTGGCGCCCTACCACCCTCTAGTGGTGACAAACAATCGGTGCGCTCCAGTACACTGGACATCCTGACTACTGTGTTAACTATAATTAATAGTTTGATTAATGTGGTGTCATGGTGTGTACTGTCATTGTCTTTCCCTTCCCTGGTGTGATGTCATACACTGTTTTGGGTTGTTAGGAGTTGCTTTTGTGTTTAGTTGTGTTTAGTTGTTCTTTGCTTTTGTCTAGGTGTGGTTTGTGATTCTGTGTTGGCCAGGTGTTCTTAATTGTTAATTAGTCGGGGTATTTAGGTGTCTGTCTGTCTCCCCTTCGTTGTGGCGACATTCCTCCAGTTACCCCCTGTTCCTCCACGTCGTGTTGCACCGTTCTCCCTCTAGTAAGTCTTAGTGTTTGTTGTTTTGTATTGTGAAGTTTGTTATTTAGTTTCTGTATTTTCCTTGTATTGCACTGGATTCTACAGTAAACATCATTCTCCAAGCTTCACTCCTCGCCTCTGCCTCCTCCATTCCTTCCCTTTCTGTATTATTGCATTCTACCTAACCCCATCGTGACAGAATGTCGCCACCAACATTAACGAATGCAGCAGGAAAGGCAAGCGATACCATCACCGTTGTCCTGGCCCTGATGGCCGGTGACATGAAGAGTTACTCACTGGCCAAATGGGGGTTCCTACTCCGGAAGATCGACCAGGTCGCCACTGAGAACCCGACACTGCAGACGGCGATGTGGGAGATGGCTGAACATATTGCGGTCCTCATGGAGAAGCATAAGCCGAAGGCTAGTGTAGCTAGCCTGCCGACTGTTCTCAGGCTTACGGTCAGCCTAGATCCTCCCACAGCCGCTGAGGTTGCTCGGATGTCCATCGCCGGTCGGACGTCCACAGCTAACCTAGCTCCGCCGGTTAGCTTAGTGTCAAGAGCTAACCAGCCTCTCCCAGCTAACCTAGCTCCGCCCGTTAGCTTCATGCCAATAGCTAACCAGCCACTCTCAGCTAACCTAGCTCCGCCCGTTAGCTTCGTGCCAATTGCTGACCGGCTGTTCCCCGTTAGCACAGCTCCTCCTGTTAGCTCCGCCACTATAGATGGCCAGACGTCCCCAGTTGGTACAGCTCTACCCGTTAGCTCCGCTCATACAGCTAACCAGACGTCCACAGCTAACATAGCTCCGCCGGTTAGCTTAGTGTCAAGAGCTAACCAGCCACTCCCAGCTAACCTAGCTCCGCCCGTTAGCTTCATGCCATTAGCTAACCAGCCACTCCCAGCTAACCTAGCTCCGCCCGTTAGCTTCGTGCCAATTGCTGACCGGCTGTTCCCCGTTAGCACAGCTCCTCCTGTTAGCTCCGCCACTATAGATGGCCAGACGTCCCCAGTTGGTACAGCTCTACCCGTTAGCTCCGCTCATACAGCTAACCAGACGTCCACAGCTAACATAGCTCCGCCGGTTAGCTTAGTGTCAAGAGCTAACCAGCCACTCCCAGCTAACCTAGCTCCGCCCGTTAGCTCCGTTTCAATAGCTAACCGGCCGTTTCAAGCTAGCACAGTCTCCACTGCCAGACTAGGCTCCAGGTTCAGGGTGAGCCTAGTATCTGAGACAGACCAGATGTCTCCAGCTAGCACAGTCTCCACTGCCAGACTAGGCTCCAGGTTCAGGGTGAGCCTAGTACCGGAGACGGACCAGATGTCCCAAGCTAGCCAGGCATCCCCAGCTAACATAGCTCCGCCCGTTAGCCCTGTCCCAATAGCTAACCGGCCGTCCCCAGTTAGCACAACCCCGCCTGTTAGCCCCGCTACAGTAGCTAACCAGACGCCCACTGCCAACCTAGGCTCCAGGTTCAGGGTGAGCCTGGTAGCGGAGACAGACCAGATGTCTCCAGCTAGCACAGTCTCCACTGCCAGACTAGGCTCCAGGTTCAGGGTGAGCCTAGTACCTGAGACGGACCAGATGTCCCAAGCTAGCCAGGCATTTTCAGCTAGCGCAGTTCCCACAGTGAGTCCAGGGCCCACAGTTAGCCTAGCCCCCGAGGCTAGTATGGCTAGTAAGGCCTCCACAGCTGGTCCAGCTTCCACGCCCAGTCCAGCCTCAGCTCTGGGTCCTGGCTCCTCATCCCCGGATCCTACACCACGCCTCGCCGCCGAGACCGATCCGGTCTCCACGCCCTGCCCGGCCTCTCCACCTGGTCCGGCTGCCGTGCCGGCTCCCGGCTCTTCGACGGATCCTGGCTCCCCGTCTGGTCTAGCTCTGCGCCGTGATCGGCGTCCTGGTCCTCGCCGTGGTCTCCGCCGGGGTCTTCGCCGTGGTCTTCGCCGGGGCCTGCGTGGGATCCTGCTCCGGGGGTCGTCGCCGCCGCACCTCCATTCCGGCTCTCCTGAACCGGTCCCTAGTCCGGCGGCTGGAGGGCCTCTCGTCCGGGATCCGGCTCCAGGGTCCAGCTCCCCTTCCCGGGCTTCTACACCTGTGCCCACCCCCCCTCGTCGGGCCTCGCTTCCCAGGTCCAGCCCTCCTCGTCGGGCCTCGGTTCTCAGGTTCTGCCCCCCTCCCCGGGTCTCGGTGCCCATCCCCACCCCCCCTCGTCGGACCTCTGTTCCCAGGTCCAGTCCTCCTCCCCGGGCCTCTGTTCCCATCCCCACCCCCCCTCTCCGGGCATCTGCGCCCGTTTTCTACCCCCCTGGCTGCTATGCCCCTCCTGGGTTTTTCGTTCAGCCTCCTGGTCCCTCGTCTTCGGGTCCTCTCCCTGGTTCCTCTCCGGGGTTCCGGCTTCCTCCCTCACCTGCTTATGGACGTTGTTTTCGGGTGTCTGGAAGCCACCCGTTGAGGGGGGGGTACTGTCAGGATCCTAGGCCCGGTCCTGGCTGGACTGGGCAGGATGGTAACACTGGGCAGTACCCTCCACCTAACTTTGGGCAATGCCCGCTATCTGACATTGGCCCTCGGCCTGACATTGGCGCCCTACCACCCTCTAGTGGTGACAAACAATCGGTGCGCTCCAGTACACTGGACATCCTGACTACTGTGTTAACTATAATTAATAGTTTGATTAATGTGGTGTCATGGTGTGTACTGTCATTGTCTTTCCCTTCCCTGGTGTGATGTCATACACTGTTTTGGGTTGTTAGGAGTTGCTTTTGTGTTTAGTTGTGTTTAGTTGTTCTTTGCTTTTGTCTAGGTGTGGTTTGTGATTCTGTGTTGGCCAGGTGTTCTTAATTGTTAATTAGTCGGGGTATTTAGGTGTCTGTCTGTCTCCCCTTCGTTGTGGCGGCATTCCTCCAGTTACCCCCTGTTCCTCCACGTCGTGTTGCACCGTTCTCCCTCTAGTAAGTCTTAGTGTTTGTTGTTTTGTATTGTGAAGTTTGTTATTTAGTTTCTGTATTTTCCTTGTATTGCACTGGATTCTACAGTAAACATCATTCTCCAAGCTTCACTCCTCGCCTCTGCCTCCTCCATTCCTTCCCTTTCTGTATTATTGCATTCTACCTAACCCCATCGTGACATGTGTGTGTGTGTAACGTTAGCGCCAGGCAGGGCATAGATAATCGATTTTTCAGCCCGCTTCTCTAGCGTGCATAAGTACACATACTATCGATAATCTAGCGTTTATTTGAAAACGATTCATAAATAGGCCGAAATAATGACAACGTGTTTTGTGTATTCCAGTAAAGGGCTATTTTCACGAATTTTTGTGGAATGCCTAGAAATCTTCAAAACTACCAGTACAGTATACTCGTATTCAAAACGGTATAAAACGGAAATGTACAGATGAAAAACAATCCATTTCGTACATGTTGACTGCGAGCAAGTCATTGATAAGCGACGGTTGTATAATTAGACACATAGCCATAATTTAAGATATAGTTTATGCGTCCGCAAATATCCCCGTCCTCTCATTGACTAAAGCGCTGGCACTCTCTCTCCCCACACTCTCTCTCCCCACACTCTCTCTCTTCCACACTCTCTCTCTCCCCCACACTCTCTCTCTCCCCCACACTCTCTCTCTCTTCCACACTCTCTCTCTCCCCCACACTCTTTCTCCCCCACTCTCTCTCCCCCACACTCTTTCTCCCCCACACTCTCTCTCTCCCCCACACTCTCTCTCTCCCACACACTCTCTCTCTCTCCCACACTCTCTCCCCCACTCTCTCTCTCCCCACACTCTCTCTCTCCCCACACTCTCTCTCTCCCACACTCTCTCTCTCCCACACACTCTCTCTCTCCCCCACACTCTCTCTCTTCCACACTCTCTCTCCCACACTCTCTCTCTCCCACACTCTCTCTCTCCCACACACTCTCTCTCTTCCACACTCTCTCTCTCTCCCACACTCTCTCTCTCCCACACTCTCTCTCCCACACACTCTCTCTCTCCCACACTCTCTCTCCCCCACACTCTCTCTCCCCCACACTCTCTCTCCCCCACACTCTCTCTCTCCCCCACACTCTCTCTCTCCCCCACACTCTGTCTCGCCCACACTATCTCTGTCCCCAACACTCTCTCTCTCTCTTTCTCCCCCCCACTCTCTCTCTCTTCCCCACACTATCTCTCTCTCCCCCACACTCTCTCTCCCCCCACACTATCTCTCTCCCCCACTATCTCTCTCCCCCACACTCTCTCTCCCCACTCTCGCTCTCTCTCTCTCCCCCACTCTCTCTCTCCCCCACACTCTCTCTCCCCACTCTCGCTCTCTCTCTCCCCCACTCTCTCTCTCCCCCACACTCTCTCTCCCACACACTCTCACATTCTCCTTCTCACACTCACTCAAATTAAAATAAGCTTTATTGGCATGACAGATGCAAAACCCATGTTGCCAAAGCAGTACAGGAATTTATAAACATTGACAAATAATAAATAAATAATAATAATGACTCACTCCCTCTCTTTCCCACTCTCTCTCCCCCCCCCCCCCTCTTTTTTAGTTTTGGGTCAGTCAGAGAGGACAATGGAGATAGAGAGAGAAGGATGCAGAAAGAGTGAGAGAGAGGACGGGGAGAAAGAGAGAGGGCGAGGAGGATTGCGAGCAGTAGGGGGATTGAGAGACAGGGAGATGGAGAGGGAGGAAGATTGAGATAGAGGGGCGTAGGGAGAGAGGAGGGTAGAGAGAGAGAGAGGAGGATGGAGAAAGATAGGAGGATGGAGAGAGAGGGGGATGGAAAGAGATAGGAGGAGGGAGAGATGGTGATGTGTGCTGTGTGGGGCGAGATACAAAAGGGAAGAGAGTGTGTGTGTGTTTGTGTGTGTGTTTGTGTGTGTGTGTGCGTGTGTGTGTGTGTGTGTGCGTGCGTGCGTGCGTGCGTGCGTGTGTGTGTGTGTGTGTCTGTGTGTGTGTGTGCGTGCATGCGTGCGTGCGTGCGTGCGTGTGTGTGTGTGTGTGCGTGTGCGTGTGTGTGTGTGTGTGTGTGTGTGTGTGTGTGTGTGTGTGTGAGAGAGCTGCCTAAAATCACGGATGAATGGATGACAGCTAATAACACAGCGGGGTCGTCAGCGTGGCAACAGGCGGAACGGTTTCGTCGTTCTTCTCTTGTTCCGATTCAGACGAGACGGCTTTTAAATTGACAGCTTTTCAAGTCAGAGTTTGTGGTTCCTTGCTAGTTCAACGTCAATGTAACTTAACCCCCAGCAGAATGGTCTCTCTCTCTCTCTCTCTCTCTCTCTCTCTCTCTCTCTCGCTCTCTCT
>NC_140168.1:122331334-122333644 GCF_963971535.1 Notolepis coatsorum | reverse complement strand
GTGTCTCGGTTCGGGAGCATGGGCTGTGGCGCAGCGTGGTGGTGGACTTCCTCGAACGGGAGAAGGAGAGGGAGTCGAACGGGAGAGGGAGACACGCAGAGTGTTTACAGTTCTCTCTCTCTCGCTCGGCTGGCAGCTAGAGGGGGCGGGTGTTATTATGCAAATGAGGACCATCTGACGTCCCGAATACGCTAATTTTCAGATGACTCACTTGAGGGAGGGACATTATTGTGAGATGAGAATTGGAAGAATGCGCCAAATCGAGAATTAGAGACATAGATCCTATTACTATAAGTCCACATAGCTAGAAAATGACCCTAAACACTGGAAAAGGTCATTTATAAGATAGTTCCCCTTTAAACATACTACATTCATTCACTCTATAAAAAACAAGCACTGTATAGGCAGGCATACAAAAAGGCATCCAAAAAGTCAACCAAACAAACAAGATTCTTGTACCGGATCTCCTCTCTGGTAAACAAGAATACCCTCAAGTCAAGTCAAGTCAAGAGTTTTATTTGTCACGGCATACAAGCATACAGTGAAGACTCTAGCAGGAGCACTCATTCAAGGGTACGATTATGCGTGCACCTCATGGTACCAAAGCACCTCAAAGGCACTAAAAACAAGATTACAAACATCACAAAACAAACTGGTCAGACTACTGCTTGACCTTACTCCTAAAACCCACCTCACCCCTGCCCACTTTGACAACCTAGGATGGCTTAGAGTAGACTTGCCTCGTATGAATGTGTATGCATGTGAATGGCGTTGATTATTCGCCACGCTTCCGTGAGTCTGCCTCAGGGCAGCTCTGGCTGCAATTGTAGCTTACCACCACCGGTATGACTGTGTATGAACGAATAATGGACTCTGTGAAGCGCTCTTAGTCAGAGCAACAGTCAGTCAGAGAAGAGCGCTATATAAATCCAATCCATTATTATTATTATTAGACGACAGAGTACAGCAACTTGCAATGGGCCTGGTCTACAAGATACACTACACCACTAAGGTACCCATGTACATGTCAAAATACTTTCCCAAAGGTCAGTGAATACCACAACCACAACACCAGAGAGAGCTCCACAAATCATGTTAAACTACTCAAACCTTCCCTCCCAATGTATAGTTTCTTCCCCTCAAATGTATATACTCTCTTCTTATACTCCTTTTGTACACATAAACAGTAATGTATATTTGTAGATCTGGTATGTCATAAATGTCTAGATGCAACAGTACTATCTACCTGTATGTCATATATGTTATGATTTATTGAAAATGGGGGACCCTGATGTAAACAAGACGAAAGTCTTTCTCTGGTCTGCATCCCCTTAACAATTGTGTGTATTGAGCTGTACTGTATTGTACCCATTCTGCAATCTGTTAATACAATGTTCAATCAATCAATCAATCAATCAATCAATCAACCAATCAATCAATCTCCCTGAAAAGTCCGTTTGATTTAGGAAAGAAAAACACTAGACAAATGTCAATTAGAAAGCTTATGTATGTACATATCTTGATTTTACATGCCACACATCAGTGGGTGCAAAGTTATTCCTATTCCTTTTTTATGCTAAAGGCTTAATGTGTCAAATTCTCTTGCAGTATATTAAGACCTTCTCTGTGCTGGGTCCCTTAAGCATGAGTTCTTTACAGAGCCATGATAATGTCTTGACTGGATCTGACACCACCCTCTTTGATGCCAGCCTGATATTGGCCCGATCTGGAGACTGGACAATCTCTACACAGTTGGTCAGTCCCATGTGCTTGATGATGTCCTGTCTGGTCCTCTTTGATGCGGTAGCAGTGACCGCAAGTACTGGCACAGACTTTGGGAGGATTGAGCGGAGTTCCCCAACCAGTCCACACCACTTCCGGAATGGAGCTTCCTGCTTTTCCCCCTCGCCCCTGTTAGAAAAGAGAAATATTAAGCCTTGTGCAAGGAATAATATAAAAATGTGCCATTAAATAGCCTGTACAGACAGCTAGATATGACATTTGGACATGACATGTTTGTCCTCCATAGATACAGTAATCTAACTTTGCAATGAAAATACAAGCCACTCAACATGGTCTCTCTTTTAGAAATAAAAGGATGCTGCTGAATCGAAAAAAGTCTCAAGGTGGTAAAAGTATAAAGCTGCATGCGTTTTAAGCTAAACTTCAAGTTCAAGCCAGCCGACCATGGTGATAATAAACAACGAGGGGGCAAATGCACAAAAGAAAACACTTTGTGTCTTCCTCGGGAAAGCACTGGCCATTGATTGATTGAAAATGTTATTAACAGATTGCAGAATGGGTACAATA
>NC_140168.1:122308834-122326334 GCF_963971535.1 Notolepis coatsorum | reverse complement strand
TGCTTTATTGATCCCCTTGGGGAAATTCAGGCCTCATAGCAGGCAATAGGCAATACAATTAGCAGTGGTTGCTAGTAGGGATGCTCGATATTGGCTTTTTTACCGATACCGATATTGTCCAACTCTTAATTTCCGATACCGATATCAACCGATATCACATTTTAAGGCCGATATCGGCCGATAATATCAATAGGCCGATAATATCGGACATCATTTCTATATAAATGTAAAAAAAAAATAATAATAATAATAATACAACATTTTGAAAACCGATACCGATATTTTCCGATATCACATTTTAATGCCGATATCGGCCGATAATATCGGTAGGCCGATAATATCGGACATCCCTAGTTGCTAGGTTACTTGTAGATGCACTTACATAGAGGTGAGACTATGCTGATACTTGACAAGTATATATATTTTTTTAATTTACACAATATAATGAACTCTGAATATAAAAATAGGAGAAAAATAAACAGTGGACAATAAATAAACGATGGGAAAGGCAGAACGTGAATCCAGCAGGCCTCCTCCATTATGTTTTGTAACGGTCCAGTAAGTGGTCCTTGTGTAAACTAAAGGTAGAATTGTCACCGTTATGAAATTATATCAAATATGACCTAAAAAAAAACTCAAATATGACAAAATCTAAAGTTTGGTATCAAACGGAGGATATATGACTGTGAGTGGTAGGTGCGGTGCGTAGGAGGGGCGCGTTGCAGCATCAATGGAGCGCAGAACATGAAAAGAGCCCTTTTTCCCGGATAATAACATCATGTTTAAAAAACCATCTGTTTCCACCACATTATCCGTCCCCGATTCATATTTGAACACACGCACACATACTGTATGCACATCTACTGCACACAGCACTTGTACGCATCCACACTATTATCCCTGCACTACATTTTTGTATTATATTCATACAATATTCTATACTGTATTATATTTTGAATGCTACTTCAATGTTATTTTTATGCTGCTATTTTATGCTACTTCTATTGCTTTATTCAAGGGTGTTGGTTTGGTTTTTAACACGGGGGACGGGGGGACGGGGGCACACACTTTAAGCTGGCGGTCTAGGGATCCTCCTCCCCCAGGAAATATTGAGCTTCATTTCCTGCATTCTGGTGTACCTTCATCTTCATGCACCAATCTGTGCCTTTTCTGCACACATTTACGGTGGAAATGTCTTTATTTATGTAAAAGGAAAAGACAACATCCAGGAACCCGCTGACACAAATAGAATGGAATATAATGCAGTGAGGCGTTCTCAGGCGCTCTGTATCGCTTTCAAAAAATATTTATTCTCCTGTATTATTATATATAGTTACAGGTAAGAAGGATATATAAATGTGTTGACCCCCTTATGTTTTACCTCTGTTGGGGAGGGGGTGGTCTTTCATATTAGCTATATCTTTTGAGGGGGGCAAATTGACCTTTTCTCAATATTGAGGGGGACATGTGTGTGTCCCCCCCCCCCCCCCCCCCCTAAACTCCACCTATGGCTTTATTTGATTCTATTGCCTTCTCTGCTATAAGAGTAGTAGGTTCTTCCCCTCAGCTGTCAGACTTCTGAATCAAAACTCCACGTACAGTAGCCCACTGCACCTCACTGTATCCCTGTGTATATATTTTTATTTATCCTTTATTTCTCCAGGAATGTCCCATTGAGATACAAGATCTCTTCTTCCAGCCCATAGCTTATGTAGATTTTATTTGAATTATTATAATTATTCTCTCACCGTGGCACATTGTGCTAACCATTGCACTCTACTTTACTGTAGGCCTACAGTTTTATTTACATGTGTCTTATTGCAACCGACTGTTGATTGTCACATCCTGGTTGGACGTACATGGACACAATCTCGGTGCACTGTCTTGTACTGTGTAATGACAATAAAGTAGGGATGTCCGATATTATCGGCCGACCGATATTATCGGCCGATATCGGCAGTAAAATGTGATATCGGAAAATATCGGTATCGGTTTAAAAAAAAAAAAAAAAAACAATAACAATATTTGTTATATATATATATCCAGTGAAATTATTAGTTACCTGAAATTATTCAGTTTTTTGGACGGGGAAACCCTGCATATATCGGTATCGGTTGATATCGGTTGATATCGGTATCGGAAATTAAGAGTTGGACAATATCGGAATATCGGTATCGGTAAAAAAGCCAATATCGAGCATCCCTAAAGTGAATCCAAAATCCAATAAGGTGGAGGAACCAGGGCGAGAGAGAGTTTCAATCTCCTGTACTTGTATATTATACGAAGACGCGATGATAATCTGAATCTGAATCATGTGAATCTATATCTATGGGCCACTAACTGACGTGACCCACTTTCAACGCTGTCACCTGACACACTCAGGGGCGGACCTTCCTACAGGCGATATAGGCGGTCGCCTAGAGCGCCACCCAGAGGGGGGCAAAAAAAAAAAAAAAAAAAAAAAAACGATTTTTTTTATTTTTTTTATTTTTTTTTTGTGCAGTTTTGGCGCCCCCCTCTATATCTGCAACCATTATTTTTACATTAAAAAAATTCTAACATAAGGGAAAATGAGCCAAAAATCTAAAACGGTCGGTCGGTCTGAGCCTCAGCTTTAGGTGTTCACAGTCAGAACATGCTAGAGCGCTGTGCATTGATGGGTATCGGTCAAGTGTTTATAGAATTGAACGTTGAGGAAAGAAAGACTAACATTAGAGAACTATGAAGAAAAAAGCAAAAAAAAAACATTTGGGGGGGGGGGGGGGCGCAGTGGTGAATCTCGCCTAGGGCGCCAAATGGGCTAGGTCCGCCCCTGGACACACTGACCGGGCGTCTAGATGCAAAGTGGCTATTTTACTCCTGTGTGGATGAGCAGCATGCATCCAAAATCTAAACAAAGTGCAGCACCGGTTGTCCTAGGGCATTGTCCAACTAACACCTCTCCCCAAGGCTAACCGGCACTGTCCGCGTCCATTCATTGTGCTAAGCTAGGCTAACGTGCAGCTTTCTACTGAACGCTAGGGGGGTGTAACGAGGCGACCTCACAGCGATTAATTTCGATTACGATTATTCAGGCAACGATTCAATGCATCATGAAATCTCTTCATTTGACCACGATTCGATACATTTTCGATACATTTTCTATCAGTTATTTCACCCAAAAATGTTGAATACACAAATGTGCCTGCAGGGGGAACTAATTCACTCAGCATGAATGGACTATAGGTCAATAAAAACAACAATAAAAAAAAAAAAAAAAAAATCAGATTAATTTCGATTATAATCTATTCTAACATTTTCAAATCGATGCAGTTGAATCGTCACATTAGAATCGATGCATTTTGATTAATCGATGCATCGTCACACCCCTATATACTGAACTCACAGAGAGGAAACTGGTATCTATCTTCTCGTCTCTCTCTCTGGAGAAGACAATAAGCTAATTTCCCCAAATGTTGGCGTTTTCCTTTAACAAATGAAGGTAGGACCCTGTACGTTTGTGAATATAAGGATGTCCTAAATTCTCACAATTCTCCATAAAATGTTCCCAGAATCTTAATTGCTACCAGTGTTTGTAGCATGATTATACTAGGTTATCTCATGCATACATACATCATTTAAGTTCAAATGTTTATTACCTTAAAATATGTAGAAATATGAGACTTAAAATAGATAATGTCACGCAAGCTCAGTTTTGTGAGAATTACAATTGTGTGTGTGTGTGTGTGTATGCATGTATGTGTGCATGTGCTTTTCTCCTGTGTGTGTGTGTGTGTGTGTGTGTGTGTGTGTGTGTGTGTGTGTGTGTGTGTGTGTGTGTGTGTGTGTGTGTGTGTATGCATGTATGTGTGCATGTGCTTTTCTCCTGTGTGTGTGTGTGTGTGTGTGTGTGTGTGTGTGTATGCATGTATGTGTGCATGTGCTTTTCTCCTGTGTGTGTGTGTGTGTGTGTGTGTGCGTGCGTGCGTGGGTGCGTGCGTGCGTGCGTGTGTGCGTGCGTGCGTGGGTGCGTGCGTGCGTGCGTGCGTTCATGCGTGCATGCATGCGTGTGCGTGTGCGTGTGTGTGTATGTTTGAGATTGGGAGAGTGTGTGTGTGTGTGTTTATAGAAGCCTGTTTTACATACTACAATAAAATGTATTTGGGTCAGCCACTCTGCTTTCTACCGTCTATGTACTGTAGATGGTACTGTAATGGCAATAGCAGGCGTATTCATTGATCGATTAATTGATTGATTGAAACCTTTATTTATTCTCGAAAAAGGACATTGAGGTTTTTAATCAAATCCCCATCAATGGAAAATGAACCCGCCCATACCCATGCTGATTGGTCCTTGTGCAAGACTAGAAAGCGGGGATCTTTGAATAAACACCTGCTATCAGACAATCAGAAAAAAAGTTTTTACTTTTACTTTTGTACATAAAAAGTAGAAACTTTTTTTACTTTTACTCAAGTGTGTTTTTAGCCAGACACTCTTGACTTTTACTTGAGTATGATTTTGAGATGGTACCCATACTTTCACTTAAGTATAATTTCTGGGTACTTTTTACACCCCTGCCATAATCCAAAACTGACATAAAGACAGCTTCACCGCTCTCTGCAACTCACGGGGAGGCTGGCGTTTGTTTCTGTAAATATAACCCAATGTTTGTTCTCAGTTTGCTAGTGAGATGTGGTGTTGAAATGTAAATATTTCATCAAGCCAAATGCCAAGATATTTATATCCAGTGACTCTCTCAATAGTGGATCCATTTAGAGTAGATATTCGTAAAAACAATTATAATCAATGTTTCTGGCTCCAGAAAATAGCATAAATGTTGTTTTTCCAGCATTCAGTACCAGGTTGGAGGTTAACTATCGCTCGCTGAACAGAGTCGGCAACACAATAATAAGCGATAGTATCATCCGCATACAAATGAAGTTGACAAGCATTCAACGTATGGAGGCTGTATATGAAATCATCATTGCATCATGTGGAAGCTGTTTAGTTATTCATGACTTCAACACGTGAATACCGAGTGTTGAAACAGCCTGTTCAACCCCATCACGGCTTCTATGCAGCAGAATAATGTATGTTTTCTCCACAAGAGATCTAGTTTCTACTGTAGCCTACGATAAGACATGTTTCCCATGTTCCGCCTTCAACATCCGTCTGTGAAATTACCCATTCCCAGCCTCCTATGAGATAAACTTCACTTCATTTAGAAAATACTTCACTTCATCTTCCTCTCCAGAGAGCACTGAGGCTAGCTCGGTGTGTGTGCGTGCGTGCGTGCGTGCGTGCGTGCGTGCGTGCGTGCATGCGTGTGTGCGTGTGTGCGTGTGTGTGTGTGTGTGTGTGTGTGTGTGTGTGTGTGTGTGTGTGTGTGTGTGTGTGTGTGTGTGTGTGTGTGTGTGTGTGTGTGTGTGTGTGTGTGTGTGTGTGTGTGTGTGTGTGTGTGTGTGTGTGTTGTATAAAGACACTATGGTAGTAAGTCATACTGGCCAGCAGCGTAACTAGTAAGAGTAGGTAAGGAATATATATGGACTGAGGAGATGGGAGGACAGAGGAGTGAGGGAGGAGGAAGAGGAGAGGACAGAGGAGTGAGGGAGGAGGAAGAGGAGAGGACAGAGGAGTGAGGGAGGAGGAAGAAGAGAGGACAGAGGAGTGAGGGAGGAGGAAGAGGAGAGGACAGAGGAGTGAGGGAGGAGGAAGAGGAGAGGACAGAGGACTGAGGGAGGAGGAAGAGGAGAGGACAGAGGACTGAGGGAGGAGGAAGAGGAGAGGACAGAGGAGTGAGGGAGGAGGAAGAGGAGAAGACAGAGGAGTGAGTGAGGAGGAAGAAGAGAGGACAGAGGAGTGAGGGAGGAGGAAGAGGAGAGGACAGAGGACTGAGGGAGGAGGAAGAGGAGAGGACAGAGGACTGAGGGAGGAGGAAGAGGAGTGGACAGAGGAGTGAGGGAGGAGGAAGAGGAGAGGACAGAGGAGTGAGGGAGGAGGAAGAGGAGAGGACAGAGGAGTGAGGGAGGAGGAAGAGGAGAGGACAGAGGAGTGAGGGAGGAGGAGGAAGAGGAGAGGACAGAGGAGTGAGGGAGGAGGAAGAGGAGAGGAAGCAGAGGAGTGAGTGAGGAGGAAGAGGAGAGGACAGAGGAGTGAGGGAGGAGGAGAGGGACAGAGGGAGTGAGGGAGGAGGAAGAGGAGAGGACAGAGGAGTGAGTGAGGAGGAAGAGGAGAGGACAGAGGAGTGAGGGAGGAGGAAGAGGAGAGGACAGAGGAGTGAGGGAGGAGGAAGAGGAGAGGACAGAGGAAGTGAGGGAGGAGGAAGAGGAGAGGACAGAGGAGTGAGGGAGGAGGAAGAGGAGAGGAGAGAGGAGTGAGGAGGAGGAAGAGGAGAGGACAGAGGAGTGAGGGAGGAGGAAGAGGAGAGGACAGAGGACTGAGGGAGGAGGAAGAGGAGAGGACAGAGGAGTGAGGGAGGAGGAAAGAGGAGAGGAGTGAGGGAGGAGGAAGAGGAGAGGACAGAGGACTGAGGGAGGAGGAAGAGGGAGAGGACAGAGGAGTGAGGGAGGAGGAAGAGACGGAGAGGAGTGAGGGAGGAGGAAGAGAGAGAGGACAGAGGAAGTGAGTGAGGAGGAAGAGGAGAGGACAGAGGAGTGACGTGAGGAGGAAGAGGAGAGGACAGAGGAGTGAGGGAGGAGGAAGAGGAGAGGAGTGAGGGAGGAGGAAGAGGAGAGGAGAGAGGAGTGAGGGAGGAGGAAGAGGAGAGGACAGAGGAGTGAGGGAGGAGGAAGAGGAGAGGACAGAGGAGTGAGGGAGGAGGAAGAAGAGGAGAGGACAGAGGAGTGAGGGAGGAGGAAGAGGAGAGGACAGAGAAGTGAGGGAGGAGGAGAAGAGGAGAGGACAGAGGAGTGAGGGAGGAGGAAGAGGAGAGGACAGAGAAGTGAGGGAGGAGGAAGAGGAGAGGACAGAGGAGTGAGTGAGGAGGAAGAGGAGAGGACAGAGGAGTGAGGGAGGAGGAAGAGGAGAGGACAGAGGAGTGAGTGAGGAGGAAGAGGAGAGGACAGAGGAGTGAGGGAGGAGGAAGAAGAGAGGACAGAGGAGTGAGTGAGGAGGAAGAGGAGAGGACAGAGGAGTGAGGGGAGGAGGAAGAGGAGAGGACAGAGGAGTGAGTGAGGAGGAAGAGGAGAGGACAGAGGAGTGAGTGAGGAGGAAGAGGAGAGGACAGAGGAGTGAGGGAGGAGGGAAGAGGAGAGGACAGAGGAGTGAGGGAGGAGGAAGAGGAGAGGACAGAGGAGTGAGGGAGGAGGAAGAGGAGAGGACAGAAGAGTGAGGGAGGAGGAAGAGGAGAGGACAGAGGACTGAGGGAGGAGGAAGAGGAGAGGACAGAGGAGTGAGGGAGGAGGAAGAGGAGAGGACAGAGGAGTGAGGGAGGAGGAGGAAGAGGAGGAGGACAGAGGAGTGAGGGAGGAGGAGGAAGAGGAGAGGACAGAGGAGTGAGGGAGGAGGAGGAAGAGGAGAGGACAGAGGAGTGAGGGAGGAGGAGGAGGAGAGGACAGAGGAGTGAGTGAGGAGGAAGAGGAGAGGACAGAGGAGTGAGTGAGGAGGAAGAGGAGAGGACAGAGGAGTGAGGGAGGAGGAAGAGGAGAGGACAGAGGAGTGAGGGAGGAGGAAGAGGAGAGGACAGAGGAGTGAGGGAGGAGGAAGAGGAGAGGACAGAGGAGTGAGGGAGGAGGAAGAGGAGAGGACAGAGGAGTGAGGGAGGAGGAAGAGGAGACGACAGAGGAGTGAGTGAGGAGGAAGAGGAGAGGACAGAGGAGTGAGTGAGGAGGAAGAGGAGAGGACAGAGGAGTGAGGGAGGAGGAAGAGGAGAGGACAGAGGAGTGGAGGGAGGAGGAAGAGGAGAGGACAGAGGAGTGAGGGAGGAGGAAGAGGAGAGGACAGAGGAGTGAGTGAGGAGGAAGAGGAGAGGACAGAGGAGTGAGGGAGGAGGAAGAGGAGAGGACAGAGGACTGAGGGAGGAGGAAGAGGAGAGGACAGAGGAGTGAGGGAGGAGGAAGAGGAGAGGACAGAGGAGTGAGGGAGGAGGAAGAGGAGAGGACAGAGGACTGAGGGAGGAGGAAGAGGAGAGGACAGAGGAGTGAGGGAGGAGGAAGAGGAGAGGACAGAGGAGTGAGGGAGGAGGAGGAAGAGGAGAGGACAGAGGAGTGAGTGAGGAGGAAGAGGAGAGGACAGAGGAGTGAGGGAGGAGGAAGAGGAGAGGACAGAGGAGTGAGGGAGGAGGAAGAGGAGAGGACAGAGGAGTGAGGGAGGAGGAAGAGGAGAGGACAGAGGAGTGAGTGAGGAGGAGGAAGAGGAGAGGACAGCGGAGTGAGTGAGGAGGAAGAGGAGAGGACAGAGGAGTGAGTGAGGAGGAAGAGGAGAGGACAGAGGGAGTGATGTGAGGAGGAAGAGGAGAGGACAGAGGAGTGAGGGAGGAGGAAGAGGAGAGGACAGAGGAGTGAGGGAGGAGGAAGAGGAGAGGACAGAGGAGTGAGGGAGGAGGAAGAGGAGAGGACAGAGGAGTGAGGAGGAGGAAGAGGAGAGGACAGAGGAGTGAGGGAGGAGGAAGAGGAGAGGACAGAGGAGTGAGGGAGGAGGAAGAGGAGAGGAGTGAGGGAGGAGGAAGAGGAGAGGACAGAGGAGTGAGGGAGGAGGAAGAGGAGGAGAGGACAGAGGAGTGAGTGAGGAGGAAGAGGAGAGGACAGAGGAGTGAGGGAGGAGGAAGAGGAGAGGACAGAGGAGTGAGGGAGGAGGAAGAGGAGAGGACAGAGGAGTGAGGGAGGAGGAAGAGGAGAGGACAGAGGAGTGAGGGAGGAGGAAGAGGAGAGGACAGAGGAGTGAGGGAGGAGGAAGAGGAGAGGAGTGAGGAGTGAGTGAGGAGGAAGAGGAGAGGACAGAGGAGTGAGGGAGGAGGAAGAGGAGAGGACAGAGGAGTGAGGGAGGAGGAAGAGGAGAGGACAGAGGAGTGAGGGAGGAGGAAGAGGAGAGGACAGAGGAGTGAGGGAGGAGGAAGAGGAGAGGACAGAGGAGTGAGGGAGGAGGAAGAAGAGAGGACAGAGGAGTGAGGGAGGAGGAAGAGGAGAGGAGTGAGGGAGGAGGAAGAGGAGAGGACAGAGGAGTGAGAGAGGGAGGAGGAGAGGAGAGGAGTGAGGGAGGAGGAGAGGAGAGGAGTGAGGGAGGAGGAAGAGGAGAGGACAGATGAGTGAGTGAGTGAGGAGGATGAAGAGGAGAGGACAGAGGAGTGAGTGAGGAGGAGGGAAGAGGAGAGGACAGAGGAGTGAGGGAGGAGGAAGAGGAGAGGACAGAGGAGTGAGGGAGGAGGAAGAGGAGAGGAGTGAGGAGTGTGAGGAGGAGGAAGAGGAGAGGACAGAGGAGTGAGGGAGGAGGAAGAGGAGAGGACAGAGGAGTGAGGGAGGAGGATGAGGAGAGGACAGAGGAGTGAGGGAGGAGGAAGAGGAAGAGGACAGAGGAGTGAGGGAGGAGGAAGAGGAGAGGACAGAGGAGTGAGGGAGGAGGAAGAGGAGAGGACAGAGGAGTGAGGGAGGAGGAAGAGGAGAGGACAGAGGAGTGAGGGAGGAGGAAGAGGAGAGGACAGAGGAGTGAGGGATGAGGAAGAGGAGAGGACAGAGGAGTGAGGGAGGAGGAAGAGGAGAGGACAGAGGAGTGAGTGAGGAGGAAGAGGAGAGGACAGAGGAGTGAGGGAGGAGGAAGAGGAGAGGACAGAGGAGTGAGTGAGGAGGAAGAGGAGAGGACAGAGGAGTGAGGGAGGAGGAAGAGGAGAGGACAGAGGAGTGAGGGAGGAGGAAGAGGAGAGGACAGAGGAGTGAGGGAGGAGGGAAGAGGAGAGTAGTGAGGAGTGAGGAGGAGGAAGAGGAGAGGACAGAGGAGTGAGGGAGGAGGAAGAGGAGAGGACAGAGGAGTGAGGGAGGAGGAAGAGGAGAGGACAGAGGAGTGAGTGAGGAGGAAGAGGAGAGGACAGAGGAGTGAGAGAGGAGGAAGAGGAGAGGACAGAGGAGTGAGGGAGGAGGAAGAGGAGAGGACAGAGGAGTGAGGGAGGAGGAAGAGGAGAGGACAGAGGAGTGAGGGAGGAGGAAGAGGAGAGGAGTGAGGGGAGGAGGAAGAGGAGAGGACAGATGAGTGAGGGAGGAGGAAGAGGGAGAGGAGTGAGGAGTGAGGGAGGAGGAAGAGGAGAGGACAGAGGAGTGAGGGAGGAGGAAGAGGAGAGGAGTGAGGGGAGGAGGAAGAGGAGACGGACAGAGGAGTGAGGGAGGAGGAAGAGGAGGAGAGGACAGAGGAGTGAGGGAGGAGGAAGAGGAGAGGACAGAGGAGTGAGGGAGGAGGAAGAGGAGAGGACAGAGGAGTGAGGAGGAGGAAGAGGAGAGGACAGAGGAGTGAGGGAGGAGGAAGAGGAGAGGACAGAGGAGTGAGGGAGGAGGAAGAGGAGAGGAGTGAGGGAGGAGGAAGAGGAGACGACAGAGGAGTGAGTGAGGAGGAAGAGGAGAGGACAGAGGAGTGAGGGAGGAGGAAGAGGAGACGACAGAGGAGTGAGGGAGGAGGAGGAAGAGGAGACGACAGAGGAGTGAGTGAGGAGGAAGAGGAGAGGACAGAGGAGTGAGGGAGGAGGAAGAGGAGAGGACAGAGGAGTGAGGGAGAGGAGGAAGGAGAGGAAGAGGACAGAGAGGAGGAGGAGGAAGAGGAGAGGACAGAGGAGTGAGTGAGGAGGAGGAAGAGGAGAGGACAGAGGAGTGAGGGAGGAGGAAGAGGAGAGGACAGAGGAGTGAGGGAGGAGGAAGAGGAGAGGACAGAGGAGTGAGGGAGGGAGGAAGAGGAGAGGACAGAGGAGTGAGGGAGGAGGAAGAGGAGAGGAGAGAGGAGTGAGGGAGGAGGAAGAGGAGAGGACAGAGGAGTGAGTGAGGAGGAGGAAGAGGAGAGGACAGAGGAGTGAGGAGAGGGGGAAGAGGAGAGGACAGAGGAGTGAGGGAGGAGGAAGAGGAGAGGAGTGAGGGAGGAGGAAGAGGAGAGGACAGAGGAGTGAGGGAGGAGGAAGAAGAGAGGACAGAGGAGTGAGGGAGGAGGAAGAGGAGAGGACAGAGGAGTGAGGGAGGAGGAAGAGGAGAGGACAGAGGAGTGAGTGAGGAGGAAGAGGAGAGGAGTGAGGAGGAGGAAGAGGAGAGGACAGAGGAGTGAGGGAGGAGGAAGAGGAGAGGACAGAGGAGTGAGGGAGGAGGAAGAGGAGAGGACAGAGGAGTGAGGAGGAGGAAGAGGAGAGGACAGATGACTGAGGGAGGAGGAAGAGGAGAGGACAGAGGAGTGAGGAGGAGGAAGAGGAGAGGACAGAGGAGTGAGGGAGGAGGAAGAGGAGAGGACAGAGGAGTGAGTGAGGAGGAGGAGAGGAGAGGACAGAGGAGTGAGGGAGGAGGAAGAGGAGAGGACAGATGAGTGAGTGAGGAGGAAGAGGAGACGACAGAGGAGTGAGTGAGGAGGAAGAGGAGAGGACAGAGGAGTGAGTGAGGAGGAAGAGGAGAGGAGAGAGGAGTGAGTGAGGAGGAAGAGGAAGAGGACAGATGAGTGAGGTGAGGAGGAAGAGGAGAGGACAGAGGAGTGAGGGAGGAGGAAGAGGAGACAACAGAGGAGTGAGGGAGGAGGAGGAAGAGGAGACGACAGATGAGTGAGTGAGGAGGAAGAGGAGAGGACAGAGGAGTGAGGGGAGGAGGAAGAGGGAGACGACAGAGGAGTGAGGGAGGAGGAGGAAGAGGAGACGACAGAGGAGTGAGTGAGGAGGAAGAGGAGAGGACAGATGAGTGAGTGAGGAGGAAGAGGAGACGACAGAGGAGTGAGTGAGGAGGAAGAGGAGAGGACAGATGATGTGAGTGAGGAGGAAGAGGAGACGACAGAGGAGTGAGGGAGGAGGAAGAGGAGAGGACAGATGACTGTGTGTTGTAGGGCTGACCCCTATTAGTCGAATAGTCGACTAATCGATCTAAAGGAGCCGTAGTCGACTGCCAACCTTAGTCGAATAATTTTTATTTTTTTTATTCTTATTATTTTTATTTTGTATCATTCTTTCCAAAAGAAAAGAGGCCTAGAAGCATGGCTAACGCTAATGGCACGCATACCAGAGGCTAACTGCCTACGAAAACAGGCACAGAGGCACTGAAAGAGGATTTCACCCGTCTAATGAACACACTAGACTAGACAAATATCAAGATGTATCCATCAGTGGACCAATTGCATGCTTTTGCAGAGGACAACAAGCCTTCTGTCGACTCCTTCAGACATTAAACACCCCCCACAGCCCAAATGGAATGAAAAAAAAAGATTATACTTTTTTTTTTCTTCAATTTTTTGTTTGTTTGATAGTCTACTAATAGTCGACTATCTGCTCATTTCGGCCAATCATAGTCGATTATCCAAATCCTTAGTCGGGGGACAGCCCTAGTGCGCGGAGGAAGAGGGACGAGCCGGTTGGAGATGAGATGTGTCGGACCCCTGCGCTGCTGACCCGGGTGGTTGCTGGGGCAACAGAGCAGATAGACCTGCAGGTGCTTACGGGGCCATTTATACCTCCTCACCGCTTTCACTGTAATCATAGTAATCATGATAATCACAACCAGCTACCTCAAACTATAGTCTCTACCCATATAACTCTGTATGATAGCATGTACAATATTGCTGTATATATCATTATATTAACATTTGTATATGTATATTTAGTTTTACCCGCATATATACCCGCATATATATATATATATATATATATATATATATATATATATATTAGGGCTGTCAAAGTTAATGCTTTAACTTCGGAGATTAATTTAAATTATTTAAAGCATTAAAACAAATTAATCTAGATTAATCTATGGAGTGAAAAATCTTCAAATTTAGCGCTGTGGATATAAGAAAGAGGTCTAGCTGAGTCAATGTTGATGGCTTTGTTGAACATTTGTATTTCACAGGAGAGAAACTGTATTCAAAGAAAGCTATTAAAATCGTCTTTGAATCTAAATGTACTTTCTTTGTGTTGATTTTACATTAATTCCATGATTTTACTCAAGTAAATATCTGTTACAAGCTTCGGTCTTAAGTAGAAAAATGCTATTTTTAATCTGAATTCATCTAGATTAATTACAGAAAACTGTGAGATTAATTCGTTTTTTTTATCTATTGACAGCACTAATATATATATATATATATATATATATATATATATATATATATATATATATATATATATATATATATATATATATATATATATATACATATCTGTCTGAATAATATACCTGCATAAAATCCTTCTATATACCTACTTTAACTACTTATACACGTGCACATAACCCATATAAGATAGCATGCACAATAATGCTGTATATACCTTTTATTCTTACCACTTATATATCTATCCACATCTGTCTGTATTTATATAGTCTACCCATATAACTCTGTATGATAGCATGTACAATAGTGTTGTATATACAGTATATTAACATTTATATTTACAGCATATACATATCTGTCTGAGTATACCTGCATACAATCCTTCTATATACCTACTTATACACCTACCCATAACCCCATATAACTCTGTATGATAGCATGTACAATAATGCGGTATTTTATTCTTATCGTTTATACATTTACATTTTTATTTAGTCATTTAGCTGACGCTTTATATATATATATATATATATATATATATATATATATATATATATATATATATAATTTATATATACATCTCTTACTAGTTACGCTGCTGACCAGTACAACCTACTACCATAGTGACTTTATACTTGTATCCCTGTGCATATTATTACTACTACAACTCTGTAGTGTACCATACATCTGATTAGCACTATTACTCAGTAGTTATATGTATACCCAGTTTAATCACCTGTATTTAATCATTCCGGTTGGATGACAAACTTATTTTCGTTGTACTGTAATTGTGCTGTATGATGAAAATAAATTTGAATCCAACATCTAATTAAATCTAATCTAATGGGACCTGAATCCTGCCAAAATAAAAAGTCTGAAAACCTTGAATTAACAATGCTGAATTAATGTTGTCATGTTAACGTAATAATCTCGTGTTTCGCCGCCAACGCTTGAGTGCCAACAACGTAATATCTTGGTTTTTAGAGCCTTTGATATTTTTCCCTTTGATCCCCGTTCTAAACACTCAGCCGGAGCTCCCTGGCACATCTGCCTACAGTACGTTGAAATTGCAATGCCGATCGAATCTCGCCAGGTGGCAGTATCGCCTACCGTATGAACATGCATGGGCCCGCTGTTAGTGTGTTAGTGCCAGCCCCCAAACACCTAGGTACTCGTTGAGAGCAGCAGTGAGCAGGACACGTTCGACAATCGCGATCGCCTAGAGAGAGCGAACTATTGGATATTATGAAAAAGACTAAATGGATTATATATGGATGATGATTATGGACGATACGGTACGTTTCCACCAGACTATGGACTATGTAGGACTCAGCACTACTGGTAAAATGTAAAGAAACTATAATCAAACCGACCGAAATTCGGCTCCGTGGTATATAGTCTGGCCCGAGCACACAATAGTAACCTGCAATGCAATGGCGAGCGAACTATTAGATATTATGAAGAAGAAGACAAAACGGATTATATGGATGATGATTATGGATGATGAGGTGCGTTTCCACCAGACTATGGACTATATTGGACTCAGCACTACAGCGTAAACGGTAAAACGTATAACAACTATAATCAAACCGACCTATGAGGAAACCTATTCGGCTCTGTCTATAGTCTGGCCGGAGCAGATGAAGAAGATGGATGAGGGCTACCTAACGTTATGTACATTTACATTTACATTTTGTCATTTAGCTGATGCTTTTATCAAAAGCGACTTACAAGTTTTGTACAACAAGACAGCAGGAAGGGTCCAACTCTATCAGCTGAGTAACAACGTTCATCAAAGTGTTGAGTGCTACAGTGTTGGTTATATTATGACAGTAAGGTTAGTTAGGGTTTTAATTAAAAAAAAAATTGTATATATCCTGATCTGATTCAAGACACTTTTGGACTCGAAGTGAGAAATGGAGTACCTGTAAAACAAAGGCAACGTCTTTTTTACGTGTCCTTTACCAAAACTCCATCATAAAACATGCGTTTGTATGATCGCAGCGTCGGATAAACCCCCCCCGCCCCCCCCCCTGCGGCTTTGTGAAGAAGCAAGGTCATGTGTTTACCTTTGACCTGGCACAATAATATAGGTTTCAAGCAAGCAGACGCGAGGACAAAACACACTTTATCTCACGATCTAGAAAACCAGCCTGGATTATTTTGAAACGGGGCAATGTTTATCTTGGGATTGTGAACGGACGGGGGTATGTAGAAACAAAAACTGTTTTACATGTTGGACTATACATAGTGTCTGTCAAATGGGCCATACTATTGTCTCCATAGCTATAATATATAATATACAATAGCTCCGCAAAGGTCGTTAAATATCGTGAAAATGGATATAAAAAAAAAACTGGCACCAGGCAGTACAGATGGGGAAAGAGCTTGGCGCTCAATGAGTTAAGGGAGGCGAACACTCAAACCTCGTTGGCAAGCCAGTCAATTAAATGCACTTGACAGCCTAGTTATGTAAGATACGTGACAGTAAGCCCAGGGTACTTCACAAGAACATGGATGAAGCCCCTCTCTGTTATATGTGGAATGGCATTATTTTGCGGTTTTCGTCTGTATAGCTGTGATTAGATTAATTAATTAACTGTCAAGCATGTTGTTAATTATCCAGTGTTATTTATCTTTAAGACTTGATTATTTGTGCCATCTCTGTTTTGTAGTTATGCTTGGGGGTGGGGTGGGGGGGGGGGGGGGGGTGGACATCATTATCCCCAGGGCCTAAAGTAACGTTGAGGAGCCCCTGGTGTGTGTATGTTGGGTCTTTCTGTTTTGCTTTTCACTATCGGTCGATTCTCTATGTGATCCCAGCTTGAAAATACATTAGTACTGCTTACTGAGATGGATATGGTGCGTGCGTGCGTGCGTGCGTGTGTGTGTGTGTGTGTGTGTGTGTGTGTGTGTGTGTGTGTGTGTGTGTGTGTGTGTGTGTGTGTGTGTGTGTGTGTGTGTGTGTGTGTGTGTGTGTGTGTGTGTGTGTGTGTGTGTGTGTGTGTGTGTGTGTGTGTGTGTGTGTGTGTGTGTGTGTGTGTGTGTGTGTGTGTGTGTGTGTGTGTGTGTGTGTGTGCGTGCGTGTGCGCGTGCGTGTGTGTAGTTGTGCACGTGTGCGCTTGGCTTTCTGCTTTATGGAAATGTTTATTCATTTCAGTTATTTTATAGACAAAAAACGTCATGCAGCTTATTTCAATCCCTGTTGTGTTCTGTGTGTGTGTGGGGGGGGCGGGGGTGGGGGGTGGGTTTCTCCATGTGTGAACATGTCTGTACATGTGTTATGGTACAATATGTTTTTTGACCAGTGTGGTTTCACGTGCGAGTGTGTGTGTGTGTGTGTGTGTGTGTGTGTGTGTGTGTGTGTGTGTGTGTGTGTGTGTGTGTGTGTGTGTGTGTGTGTGTGTGTGTGTGTGTGTGTGTGTGTGTGTGTGTGTGTGTGTGTGTGTGTGTGTGTGTGTGTGTGTGTGTGTGTGTGTGTGTGTGTGTGTGTGTGTGTGTGTGTGTGTGTGCGTGCGTGCGTGCGTGCGTGCGTGCGTGCGTGCGTGCGTGCGTGTGTGTATGTGTGTGTGTTCATGGCACAGTGACATTAGATCCAGTGTTGTGATTTCTATCAGTATAGAATTGTTGTTTCTCAAACCTGAGTCTCCTGGTGTTTTGGATCAATATGAACACTTTGAACGCCAGCCGTGTTAGCCATCCCTGTACTCGCAAAACAGAAAGAAGCATCCCTGTACTCGCAAAACAGAAAGAAGCATTTCATGCAAAAGTATTCTGTATTTCTGTATGACAACTAATAAAGAAACTTGAAGGGGATAAACTTTGCGTGTTATACCGTGGTGAATATTGTATAGTTTCAGAGTGATCCTGGTCAATTCTAGCCCCTTTCATGACTGTGATGCACCGAGTGAATCCACAGTCCCTTGCTCCTCCATTGGAAAATCCCATAGTTAACTCTGAAGAACTGGTCCTCCGCGAAACACTCGTTGTACAAGTATCGCAGAGACATTTCAAAGGTACTCACTGTTGCACGAGGGTTTCAGACAGAGAAACGCAATGAAAGCTTGCCGTTGCTAATGAACATTTAAAAAGAGATTTATAAACTGGTCAACATTGGTCAACACATCTTTATTTTCGGCATCAGGCAGCTAAAGCCATTTTGAGCAGTGTTGACCAGTTTATAAAAGTTATTTAAAATGTTTATTAGCAACGCCAAGCTTTCAAACCATTGCGTTTCTCTGTCCGAAACCCTCATTCATGGTAACTGTGTTATGGAGCGATATGGGAATTTTGCGTTGCTCGTCTGGACACGCTACTATTT
>NC_140168.1:122301334-122303834 GCF_963971535.1 Notolepis coatsorum | reverse complement strand
CTCTCTCTTCTCTGTCTCTCGATCTCTTTCCTTCAGTTGATCTCTCTTATCTGTCTCTCTCTCTTCTCTGTCTCTCTCTCTCTTTCCTTCAGTTGATCTCTCTTATCTGTCTCTCTCTCTCTTCTCTGTCTCTCTCTCTCTCTTTCCTTCAGTTTATCTCTATTCTCTGTCTCTCTCTCTTCTCTGTCTCTCTATCTCTTTTCTTCAGTTGTTCTCTCTTCTCTGTATCTTTCTCTTTTCTTCAGTTGATCTGGCTCTCTCTCTCTTTTCTTCAGTGGTTCTCTCTTCTCTGTCGCTCTCTCTCTTTTCTTCAGTTCTCTCTTCTCTGTCTCTCTCTCTCTTTTCTTCAGTTCTCTCTTCTCTGTCTCTCTCTCTCTCTTTTCTTCCGAATTAGACAAGTATATGTTCTTGAATTAGACATATATCGTCTAGAATTTGAGAGCTACAATACATTGTGACACCGCTACATTGTGACACCGCTACATTGTGACACTGCTACATTGTGACACAGCTACATTGTGACACCGCTACATTGTGACACAGCTACATTGTGACACAGCTACATTGTGACAGCGCTACATTGTGACAGCGCTACATTGTGACACAGCTACATTTTGACACATCGCTACATTGTGACACAGCTACATTGTGACACAGCTACATTGTGACACGGCTACATTGAAACACGGCTACATTGTAACACGGCTACATTGTAACACGGCTACATTGTGACACAGCTACTGTACATTTTGACACATCGCTACATTGTGACAGCGCTACATTGTGACACGGCTACATTGTGACAGCGCTACATTGTGACACAGCCTGTCCCAGACTAAGGATTTGTATAGTCGACTTTGATTGGCCGGAATTTGCCGATAGTCGACTGGTAGTCGACTACCAGTGGATGGGGGAGGGGAGCATTCCATTTGGGCTGTGGGGGGTGCTTAATGTCTGAAGGAGTCGACTGAAGGCTTCTTGTCCTCTGCGAAAGCATGCAAGTGGTCCACTGATGGATACATCTTGATATTTTGTCCAGTGTGTGAAATCGTCTTTCAGTGCCTCTGTGCCCATTTTCTTCGGCAGTTAGCCTCGCTGGTATGTGCGCCATTAGCGTTAGCCACGCTTATAGGCCTCTTTGCTTTTGGAAAGAATGATAAAAAAACAATAAAAAAATAAATGAAAAGATTATAATCATTTAAAAAAAAAAATCGACTAAGAGGTTGGCAGTCGACTATGGCTCCTTTCGATCGATTAGTTAGTAGACTACTCGACTAGTCGAGGTCAGCCCTAATTGTGACACCACTACATTGTGATTGGGCAGCGCGGTGCCAAGGGTTCCGTGAATGTTGTGTGGCTGTGAAGAAGTCATTGTTGTTGATATATTCATCATGTAAATATTAGGGCTGTCAGTTTATCGCGTTAATTAGATTCATTAATTACACAGCATTTCTTTTTTGTATCTCATTCATTCCATAATAACATAGATACTTTTTTTTAAATGGCCATTTGCATGTTCTTAGTATCTGATTCTAGGGACATCTATGGATCTCAGGGAATGTATTCCCAGTGTCAGAAATACTGTGTCTGTTACTAGGCTTGAGTAAATTGTAATGAACCAAATGAGAATATAAATAAAAAATAAAAAATCTAAGCAAATGAATAAAGGGAAGATGATTAAACAGAAGGTTTTGTAGATACAGTACTGAATTCTGCCATCCGGACACATGCAATTTGAAATATGATTATAGAATATAGAATATCAGGCCTAAAATGGTTATGCAATTAAAATGTGATTAATTAGATTAGCCAATTGGCCCCATATTACAGTGGCCATAGTTTAGCATGGCACTGGACCTACGTGCCAAGGCTGGGGCATTTCCATGCACAGGAAGGCTGCTTTAGTAAGATAAATAAGTATAGATACATGCAGCTCAGGGTGGGCTGAACAGCCACAGTAGGTCGTGTGTCCAATCCAATCCAACTTTATTTGTATAGCACATTTAAAAACAACATGGTTGACCAAAGTGCCTCACAGTAAAAACCATAATATAGTAAAAAACACATAAACACAATACAGAAGACACAGAACTACAAATAAAATTACAGCAGCAGACTCCAGTTTTTTTTTTAAAGCTAGGGAGAACACTATGTGTTTTATGATGGGACTTAAACTGGGAGCGTTGGGGCCACAGCCTAATGTGGGGGGGGGCAACTCGTTCCACAGTTTGGGGGCTGTAACCGCAAATCCACGGCCCCCCCTGTTTTTTAGCCTGGATTTAGGGACAACAAGGAGACATGATTAGATTGGCGCACATATAGGCTTACCACCAGCTTTTCAGACTACCACCACACACCATTGGTAGTTTACCATCAGGCTGTGAAAGTACTAGACAGGAAAACAAACAGCCACCACCATTGTCATAGCATAACAAACCAGAACCTACTGAGCTGGGACAATCTCGTTAAATTCAAAGATGCCTGCCTTACCTATAAGATC
>NC_140168.1:122293834-122298834 GCF_963971535.1 Notolepis coatsorum | reverse complement strand
ACTCAGCTGAGTAACAATGTTCATCAAACAGTGTTGAAAGTTGGGTGCTGCAGTGTTGAGTGACAGAGAAGAGAAATGTATGCTAGAGTCTAGATGAACAGGGATTCTCAACTTTTTCATACTGTGACCCCATTTATTTAGGGAATCTTTTGGGGACCCCACATTGCGTAATTTCAACGTGAGTTAGGGAATATCAAAATAAAAGCACACGTTGTTGAACTTGATCATGCATAATGTATTAGAAAATGTAATTACAGCACTATGTTATCAAATACACATTTATAAAACTAGGCATATTTAGCCTAAATATGACGCCAGAAGAAAAGAAAAAAGAAAAATGCGACCCGTACTGCTCTTGAAATAAGACTAGCTTTTTTTTACGTGGTTTTAAACGTCTCCAGATAATAAGTGCGTGCCACAAATTTACTAAATAAATGTATTTCCTGTTTCTTTTATTTTGAAAACCCCCGACCGGAAGTGTTGTCGTTGTTTTGAGCTTTGAGCTGACCTAGTTTCCAGAGACAAACACCGCACGGCACAACGCACGTTCGGGAGTGGAGAGAGAGAGATCATCCCAATGTTTCCCGGGTCCTATGTTCCCCGGGTTCTATGTTTCCCGGGTCCTTGTTCCCGGGTCCTATGTTCCCCGGGTTCTATGTTCCCCGGTTCTATGTTCCCCGCTTTGATTGATTAATAGATTGAACATTTTATAATTTTTTATTATTTTATTAATTATTAATGTCCGCCTTGTTTCGAACGGTTAAGCTTAGGCCCTCGTTCGAACTGGTTAAGGTTAGAGTTTGGAATCAGGGCTGGTGGTCTAACATTTTCAATCTATCAATCAATCAAAGCGGGGAACATAGAACCCGGGGAACATAGGACCCGGGGAACATAGACATGCTCCCGAGAGAGAGAGAGAGAGAGAGACCGTGGCTTGTGTTGTATTAATAAAGTAATGATTGATGTTTAACTTGTACCTGTGTCCAGTCCTTTCGACTAGCAAACGTTGTCTGTATTTAACGTTGCCTCAGGATACCACTGTCTATTGTATTTAGTTGGTTAGCTACTTAGCTAATGTGGATAGCATTTTGAATAGCATCAATGCTAGCTGGCTGGCTACAGCTTTATTTACTAAATTATGGAGCTTTTTAATCGTCAGGGTAAGAGAGGATTTGTCATGATCAACTGAAGGCGTATGCTATGGAACACTATGTGCTTGGGTTTTCAGAAAAAGGCCAGCTATGTGACGCTAATCTCTAGTTAGTATCGTGTATTGCATCACAGTAGCCTCCCGATCAAGCTCAATAGCTTCTGTAACACGAACGCACACGCCTCGGCGGAGTGTGTGTGTGTGTGTGTGTGTGTGTACAGCAGATAGAGAGAGCACATCATATGTAAAGCTGTAAATGCCTGATCAAGCTCAATAGCTGTACATGCCATTGTTGTTGTGATGTTTCACACGCGGGGTAAGGGATAGGTGGGCTATCACGTCATCGGTTCAGGAGAAGGCATATCGCTTGTAAAGATGGTGACGCAATGGTGGGCGTCTTCAGAATTGCGCAATCTGGAGCTGGTATCAGAAAGTAGTATTGTACCCATTCTGCAGTCTGTTAATACAATTTTCATTCAATCAATCAATCTGCACGGTGATTGCTTGAATTGAAATGTATTAACCAGATTGCAGAATGTGTACAATACAGTACGGCTCAATACACACAATTGTTAAGGGGATGCAGACCAGAGAAAGACTTTTGTCTTGTTTACATCAGGGTCCCCATTTTTAATTCATATGAATTGTAAGTGTTGACAGAATCCGGCTATAGGGCGACAATAATGTGGTCAAGAGCATGGGTTTCTATCTTTGGTGTGGTTTATTTATTCACATGGCAGAGCCGAGTTCTATAGTTCTCCTCTCACTAAGAGGCTGGGGAAAGAGAAAGAATGGGAGGAGACATCTCTATTTATACTCGCCACCTGGTGGTGTTCCTGTGTCTAGAGCGCCCTCTAGTGGAAACAGTTATATATGCAGTTAGACAGTTACTAGTGGAAACATTATATGCAGTTAGACAGTACTAACAATCCTACACAGAACTCTGACTTCAACAGTAAGTAAGGGTGCAACTCAATCCATTCTTTGTGGATCTAGCCCTAGTGTTGACTGGAGGAATAAAGGTCTGTCTCTACTGCAGGAGACACACATAGTGTTGACTGGAGGAATAAAGGTCTGTCTCTACTGCAGGAGACACACATAGTGTTGACTGGAGGAATAAAGGTCTGTCTCTACTGCAGGAGACACACATAGTGTTGACTGGAGAGATAAAGGTCTGTCTCTACTGCAGGAGACACACATAGTGTGACTGGAGGAATAAAGGTCTGTCTCTACTGCAGGAGACACACATAGTGTTGACTGGAGGAATAAAGGTCTGTCTCTACTGCAGGAGACACTATAGTGTTGACTGGAGGAAATAAAGGTCTGTCTCTACTGCAGGAGAACACACATAGTGTTGACTGGAGGAATAAAGGTCTGTCTCTACTGCAGGGGACACATATAGTGTTGACTGGAGGAATAAAGGTCTGTCTCTACTGCAGGAGACACACATAGTGTTGACTGGAGGAATAAAGGTCTGTCTCTACTGCAGGAGACACACATAGTGTTGACTGGAGGAATAAAGGTCTGTCTCTACTGCAGGAGACACACATAGTGTTGACTAGAGGAATAAAGGTCTGTCTCTACTGCAGGAGAAACATAGGGCCGGGATCCACAAATATTGGATTGCACAGTGCTAATTGCACCCTTACTTACAATTTATTGTGAATTGAAAATGGGGGACCATGATGTAAACAAGACGAAAGTCTTTCTCTGGTCTAATAAAATTTTCAATCAATCAATCACCTGCACGGTGATTGATTGATTGAGATTGCAGAATGGGTACAATACAGTACGGCTCAATACACACATTGTTAAGGGATGCAGACCAGAGAAAGACTTTCGTCTTCTTTACATCAGGGTCCCCCATTTTCAATTCATAATGAATTGTAAGTAAGGGTGCAATTAGCACCGTGCAATCCATTCTTTGTGGATCCCGCCCTATAGGTTGACTATACGTTTTCCCTTTTTCCATTGTCAACTCCATGGGAGGTTGGTTGAATTTTATTTTTCCACAGAAGGTGTTTTTTCTTTTTTATTATGTGTACGTTGGTTACTGGGTTCTTACATGAAGAGAAAATGAGCTTGGTACACTAACTTTCAAAAGTTGTGAATTTCCATATTTCATTTATAATAATACTTTGAGCGTGATTCGTTTAGGTGGATAGTCTCTTAGCTGTGTACAGTTTTACTTGGACATTGGGCCAACCTTTGATTAAGAACCCTAGGCTGTTCCCTGTTGTGTGTATCCTGGTAGTTGTAAACAGCGAATCCTACAGGTCGGTCGGGGCGCCTGCTCAACGAGGAAGGGAACTGGGGAAGTAGTGTGATCCTGCCCACGCGTTACACTCCCCAGTGAGAGTCCTCGCTGTCAGGTGAAAGAAGCGGCTGGCTGACTCCACATGTATCGGAGGAGACATGTGATAGACTTCAACCCTCCCTAGGTCGTCAAGTGGGGAATGCATGCAACGACCAGGAAGGGAATGGCATAACGACTAAACGACTTGGGATGGGAGAAAAATACAGAAAAAGGGGGGGGGGGGGGGAAAGTAGTAAAAAAAAAAATAATACTTTATTCTAACTATAATCTAGTACAGTTAACTCACTAGTATAGTTATGGTTGGTGTTTCTAGTATAGTTAACTCACTAGTATAGTTAGGGTTGGTGTTCTAGTACAGTTAACTCACTAGTATAGTTAGGGTTGGTGTTCTAGTACAGTTAACTCATTAGTATAGTTAGGGTTGTGTTTGATTGATTGATTTAAAGTTTATTAACAGATGCAGAATGGGTACACTACAGTACAGCTCAAAACATACAATTGTTAAGGGGATGCAGACAGAGGAAAGACTTTTGTCTTGTTACATCAGAATCCCCCATTTTCAAATTCATCATATGACACACACGACATACAGATAGACAGTAGGCCTACTGCTACATCTATACATTTATGACATACCAGATTTGCAAATACAGTACTGTTGTGATACTAAAAAATCCAGAAAGAGTGTATATACATTTGACATAGAAGCTGTACATTGGAGGAGGTTGGGTAGGTGGGGTGGGGTTGGGTGGGGCTGTACATTTGTGTGGGGGGGGGGCACACACTGTACACTGTACTTTGGAATACTGACATACATTTGACATAGAAACTGTACATTGGAGGAGGTTGGGTAGTGGGGTGGGGTTGGGTGGGGCTGTACATTGGAGGTGGGGGGGGGGGGGGGGCACTGTACATTGGAATACTAACAAGGCCATACTTGGTCTTACTGTACAACTGGGTTAGGACATTGTAGGGGCTAGTTTCGAATTGCAGTCTCCCGTAGTGTTCTTTGAGAGTGTTTTTGAAAGTGGGTAGTGATTCACATTCCTTTACAGCTATGGGTAGGGCGTTCCACATTGATGTGGCATAATTGCGAAACGTGTTTAGTCCCTTGGTTGAGCCGAATCTGGGTTTTACATGATTTGTGGAGCTCCTCTGGTGTTGTGATCGTGGTATTCACTGACCTTTGGGAAGTATTTTGACATGTACATGGGTACCTTGGTCGTGTAGTGTATCTTGTAGACCAGGCCCATTGCAAGTTGCTGTACTCTGATACTATTGCTACTGTGTTCTAGTATAGTTAACTCACTAGTATAGTTAGGGTTGGTGTTCTAGTACAGTTAACTCACTAGTATAGTTAGGGTTGGTGTTCTAGTATAGTTAACTCACTGATACAGTTAACTCACTGGGATACCTGATTGATACAATTTTCACGTCTCATTGTGGCCTCAGCTTGCATTTCTGATGGCAAGCAGCACTTTTTTTAAAGCAGAACATGCACATTGAAGTAGACCAACAACATAAACTACGGAC
>NC_140168.1:122280949-122293634 GCF_963971535.1 Notolepis coatsorum | reverse complement strand
TCTCTCTCTCTCTCTCTCTCTCTCTCTCTCTCTCTCTCTCTCTCTCTCTCTCTCTCTCTCTCTCTCTCTCTCTCTCTCTCTCTCTTTCTCTCCCCACCCCCTCTCTCTCTCTCTCTTCTCTCTCTCTCTCTCTCTCTCTCTCTCTCTCTCTCTCTCTCTCTCTCTCTCTCTCTCTCTCTCTCTCTCTCTCTCTCTCTCTCTCTCTCTCTCTCTCTCTCTCTCTCTCTCTCTCTCTCTTCTCTCTCTCTCTCTGTTTCTCTCTCTATATCCTTGGCTGCACATTGTTTAGTGAACTATGCAACACAGGGGCCATTTTGTGCAAAGATTTGAAGTTTAGATAGAGGTTTCTTCTAGAGGGACATGTTGTGTGTTGGTCTGTGGATCAGGAGGAGAGTATCTATAGTTACATTAGTACTTGTAGTACTATACCTGCTATAGTTACATTAGTACCTGTAATAATACCATGCAATCTGTATGCAATGTGTTTGTAACCTGCACATATGGTTAAAAGGCTACTGTTGCGCACCACGTATTTATTTTGTGGACAATTTCCCCCGTCTCCCTGACAGGGCTGAGCTTTTTGCACTGGACTGTCTTCACCCGAACAGAGCCGACCCTCTCCTTCTCTCAAGGAACATGAACCAAGCCCCAACATCCAGCTGGTTGTCCCATCCCTTTTAATGACTGTGACACTACTGATTCATGTAAATATAATCTGCCCTATAAACTGTTACCCAGGAGTAGTTACTAAGTGTCCTACACTTTAAAGAAAGGGGGGGGGGAAAGTCACTTTATGGAAATAACTTGTTGTGATTATTGTATCTTGCTAGTTAGTACTAGCAAGTATAGCATAGGGACCTAGACTAAAACTGTATATTGTATAGTAGTGTACATAGGACCCAGTGCCTTTAATTCTCAATAGCTCAACACTGTATTGCCATGTCTATTTTATCATGCTATTTTATACTACTTTATAATTTCTACTTATTTTATTTACTATTGTAGTCTTGCACAATCGAAGCATGGCCAACCGCATTTCACTGGGTACGCCCTGGTATGTATGTGATCAATAAACCTCTTGAATCTCGTGAATCTCCTGGTAGCTTAGTAACGGTTCAGACTACAACTACAACAACATTGATAAAACATTGTAGTCTGCATGATACCAGCTGACTTCTTCATTCAGTCCACACACACACACACATCACTACTAGAAGTTCAAGTTTTGTTTTATTTGTCACATATATAAGGTACATGTACATTACAGTGACATGCTTGGTTCTGTATGACCTCTTGAGAATGTGCTTCATACAGTAATTTTTTTTAAGAATAAAGACCAAACACTATACAAAATATCCAATATACAAAACTAAAGTGTACAAAATGTACTATACAAAATGTAAAAAAAGATAGGTAGAGGTAGCGCAAATCCTTTAGGAATAAATACATAAAATCGTATACGTCCCGTTTTGCACTTGCGCGCACGTCACGGCACTTTGCGAGTGTCTACCGGCTCGGGGCTACATTTTTCGCCAATTATATAATATACCGTTTTAAACTTGAATTTGCCGCCTTTTTTTTTTTTTGCCGGTTCAAATGACCATGTCTGACTGTACGCTCGAGAACTGACCAATCGAAAATGATTGGTCAGCATTGTAGCCAACGAGTGTCCGCTTCCAACGATGCCCCACGAAAATCAGTTGTGACTGAATCTTCAGAACGCACAGAGGTGGATAGCCACGGAGGATTTTGAAGCTTTTCTTTTTTGGCACACGGTTTACTAAAACCTTTCAAGCACTCATTTTAGATTTTTATAATATTTGGATATTATAATATACATAAGACTTCAGGCTATGGAACCGCTGTGTTTTCCAGCTCATACCTCTATGCTGGAACTTAAAAACAGGAATCTCGCAACCACTAAAGAGAAATGTGAGTATACACAAGTTCAAGTTCAACTCAAGTTCAAACCTATGTTACTCTATTTCATTAGCACTAAAAGTGATTATCCTTTTTTGCTTTAGTAACTTCAGAATGTTATCTTTCAAAAGAGTATAAAGCATAAAACTAAGCTTTGCAAAAAAAAAAGTATGCAGTCCTCAAAATCAAGTAAACAATGTCCACGTTTCTGCCTGTTAAGAGGTTAAAGTGAACGTTGAGGTGAAGGTTTAAAGTGAGTGTGCACGTGGATGTTGTGTGCAGTGAGTATAGAATGGATGAGTTGGTGTGAGATCCTACTCACTATTCAAACCTCCAACCTCTCCACTCAACTCATCCACTTTTAAAAATAGAAACAGTTTGGTTATGCATTTGAATGTTAGGCGCTTAATACAACAATGTGATCATTTAAACGTTTTAATTCTGCAGAATGACCCTGGTGTTAAAAGTGAGTCATGGCTTAAAAAGAAGTACTGTATGAATGATTTGGAAGTAGCTCTAACAGGCTACAGTTTGTTTAGAATGGATAGCCTTGAGGGAGGAGTGGGTTGTTTATGTAAAAATGGGTTCGCCTGAGCCTGACCTATAGATCTCCAAGCCAAGACAACGAGCGAGTGTCCATGTAGGATGATCACTGTACAGTTTGTATCAGTTGTTGTCTTGTCATGTGGTGTTGAGTTATTGTCTTGGGAAGTCTTTTTATGTATTGTTGTTGTTGTTGTTGTTGTTGTTGTTGTTGTTGTTGTTGTTGTTGTTGTTGTTGTTGTTGTTGTTGTTGTTGTTGTTGTTGTTGTTGTTGTTGTTGTTGTTGTTGTTGTTGTATTGTGATATGTTTTGTTTCATGTTGGAAAAAAGAAAAAGAAAATAAAAATATTTGATCCAAAAAAAAAAAGATCTCCAAGCCAACATGTGTTGCACTGCTTGCTCTTAAGATCCATCTAGGCCCCACATCAGTGATCTTAATAGACCCCATATAGACCCCCTATATAGACCACCTATAGACCCCCATCTGCTAGGCCAGAGTCTACTGACAACCAGGTGCATTTTATTTCTCGTTTAGCTGTTTCCAAGCTGCTTTATAGTGGTGTGATTCTAATTTGAATTGGCGGAGTAATGCATCAGACCATTTAAAGGAGACATGTGGTCATTTTAATTTAGTTCAGCTCATTTCCGAACCCACTCTATATTCCTTTATTGATCCCCTTGGGGGAAATTCAGGCATCATAGCAGCGTGGTGGAGGGGGAGGGGAGGTACAGGTATGGGTAGGGTAATAGTGGAAAGACATACATATTATAGGCAATACAATTAGATGTGAATATAGAAATATGAGGGGGGGGGGAATAGTGTAAACAAAGGTGCAGATGAGGGTCTCTATGCCCTATCGGTTATATTATAATATTATTATATAATAATATAATAATTACATTATTATAATTATAATTATAATTATAATTATAATAATAATAATAATAATAATTATTATTATTATTATTATTATTATTATTATTATTATTATTATTATTATTATTATTATTATTATTATTATTATTATTATTATTATTATTATTATTATTATTATTATTATTATTATTATTATTATTATTATTATTATTATTATTATTATTATTATTATTATTATTATTATCATTATCATTATCATTATCATTATCATTATCATTATCATTATCATTATCATTATCATTATCATTATCATTATCATTATTATTATTATTATTATTATTATTATTATTATTATTATTATTATTATTATTATTATTATTATTATTATTATTATTATTATTATTATTATTATTATTATTATTATTATTATTATTATTATTATTATTATTATTATTATTATTATTATTATTATTATTATTATTATTATTATTATTATTATTATTATTATTATTATTATTATTATTATTATTATTATTATTATTATTATTATGCCAGATACTGTACCTTTGCAAAAAACAATGCAAAAGAAAACACTGGAGCTTAAAATAACTCTCGTCTTGTTTACATCAGGGTCCCCCATTTTCAATTCATAATGATCTAGGTCTAGGCGGCACGGTGGTGTAGTGGTTAACACTGTCGCCTCGATTCCCGCTTGGGGACCTGGGCCCCGTTCCCCGTACCTGGATAACTGAGTTAGCCGGATAACTTTCGGTGAAGCCTGACTTAAGCCGGACTTTCCCGTTCCCCGTACCTGGATTGTCCAAATCACCATGACAACAGATCCAAAAGTTTGAGCCTGGTCGAGAGCAGGGTTAAGTTCAAGTTAGCCGGATGAAGCACAGCCACGCCCCCGCAAAGAAGTGACAGCTCTTTCCTGAAATTATTCCCACAGTCTAGGATCTGCTTTATACCATTCTGAATTACGTTTTTGTGCTCCATTCTTCCAGAGGGGGCTTTTGAAATGTAAAATAGACCCAAAATGCTGATACTAAATTCACTTTGTCCTAAATAATGCACGTTATATACCGTGGCGCTCGCTCGGTGCGATGTACACATTATGTGGTTATTCTAAACACGGGTCTCTCGTTCATTAATGTATAAACAATGAATTTATCCCATCTGGCACAGTGGCGCAGCGGTAGTGCTCAACCCTGGCAACCCGGCGACCGGTGTTCGAAACCCTGTGTTTCCAATATAATTTTTTGGAATATAATATTAATGATTATACGCAAAGGTAGCCTAGTTTTAAGTTAAAATATTATAAATCTACATGCATTGAGGATGTCATTCTTTATATAGCTCTCAAAGTGCACCAAATTGAATTATTCCTATATTGCAAAAAGAAGGAAAAGACTAGGTTTCGAACCCCGGTCGTCTGCGTGAAAGTCAAAAGAAGAACCCGTTACACCACAGTGGAGATAAGTAAAAGATCGACCATACATCAATCAATGGGTAAGAGAGCCGTATCGTTATTCTGTATAACAGTTTAACTAATTATTTTCGCTAGCAAGATCTCATTTGATTATTCAATCCAGCAGGCAAGTTTAAAGAAATATAATCTGATTGATTGAGGTAATGAGGGACTTAAAATTAGCCTATAGATAACGCATTTAACTTGTCGGCGAGGCGATTGAGCCGTACTGCAATATGTTAATAAAGTTTTAAATCAATTAATCAATCAATGCCGCTAGAGAATCAGGATCTCTGCTATCGATACGTGCTGGCTTTTCAAATGAAGCGGCCGCGCGCACTTATCCTGGGTCTCAAGTCTGGTTTGAGTTAACGAGACTGAATCCACCTTCGAGGAACAGGAAAATCCCGGCTTCAAACATCGGGTTAACTGAATCTGGATAATGTGACTCTTGATCGACTTAGTTGAACCAGGTACGGGGAATAGGGCCCTGGGTCGCCGCCTTGCCAGGTACCCAGGTGGGGTGTCTCCCGGGCCTTTCTGTGTGTAGTATGCATGTTCTCCCCCCCGTGCTCGCAAGGGTTTCCCCTCCAGAGAAAGAGATAAACCCAATGGAAAAACATGCAGAACAGATCACTAACGTTGTCGCGTCCCTGACGAAGACGGACAGGAGCACTTGGATCGGTCCCCGGGCTCAGCCCCACACTCCTCAGCTCATGTCTGCCCCCGGTGGCCCTTGGGGGGAAGGACGACGGGATGGGTCAAGCGCAGAGACAAAATGTAATCGGTGACCCAAAGAAAAGTGTGTTCCTGTGTGTGCCGCCCATCGCATGTGTGTGTCACTGCGTGACGGCATTGTCAATGTGTGCGACGAATAAAGACTTCTTCAAAAGTCCAGTTTAATCTTTAATCTTAATAATCTTTTATGCTGTTAGAAAAAATGTGGTAATATTGGTATTAGGTAGGAAGGCTTGTGACTGGTGTCAGGATTATTCTTTGGAACGTCTGTGTGTGAAGTCTGTAAATGCCAAAGAGAAGTTTGTGCAGATAAGAAACGGTGCTCCGCAGTCCTCTTTACCATTTGTAGAAATGATTTGTTCTCGTCATTGAAAGGTTGTCAGGACCATCTATATGCAGACAACACAATTATGTATTGTATAGCCGATTCTGTTCAACTATCCATGGAGAAACTGCAGCTTTCAAAAAGCTCGTATTCATCTCAAATTGGTTCTAAATGCAAATACAACTAAATTCAGTCTTCTCGAAATCCCACAACCTAATGTAGACTACGTGCCTGTATGTCTACTATAAATGGTTCAAATATTGAAAGGGTCACAGAATACAAATATCTAGGAATCTGGCTTGACGATAAATTCACATTTAAGTACCTCATCAGGAATCTGTTTAGCAAATTGAGACAAAATATGGCCTTTTTGTACAGAAACAATGGCAGTTTCCCTTTTATCTGTAGAAAAAGGATTGTTTATCGTGGCAATTTTGGACTCCAGGGATGTAATATACAGACACGCCACCAGTGATGCCGGTAACGCGTTACTAAGTAACGCGTTATTGTAATCTGATTACTTTTCCCCGAAAATAGTAATCTAACGCGTTAATCTTTAAAAGCCAGTAATCTGATTGCAGTTACTTGTCCAAGTGGCTGTGCATTACTATTTCGTTACTATCTCATCATAAATTCATAATGCAGGCGGAATGCAGTATTTTATTTCGTTTTCGACAGTCAAAAATATATTTTTGAGCTGTTTTTCTTATTTGGGAGTGACGTGGTGTGGCAGTGAAAGGGTTACACAAGAATGTGGCCCGCGGCGTGACTGGACTCTCTGTCTGTGAGTGACTCTGCTTTGGCCCAATCACATTCCCCATCCACAGTCTGCGAATCAGAGGCAGAGTAGGGCGGGTCTTCACAGCACGTCATGTGACATATGCGCCAATCGTGTGACAGCAGGGCTCCGTTGCATTCGTCTGAGAATTCCACCCCAAAACGCTTACAGGAAGAAAAAACGCAGTTTATTATTATTACCGAGGCGCGCGGCTTATTATATTATTAAAACAGCTACTTGTGGGCACTCATAAAAACACCGTGGTCTACAAGTTGTTTAGCGAGAGGATGGTGGTAATGTGCTTCAATAGAACAATGGATCAATGCCATGTCAAAACTCTGCTCCGCTGATCTGAAGCCAGGGCTCCGCAGTACACACACAGACACACACACACGCGCGCGCGCACACACAGGATCGCAGCAGCACACACACATTTCCACTGTCCAATAGACAAGCGCCCTTTTCGACCGCGTGACATTGTTCAGATGTTTCAACTTCACCCCCAGAACCGCACCGAGTCCACCAAAACTATATGTGAAAGCGACCTAAACGTAAATACTGTCTACCACTAAAAACAGCACATCCAATTGCATTGAAAGCATCTGGAATCACAACACTACGACGCTTCGACTAGGTACAGGAGGACTCGGAGGCCAGCCAAACAGCAAAAGAGAGATTGTTTCTTTCCCTATTGAATGAATGAATGAATGAAAACTTTATTTAACAGATTGCAGAATGGGTACAATACAGTACGGCTCAATACATACAATTGTTAAGGGGATGCAGACCTGAGAAAGACGTTTGTCTTGTTTCCATCAGGGTCCCCCATTTTCAATTCATATAGACATATATAGACATTCATATAGACATATATGGTTATTGATTAATGTATATTTGATGGTGGCAGAGCAAAAGCTCTTATTTGCCAGATTTACAGTTAATTTACATGTTAAAGAGAGACTGATTGTATGTTTATAGAGAGACATTTATAAAAACAATTTAATAGTTACAGTTGATATAATTGAATAGTTCAGCCTGCATTTGTTAGATGTGAATGGATACACTGGTTTTGTAAAACCACTGGCTGGCTGCTCTAATGCTGTGAGCATCATAGACTGTTGCTTTACCATACTTGATGGTACAGAAGCTGAAGCACTAGTTTAACAATTTACGTTATGTGCAGAGAAACAAGTTAAAAACTATTTATGCACTTTCAATAAAGCGTTTTAAAAAAAACTGTTGGGGGAACGACGACGACTTCGTAACCTAGTTACTTTCAAAGTAACTAAGTTACTCTGATAATCAAGTAATCAGTAAAGTAACTTGGATTACTTTTTAAAGGAGTAATCAGTAATCAGTAATCGGATTACTTTTACAAGTAATCTGTGGCATCACTGCACGCCACTGCCTTGTCATGGTTAACAAAAGTACTGGGATGGCAGAAGTCTGAATCTGTAAAAGACATTTTGTCTATTGGAATCAAAAAGTACTGGGAAGTACTGTTTCCACTTTATATACTTTAGGATGCTCTTCCTTTCTATCTAAACCACCATCCATTTTTAAAAAGGAACCAATCAAGGAACCAATCAAGATTCAAGAGTTTTATTTGTCACATACATACACAAGCCATGTAGTGCAATGTAGGTTGCCATGCCCGTGCTCAATTGTGCAAAAATACAAATAATAAAATAAAATAATAGAATAAAAAAGACAATCAAGGGGCGTCTCCTCTGGGCAGGTTCCCGATTTTGTTTGGACAAGAGTGACATTTGACTCGGCACAAAGCCAGCTTGCTTCATCAAACTTGACATGCTCTAAGAACTGTGGTGCTTTTTAATCAGTCATGTGCAAGTAATTTTTCTATTTTATTGGACGGGCCTGTCTGAGTTCCAAAATGGAGTTTGGCCATTTTGTTTTAGCAGGTGGGGGGTGAGTTCATGCAGAGTCTCTGCACTCTCTATGAACTGTGATGAGGTAATGGGGCTGGTCTAAACCAGTCTGAACCAGTGCAGTCTTGACATTCTTGTTTCTGGAAGTTTCCAACATAGATATAAAAAAAAAAAAAGGGTCATTGCACACAAATGTAACTACACAGACTAAACTCAGGATATAGGACTGTATGTTCAGACCTATAGAAACATGTTTTACACAATACCTGATTAGCAGGGACGTGCACAAGACTTTAGAAAGGCAGGTGCCCGAAATCATAAATGGGCATTAATTAGTCAATGTAATGCGAGCGCGCGCAGCGCGCGAGCCCGATTTTTGGGGTTAATACAAGTATATCATGGTACATTCAGTTTCACCGATAGATGTCACCAAAACTACATAGTGTCCCTTTAATAACACAATATGCGCTCCAGACCAACAGCTGCGAGAGCGAGAGAGCGAGAGAGAGAGAGCGAGAGAGAGAGAGAGAGAGAGAGAGAGAGAGAGAGAGAGAGAGAGAGAGAGAGAGAGAGAGAGAGAGAGATGCGTGATTTTCCTGCACTAGCAGCAGCAGCAGACAGGGAGGGGCTGGCGACATGTTTCACGAAAATATACAGTGCACTGCAAACCCGACATTTTATTTTGTTGGGCAAATACCTTACCTGATGAAGTGTACTCTTGCTTTGTTTTAGTTGAAATAGTAACTGTAAAAAAAGAGGTCTCGACTCGAGTGTGAGGGCACTGTGAGCTCAACAACAGCTGGATATCAATTTCCTGTTCAGTGCACTGCTGGCCCTGCGCGGTTTACATGTTGGCTGGAAGGACCTATTATTTACGAGAGGGGTGGCATTTCCCTCTCTTTCTTTACCTAATATTTAGATTCTATCGTGACAGCTTTCATTTGGAAGGGCAGGGCAGTATATATATATGTGCAACTGTAAAAAAAAAAAAGAAAAAAAGAGGGTGGCATAAAAAGGGCACTTTCTAATGAGAAATGAAAAAGGCAGGTGCCCGGGCACCCCTTCACCCCTATGTATGCACGTGCCTGCTGATTAGTATTTTTTCATTTATGTACAGACAGATGCATATATATATATATAAATGGTGCATTTATGTAGCACTTTTATCCAATGCACTTTACATTATGTTCCCCACATTTGACCCACTCACTCACACATTCACACACAGGTGTATAAGTAGGTATATTATATGCAGGTACTGTATGTTCAGACCGATATGGTAGATATAATTGTATATATATTTACTTATATGTATATATATATATTATATATAATGCAATATATAAATGTATATATACAGTATATATACAGTAGCACTATTGTGCATGTTATCATACAGAGTTATATGGGTAGAGTATAGTACGACGAGGTGGGTATGATAAGGTCAGCTGGTCTTATCTGGCTGACAGGCGTAGTGATAATTGGTGTCTTTATATTTATAAAGCCCTACTTTGATTTCATTTGATAATTTAATTCACTAAATAATGTAACAAAAATATCTTCTCAGATGGAGGTCCCGGAGTCAGCGCAGCATGGTATCAAATGGGGTTCATTGCCTAATGCAGTGGTGTCATGCCCGCAGCATAAGAATAAGACGTAACAGATATAATGTACATAAAGTTTAAAAAATGCATGGTAAGACATGCTAAGGTCCTGCGATAGTGCAATCCAGTGTTAGCTACGGATGAGGCACTGGGTCTTATGCACACTACTATACAATACTATGCTATACAATATACAGTTATACTATATGTCCTTATGCTATCTTGCTATATCCATCTATTTACTATACAAGACACTGTGGTAGTAAGTGTAACTAGTAAGAGTAGGTAAGGGATATGTACAGACATAGATAGAGTATCTACAGACATGTAAACGAGATTATGTGCAGGTATGTACAGACAGATGTGGATAGACATATACGGTAAGAATGAATATACTGTATACGGTATAGACAGCCTTATTGTACATGCTATCATATAGAGTTATATGGGTTTATATGTAGGTGTATAAGTAGGTGTAGAAGGATTGGATGCAGGTATATTCAGACAGATATGGATATTGGATACTGTATTTAGTTAGTAGTTAGTTAGTATAGCTAGTATAGTATAGTTATATATAGTATAACTGTATATTGTATAGTATATTCTATAGTAGTGTATACAGGACTCATTACTTTTCATTTGTAAGCGTAGCATTTTATTGTATTTTATCTTAGTACTTTTTATCATGTCTATTTTATTATCTATTCTACTTTATTCTATTGTTATTTGTATTTTGTGCACAATCAAGGCGGGCATGGCCACCTTCATTTCACTACATGTCTCGTGTGTGTAGGTATGTGACGAATAAATCTCTCGAATCTTGAATCTTGAATTACGTGGTAAATATGAATGGTGCGGATCCCTGGTATACAAAAGGGATCAAGGGGTCCCGGACCGCTATTATGTGTCTATTTGTGGGTCCGTGATGTGAAATAGTTTGAGAACCACTGGCCTGTCAATGTGATGGTCCCTGATGTGGAAATATGCTGAGCACCACAGTAAATGGACTGCATTTATATAACAGCTTTTATCCAAAAGCGATTCACACCACACGCCTCACATTCATCCATTCACTCACACATTCACACGCCAACGGCGGAGGCAACCATGCAAGGTGCTGACCTGCTCACTGGGAGCATCGAGGGGTTAAGTGTTGTGGGAGAAAAGCCCCCTCCCCCCCGCCCCTCTCTCTTTGATTTAGGGGAGAACGGGGGACGTTGTCACACTTTTTACTCTAGTGTGAATTGCTCATCATCAAAAACATCTTTCAATAGTCATGCCTACATTAAATTGAAGCTTAAGATGTTGGCTTGAAATGTGTATCCCTCTCATTTTCCAACATGTTGTAACGAAAAGTTAATCGCCTATCAAAGACACTCTGACACATTGCGACAACCAACCCCATCACAGGGACGGTTGTGACACACTATCGGGTTGGTTGTCACCATGTGTTTTAATGGGAAAAAATCTTAAAAAGAAGACAAGAAGGCAGAACTAAATTTGAACGTTTAATTGCATTGACAAGTTGACAAATGCATAGCTTAATGCATCTTAACATGAACATAAACAGGAAACACATCTTTAGGCCATCCTACTGTATAAAAAAGAATAAGAACACTCATTCACTTGTTACAGTGATGCCAAATGTAGGGTCTGGGCACTCCATGTGACGACCAGCCCCAAAGAAAATGTGACGACCAACCCCAACTGGAATGTCTTGATAGCATCAAGGCTAACAGCCATCTAACAAATAGTTAGCTGGCTAACAACAATCTAAACTATAGCTATCCCTTCACACTTTTTAAGGGTAATAATTGTTTCCTTATAAACCAATTGTGTAAAAGCCTAGAAGACAAATACTGAGGAGCGGAATATTTACAAATGGACACAAAAAAAACACAAAAAGGTCCTCTCACCTCAAGTTCAGCTGTTTCACTCCACCGATGACAATGCAGGTGAACTCTGACCCCAATACCAAAGTATGGGAGACCCTCTGGTGGTGAAATATAATGAATGTGACAACCTACCCGTGTGTGACAACGTCCCCCGCTCTCCCCTACCCATATTTCCGTCCTATCCACATCCCTACCTCCATTCCCTCCTTTCCCACCTTTCTATTATGTCCCCAAAGATGTCACATCCCTGTGACCCCCACCCTTTACTTCATCTCTATGTATACAGATGGTTCAAGATCCAGTGAGGGGTCTCTCTTCCCTGGTGTCCTATAGCTAAACACTTGACGGAGAGACATCCAGCCTAACTCTTGACTATTGGCTATTTCCCACCACAGTGTCTTCTTGCTCATGGGGTGCCGGAATCGAACCCCGGCGGGAACCATGCGGTTACCAGACCACTGCTGTACCTCTTGAGTCACTGTCGCCTCGACGATTTAACAACGAATCAATAGATGGATATTAGTCCAGAATACCACACACTGTCGGGATGCTAGGCGGGGGGGGGGGGCTGGGAGTGTAAACGGGGTGTCATCATTCTGACGTTCACAAGCAGAATGATTAATTCACCATCCAGAGAGGATAGAG
>NC_140168.1:122253449-122270949 GCF_963971535.1 Notolepis coatsorum | reverse complement strand
ATACTACATCATTATTGGTAAGATACCTCCTTATACTACATCATTATTGGTCAGCTACCTCCTTATACTACATCATTATTGGTAAGCTACCTCCTTATACTACATCATTATTGGTCAGCTACCTCCGTATACTACATCATTATTGGTAAGCTACCTCCTTATACTACATCATTATTGGTAAGCTACCTCCGTATACTACATCATTATTGGTAAGATACCTCCTTATACTACATCATTATTGGTCAGCTACCTCCTTATATACTACATCATTATTGGTAAGCTACCTCCTTATACTACATCATTATTGGTAAGCTACCTCCTTATATACTACATCATTATTGGTAAGCTACCTCCTTATATACTACATCATTAATGGTAAGCTACCTCCTTATACTGGTAAGCTACCTCCTTATATACTACATCATTATTGGTAAGCTACCTCCTTATACTACATCATTATTGGTAAGCTACCTCCTTATATACTACATCATTAATGGTAAGCTACCTCCTTATACTACATCATTATTGGTAAGCTACCTCCTTATATACTACATCATTATTGGTAAGCTACCTCCTTATACTACATCATTATTGGTAAGCTACCTCCTTATACTACATCATTATTGGTAAGCTACCTCCTTATACTACATCATTATTGGTAAGCTACCTCCTTATACTACATCATTATTGGTAAGCTACCTCCTTATATACTACATCATTATTGGTAAGCTACCTCCTTATACTACATCATTATTGGTAAGCTACCTCCTTATACTACATCATTATTGGTCAGCTACCTCCTTATACTACATCATTATTGGTAAGCTACCTCCTTATACTACATCATTATTGGTCAGCTACCTCCTTATACTACATCATTATTGGTAAGCTACCTCCTTATACTACATCATTATTGGTAAGCTACCTCCTTATACTACATCATTATTGGTAAGCTACCTCCTTATACTACATCATTATTGGTAAGCTACCTCCTTATACTACATCATTATTGGTAAGCTACCTCCTTATACTACATCATTATTGGTAAGCTACCTCCTTATACTACATCATTATTGGTAAGCTACCTCCTTATACTACATCGTTATTGGTAAGCTACCTCCTTATACTACATCATTATTGGTAAGCTACCTCCTTATACTACATCATTATTGGTCAGCTACCTCCTTATACTACATCATTATTGGTCAGCTACCTCCTTATACTACATCATTATTGGTAAGCTACCTCCTTATACTACATCATTATTGGTAAGCTACCTCCTTATACTACATCATTATTGGTAAGCTACCTCCTTATACTACATCATTATTGGTCAGCTACCTCCTTATACTACATCATTATTTGTCAGCTACCTCCTTATACTACATCATTATTGGTAAGCTACCTCCTTATGCTACATCATTATTGGTAAGCTACCTCCTTATACTACATAATTATTGGTAAGCTACCTCCTTATATACTACATCATTATTGGTAAGCTACCTCCTTATACTACATCATTATTGGTAAGCTACCTCCTTATACTACATCATTATTGGTCAGCTACCTCCTTATACTACATCATTATTGGTAAGCTACCTTCTTATACTACATCATTATTGGTCAGCTACCTCCTTATACTACATCATTATTGGTAAGCTACCTCCTTATACTACATCATTATTGGTCAGCTACCTCCTTATACTACATCATTATTGGTAAGCTACCTCCTTATACTACATCATTATTGGTCAGCTACCTCCTTATACTACATCATTATTGGTAAGCTACCTCCTTATACTACATCATTATTGGTAAGCTACCTCCTTATACTACATCATTATTGGTAAGCTACCTCCTTATACTACATCATTATTGGTAAGCTACCTCCTTATATACTACATCATTAATGGTAAGCTACCTCCTTATACTACATCATTATTGGTAAGCTACCTCCTTATACTACATCATTATTGGTCAGCTACCTCCTTATACTACATCATTATTGGTCAGCTACCTCCTTATACTACATCATTATTGGTAAGCTACCTCCTTATACTACATCATTATTGGTAAGCTACCTCCTTATACTACATCATTATTAGTAAGCTACCTCCTTTTTTTTTTAAACTTTATTTTTTTAGCGTTTATCGCTTTTCTGGTCAAGCATGACCGACAGATACAGGTTGAAACGGGATATAGATCAGGGGAAGACATTCTGGCAAATGACGGCGGGTCCGGGAATCGAACTCGGAGTCCACCAGATCTGTGACGCAGCACGGTTTTCCCCGACGCAGAAATAGCGCAGAGATATGCGGTGAGCTACTGGAGCCCCCCGGTAAGCTACCTCCTTATACTACATCATTATTGGAATGGAATGTTGGAATCTATGGAACCAGTAAAGAAAAAATATATGTATTATCTTTTTCCCCCTCCTTTTTCCGTTTTTCTCCCATCCCAATGTTAGGCGTTATGCCAATTCCCAATCCCCTTCCTGGTCGCTGCGCACCTACCCCCTACCGTCGGTCTGGGAGGGCGGAGACTATCACATGCTTCCTCCGACACATGTGTACCCAGCCCACCGCTTCTTTTCACCTGGCAGCACGGACTCTCACTGGGAGAGTTGTTGTGAAGGGCCAGATTAAACCGAATATATATATTTATTTATATATATATATTTAATTGTATTTGTATATTCTCTAATATTCCCTGATATCCCTTGTATATTCCTTGTACAATATGCATTGAATATCCATTCTAGCCTACTGAACATCCCATAATAGTCTCCATTCTACTATTGGTCGAGACCTTGGTGCCAGGCTGCCATACCCCTCAGACCCAGTTCAAACGTACCGCTCCACATGTACGAACAAGTCCTAGTTCCGCGTAGGAATCTGGCTACCGCACCACTAATGGGACTATTTGTTCATAGTGCGTATATATACTGCGCTACTAAAGTAGGACTTCCTTTTCAGTCCAGTTTCTTACCCTCCAATAGAGTCACAGACGTAAAGCCTCCCCGCGACGCCACGTGTGGGAGTAAGGCCAAGTTCGCCTACCATCGGTATTGAGACATCGTGTATATTAATATTTGAATAGTCATATTTGGCACTATATCGTCGAGTTGGACGTAGTCTATTAAGCTAATAATAGTCTGTTAATATATAGTGCTTCGTGCGGTGAGAATACTACCGTAGTCAGTACCCCATCGTTTCGGGCAGAGAACTGGTTGCTTATCCAGGGTGGTTGACCCCACGTGAAGCTGCACCCGAGGAGCCCCAGAGCCGACGAGCGAGTGGACCTGTATACCGGATTATTCTACCGACGACAGCCCGCCTTCCCAGGCACGGATTATGCTTTGTATACTTTGATTATTCCATGGATAAAGACCCCCGACACTGCCGTGTGTTGGAACCCCCCCCCCCTGGAGAGGACGCAAGGTGAGGAGACGCTCTGCAAGACGAGGTCGCTTCACGTCTCTCCTCCGTGGACCGGACGACGCCGGCCCACAAAGAGTCCACCTGCTTTCATCTGTGGTCCAAGGATCGCCGGCGCATTGAACGGCACTACAGTGGGTTCACCTGGGATACCCTTGGCCGGATGAGGCAGCCGGATTCTACCCCCCCCCTTCCTACTCCTGTCGGCTTACAAGCGACCGGATTAACCCCCCCTAGTGTGTCCAGTATATAATCATTAAAGTATCATTGCTGTTATTCCTTAAACTATTCCAGGTCGTATATGTACCACCTGCGCCTTCAGAGATTGGACATTCTCTATTGATATACCGACGAATACTCTTGCCATAAAAGTGCATACTAATTTCCATTCATAAATGTGATTGATTTGATTAAGTGCTTGCTCTACACACCATCGCTGTGTAGAAATAAAGACCTATTTCTAATTCGTACATTTGTGTTGGATCCGTTTCATCTACGTGACAGTGTTCATCATAATATATTTATGCCGTGTACTGGGTGGCCGAATATTAAGTACAAAGGTAGTGGTAGTAAGTATCATATCTAGTAATACAGTCAGGGAATTGTACCCCTCAGTTACAAGAGTGTAACGTGTGGAAGGGTCACACTACCTCCCCCAGATCCTTCCCTCGCTGTCCAGGTGCCCCGACCGAACTGTAGGAGTCGCTGTTTACAACGACCAGGACCCACCCTCGCCGGCTTCCCACCCTCTAACACTGCCGATTGCGTTAGTATGGACGGCCGACCAAGCCGGAGGTACCACAGCTGGATTCGATCCCACTGTCTCTGCGGTGGTAGACAGACGCTTAGTCTGCTGCGCTACCCGGCCGCCACTATGGAACCAGTTCTAGTGACTGGCTGGTCCTTGAAGTGTCCAGAGTTTGCTCAGAACAGGGTAAATCTGAATCATGAAATTAACTCCCAAAAGTCCTTAAAGGAAAACTCCAACATTTTGGGAAATTAGCTTATTTGGCATCTACCCTGGAGTTAGACGAGCAGATACATACCCTTTTCTTCTCTGTGCATGCAGTAGGAGTAGGAAGACGTTGGGAACTAGGCTAATGGAGGAACCTACTTCCAGTGACTGACGCTAAGCTAGGCTAACAGTGCGTGTCTTCCTACCCTACTGCATGCACAGAGAAGAAAAAAGGGTATGTATCTTCTTGTCTAACTCCAGGGTAGATGGCAAATAAGCAAATTTCGCAAATTGTTGGAGTTTCCTTTAAAGCTTGAGATTCTCCCCTCTGTTGAGTTTAAACCCCATTAAGCCCGAGCGGTCCGGTACCGGTAGGAAATTAATATCACGTCATGAATAGATCAATACAGTTCGTAATAATTAATGTTGCATTTCTTTTTCAAATGTAGCCAAGAGTAAAGACAATAATCCTATCAAAACAGCAGTCAAAGTGTATAATTGTCAGCACTACGTTTGTTTACCAATGATTTTAAGTGTCATTAGCAAAATATGAGTTTATAAATATCTCTGCGTAACTGTACTTAGAATACATTTCATTCACGGTCTTTGCTGCCCTGTTACGAGCGCCTGGTGGTAATGATACAGATTGAACTCTGCCATTGGAAAGAGGAGATTTCCGACAATTGATCCATAGATGTATGACTTGGCCATAATAAGGTAAGTTATAGGCCTGATATTCTATATTCTGAACAAATGTTTTTTATTTTCCCTTTTTTAACATAAAACTAGACAAACATTACAGTAACAGTACAAATCTATGATAAATCACAGGACAATGACAGAAATAATAATAACAATAATGACAGTCCAGTAATTCAATCAAAATAAATGTAGATTAAAAGACATAAAAATAATAAATACAATACAATACAATACATGTGCTCTTGCTCGCTCTTCCTCACTCTTTCCTTCCCCTTCCCTCCCCCTCCACCCCCCCCCCCTCAGGACACCCTCTTGGACTATACATCCACTATTCCATTTAACATCAGAAATGACAAGTTCATATGCGTCCCTTTATTCTATATTCTATATTCATAACAAAATTCAGTACTGTATCTACTGAAAACCCTGTAACGCATCTGCCCTTTGTTCATTTGCTTAGACCTTTTGTACACTTGATCTCAAGAAGGAGCTGAATGAGCCCAGTTGCGTCTGGTCAATGCTAGCATGGTGTTATTCACCCTCAAAAATAAAATAAAAAAGTATAATAATAATCATTTATATTCTCCTTTGGTTCATTACAATTTACACTGAGAATGCATTCCCTGGGGTCCATAGATGTCCCTAGATACCAAGAACATGGCAAATGGACCTTGTAGAAGTGGAGCAATCTTCCATTTACTTTGGTACTGTATGCACTTTTAGGCGGATTCTCTGAAAATGATGGCTAGGGCTTAAGAGGTTAAGACCTTGATCTCCAACCTTTGTCAATAAAGTTGTACGTGTTGTAGTTGATTTGTTAACCTTGCTTTTGTGTCGTCTCTGTATGCACACTCAACGTGACTGAACATGGGGGACACCTCAGTGTGTGTGTGTGTTGTGTGTGTGTGTGTGGTGTGTGTGTGTGTGTGTGTGTGTGTGTGTGTGTGTGTGTGTGTGTGTGTGTGTGTGTGTTGTGTGTGTGGTGTGTGTTGTGTGTGTGTGTGTGTGTGTGTGTGTGTGTGTGTGTGTTCCTTGATACAAGTCTTTTTTTTCTTTGACCTCTTGTCAAGGGACCACAAAGGAAAACGCTGTCTCTTTGGAGTGTAGAAACTATTCATTGGCCACTGTGCACTCTCACACACACACACACACACACACACACACACACACACACACACACACACACACACACACACACACACACACACATAAATAATGACATTCCCTTTATCTACCCCCCCCCCTCGCCGTCATCTCTTCTCCTACTCTCTCCCACTCTCTCCTACTCTCCTCTCCTACGACGTAACATAACATAAAGGCAAACATTTGACCAAATATCAGCAGCATTTAATCATATAGCAGTAAGAATCATACAGCAGCTATGCAGAAAGGATCAGAAAGTTATGTCTTAGAGAACTCTCATTCTTTCTCTGAGGCTGTTATTATGTCTTAGAGAACTCTAATCTCCACCAAATAATAGTTTTGTATTGTTGTTCTAGTCTACAAGCTGAATACGTGTCCTAACTCATATAACCTTTGCAATCTAAATCTTGGCCATTTGCATTTGCTCTTGCACACACCACACGCAGACACACACACACACACCACACACACACACACACACACACACACACACACACAACACACCACACACACACACGCAGACACACACACAGACACACACACACACAACACACACACACACACACACACACACACACACACACACACACACACACACACACACACACACACACACACACACACACACGCAGACACACACACAGACACACACACACACAGACACACACACACACACACACACACACACACCACACGCAGACACACACACACACACACACATACACACACACACACACACACACACACACACCACACGCAGACATACACACACCAAACACACACCACACGCAGACATACACACCAAACACACACGGCACACGCAGATACACACCAAACAGAGACATACTGTACTGCACACACCAAACATACACACACACACACACACACACACACACACACACACACACACACACACACACACACACACACACACACACACACACACACACACACACACACACACACACACACACACACACACACACACACACACATACACACCAAACACACACACCACACGCAGACATACACACCAAACACACACAACTCACGCCACAACACACAGACATACATCACACAAACACACACAACACAGTTAACTCGCACATTAACAACATAATGAAATTGCACACACACAACACAGTTAACTCGGCACATTAACAACATAATGAAATTGCCCTTCATTTCAAATCCACAAAAATAGGCCTTTTTCCGAATGATAATTTGCTCATTTTAATGGTTATTGCATGAGCCTCGGGGGGAGAGCGAACACGGATTATGACAAGTGCGAACGCCGCCGGCTGGAGGCTAAACACCTCCCCGCGTCCGCCCAGGGTCGGACGTGAGTCGAGGGTCTCGGCGAAAATGATTAGAAAACCTTTGTTCAACTCTGTTTCAAAATAATTGCTGAAGGCCGTAACAAAACAGGTAGATCATGATTTAGTCGGAGCAAAATATTCTCTCCACTTGACTTTTTCCTGCCAAGAAAGATGTTTCAATCTGTCTGATTGAGATTTAATTACAGAAACACCTCCGCGAGACGATTAAATACTGCTTTGCAGAGAGATATGGTGTGTGTGTGTGTGTGTGCGTGCGTGCGTGCGTGCGTGCGTGCGTGCGTGCGTGCGTGCGTGCGTGCGTGCGGGCGGGCGTGCGTGCGTGCGTGCGTGCGTGTGTGTGTGTGTTCAGACACGGTTCAAAACAAACTAATTAAACTGTCCACACAAGCTCAATTCCCATAAATAAAAGATATTTATTTGTATAGAAGCACAATAGTCCGATGGGCAATTAGAGTAGTCGGATAATTAGTCCAGGGTCAAAACACGTATCAGGCTCTCGTACAAAAAGGGAATGTTCAATACTCAGGGCTTTGTCTTCCGGTCCAGGGTCAGTTTCACAAGGGGGGGTTTCTCAGCCGGGTCCAGGGTTCAGTACCACGAACACCTCCTCACTTTCTCCTCTCCTCTCAACTACCTCTCACCTCACAAACTCCGTATATCACTCTCTCTCTCTGCACTCTGCTCCTTCCTCACCTCCACTCAACACTACTCTGTCTTTCCTAGGGTTTTATGTGATGTGTGTCTGGTGTGTGTGTGTGTGTGTGGGTGATCACCTGGTGCACAGGTGTGTTCCATCAGTCCTAATCAGCTCCCTAATTGACTCTCCTCTGCCCGTGGCAGTAGTATCTCCCTTCCTCCACGTAATAGCCATGGAACGGGGGGATGACCAATCGTGGCCTTGTGCTACTGAAGCTCCGTGCCGGTACATGATGGATCCAATCACATGTGAGTATAACCTCCATTATACCGGAGAGGTCTAATGGACCAATGGTCTCCAGTTGCTGTCTAGATATGACCAGAGCAGTCTGTTCTAGAGTTACATTACTGTCAGACATGAATACTAATACTACTACTAATGCACTTTAGAATGTGCACTAAGAATGCGTGATGCACTTCAGAGGCCAACGTGCCACTTGCAACTAGAAACAACAGGGACAACGATGGGAATAAGTCCTGGACTTTTCGCACTATCCCTGACAAGGCAAATACAAATGTTGATCTGTCAATGTTGTTATATGTTTCTTTTGTCAATAAATCTAATCAAATAAAAAATCAAGGGTTATGGTTAAATATGACCAGAGCAGTCTGTTCTAGAGTTACTGTTCAGACAAGGTTATGGTTAAATATGACCAGAGCAGTCTGTTCTAGAGTTACTGTTCAGACAAGGTTATGGTTAAATATGACCAGAGCAGTCTGTTCTAGAGTTATACTGCCTGACAGGGTCGTGGTTAAATATTACCAGCATTCGGATTGTCAACTGGGAGAGAGAGAAAGAGAGAGAGAGAGAGAGAGAGAGAGAGAGAGAGAGAGAGAGAGAGAGAGAGAGAGAGAGAGAGAGAGAAAGAGAGAGAGAGAGAGGACACAGGAGACACATCTCCTTAGTCTCTCTCACTCTCACTCTCTCTCTCTCTCTAATTTGATTTTAATGGTTAAAACAGATGCCATACTGTCGTTTATACTTCTGCCCATCTCTCTATGGCTCCTCTTTTTCATCCCCTCTTGTTTTCTCACTCCCATACCTCTGCTGTTCCCTCACCTATCCTTCCATCTATCCCTCCATCTATCCCTCCATCTCCCCATCTCTCCTGCCTTCCTCTCCCTCCTCCTTTCCCTCACATTTCTCTCTCTCTCTCTCTCTCTCTCTCTCTCTCTCTCTCTCTGTCTCTCTCTCTCTCTCTCTCTCTCTCTGTCCCCATCCTCCTCTCTCATTATAACTCCATCACTCCCCCTCCTCCTCTCTCTCTCTCTCTCTTTCTGCACGACTGCTGTTAATTCACGTATGATGAAGGTGATGAAAAGAAGCGATTTTTAAGATTTTAATGATGTCTATTAATTTCCGTCCATTAAAGAGAGAGTGTGTCTGCCCTGGAACTGAACTCCCCTCCGTAGATCACATGAGAACCAGCGAGCAGCCTTTCAGTAACAGATCCTGTACAACTCTTAAAGGCAAATGGGAAATAAACCGATGTTTTCACTAAGTGGGGAAATGAGTGATGTGTGTTTTTTTGAGAGAACAAACACTATCCACTGTGTGTCCCTTGCTAACAAGGACACTGCCAGCTTCACTTCAACTCCCCCTTGTTCCATTTCTTCGTATAGCGATCCGTGTTTCAGGATAATGAGCTAAATAGTTTTATTCTTATAGTTGTATTATTCATTTGGTTTGGGAATATCCACTCTAGCTAGAAGCAGCAGTAGTAGAAAAAGTATGTAGGGCTTATGGGATGAATGGATCAGCCTCATAACTTATTCAGATTCAGATTATTTTATTGTCACCGCTTTCATGAATGTACTGTACTGTACATACATTCAGAAACCCGTGCGGTGGTTGTTTTTCCAGATAAAACATGGACAGGAAATTATTCTACTCGTGTGTGGTGTGTAAGTCACTTATGGCGTTCTTGTGTGTACAGTATGCTCGTGTGATAATTCAGAGTCTGTCCGTCAGTTGTCTGTTTGCCCGGTGGAAGTATAGGCTGCTCGGTGTTCTGGTGGACCTGAGACCGCGGTACCGTCTGCCAGACGGCATGAGCTCAATCGGTTTGTGGTTCGGTTGGCCGGGGTCTTGTCCTCATGTTATTTGTCCAGTTCCTCTGATCTAGTCTCCAACCGGCTCCACTGGTAAAAATAGTAACGACATATTTTCCTTACATTGTGTTTCAACTGAGGAATTGTGGGAGCTGGCTTTGTGTAGGATTTATGTCGAAATATCCACAGAGGCTGACTGGCTAGATCCATACAGTATCTCCCGACGCTATCTGCCCTTTGATTGGCCAGCCTCTGAGTCATACTTTTTAATATCTCCTATTAGGCGGCATTGCGCAGCCCTCATCATTGACCTCTCGATGGCGTTTGATACCGTTGATCATCGTCTCCTATTATTGCTATGATAAGATCTGACGGTTTAGATTAATTTGTTTTCGGGATTATCTTCAGGTCGTCGTGTCGTCTCGATAAGACCTTTTTTTGAACAGTCTTAAATCACAGTTTAGAATTGATGAGTAACATTCTATCAGGTCTTTACTTTTCTTTAACCACTTAAGCGTCGGGCAAAAATGGTATTATTCCATGTCGGTCTTCGACAGCTGGTCGCCGCTCACCTATTTCCACAGCCACACACAAACTTCTGTCCTGTTGCCATGGCGTTGCTTTATTCTAGCGACGGTTTCAAATGTTGAGAGGATATAGATCAGTCACGTTGTCACGACGATACTAGCAGATGGTCTCTTTTCAACTGCAGCCGGCTGGACGTAAAGAAACAGCTGATTGGTGGGCGGCTAGGTGGTGTAGTGGGAAAGGCACTCGCCACCAATGTGGAGACGCTGGGTTCGCGTGTTCGAGCCCAGCGCTCCACATTGTTTTCAGTTTAGCTGGTCGTTCATACTAATACACATTGGCAGTATTACGGGGAGGGAAACTGAAGGGTGGGGATCGGGCGTTGTGGACAGCGACTCCTACAGGTCGGTTGGTGCGCCTGCGCAGTAGATTCAGGAAGTGTCGGGGGCAGCGTGAGCCTCCCACACGTTACTCCTCGACAGTGAGAGATCGAGCTGCGCAGGTGAAAAGATGCGACTGCTGTTACCTCGAGTACCGGAGGGGACTTGTGCTATGTATGACTTAGTCCACATTGCAGCCGGCTTGTGGGAGGCAAGAAACAACGTTCGTGACAGGGGAGGGTTGAATTGGATGATACGAAATTGGGATGGGAGAAAAAATAGAAAATGGGAGAAAAAGTGGATCAAAAAAAAAGAAACAGCTGATTGGCTATCAGGCCGGTGTGCTGTAACACCAAAGAGGGTTAATAACAAACTCTAATTTCCCTGAAGACTGCTATTTACATTTTGACTGAAGGTCATTGTTTGTATCAGGCTGTCCCTGAGCAACGACCAGAGTGTTGAATGTCCCGTGACTAAGACGGGGAGGACGTGACCCTCTTGCGCCGCCCCTGTGCCTCAAATAGATCCGCTATCAACTCTATCTTTAATCTTTCAAAATGTTCAGTTGCTATCGCTATTAGCTCTATCTTTAATTTTTCAAAATGTACAGTTGCTATTGCATGCACTCATCTGTGTCTCACCACACACATGAGTGCATGCTTACCAACTGTCCGTCTGCAACACTACTATCACCGACATCTAAGAAGGGAGATCCCCCCTTGAACGGCCCTTCTAAGGTTTCTCTCCTCCACATTGCCTGTGGAGCTTTTTTTCCCTATTGTTAGGTTTTAGTGAGTTTTTCCTTACCTTCGCGTGGGGTATGTCTGGGAGTGCTTGCATTCTTTCATTTATTTGCATTCATCTAAAAAATGTTTGGACCCTATGGTGTTCTTGTTCTGTTCTTGACTTATTGTTATGTTGTCTTCTTGACTTGTTTAAAGAAGACCTGTACGGCCCATGGGGACATTAACGTGTGTTGTCGGGCCCTATAAATAAATTTGATTTGATTTGATTTGATTTGTATTGCTGCTGTTTACATAATTGCATATATATATATTACATATCTTATTATATATCTTGAGGTTACGTTCCTTTGAGTTTAACTAATAAACTCAACAATTGAGTTATTCATACTTACTAAACTGAAGATTCCAAGGACAACACTATTAAACCTACTTTTAGGTTTATATTTTGACTCATATTGTCACTATTTGCACTAATACATGCTGCTGCAGTCACCGATAAAACATTGTTCAGGGTTTTATCCATATTGTCCTGGATACCATTACCGTGAATTACCCTGCAATATTGTGATATTCTTTTAAGGCTATATTTATAGCATCTATATTATGGTTTTACCGGATTACATTTACACCAGGATTACATTTACACCAGGATTACATTTACACCAGGATTAAACATACACCAGGATTAAACATACACCAGGATTACATTTACACCAGTATTACATTTACACCAGTATTACATTTACGCCATTGTACTTTGATGGGTACAATGGCTGGCAATCAATGTGTTACGTTTTTCTCAGTCGCTTTGGTGCATTTCTCACATCACCTTTAACATTTGCACAACAGTTAGTGCATTTCTCAAAACAATTAGTACAAACTGCAAAACCTAGTTGATAACCTGCAAAAGCATGTCACTTGCTCAACATGGATAGTTCCTTCCTCAAAAGCAAGTATTCATGTCAATGAAAGTGTCAGTGTCATCAAAATGAAAAGTCCTGACACCATTCTTTATGAACAAGATAGTCAAATGGCTTTGTCATGTTTTCATTTTGACAGATCACTCTGTAAGTGTTTTCCAATGCAAAAAAGTCAGATCTTGCGGTGACACTACCTGGAAATGCTCAAGACAGCACTATACACTATTTGCACAGCCATTTGAAATCTACAGTTAAGTTACACATTACTGTACACATTGTAATATTCCCTCATTGTTGGTCTGGGACATCAATGGTTTCTCTCTGTCCAACGTGATTTCTTCCACGCCTTCTACCCTTTGCCAGATTGAAACCCGCCTCATCAACGTACACGCTTTATCCCAGAAGAGAGAGAGAGAGAAAACTATACAAACTGTTCCTGTGTACCATAATGCATTTTGGACAACATTATTGAACACTATGAACTGTCATGTAAGTGTACTGCATGGCACTACACAAAGTAACCAGTTTACAGCACTGAACATTAGAGTATAGAACACATAAATGTTTTACCTATACATACTGGCGACGGATCTCCTTCACTCTGTCGCTGTTCCGGTCAAATGGCACATTGTACTACAATGGTTTCATGTACATTTAATTTCTCCTGAGCACTTGTAGCGATTGAAACGGAGTCAATATTACCAGAGATATTGTCATCCTCTATAACAGCGCTTTGTATCTCTCTCAACCATATGGCATTGTTTGCAATCACCGTTGCACAAATGGCTTCCTCTTGTTGCGGAGAAAAAAGGGGCCCTCTTCCACCTCTGCAAGGTTTTCTTGCAATCCTATGTGGTGCAGAGTGAAATTACAGTAATGTACAGTAAACATGAGATATACTGCTTCACGTAACCCATATTACTGTAGTGTACAATAACAGTGCTTCCCACTTCCAAATGCTGCAGTTACAGTACCATACTGTAAATATGGCAAATATTTACTGTAACACTACTTTACACTACAATACAGTACATCTGTGCTGCAGTAAAGCTGTAAGTCTAAATGTAAAATGTAAACAAGTTCTTGTCCCACTGTAAGCTGCATGTATGACACAATGGCAGTGGGTGCAGTGCAGAACATGTTTAGTGCTGAATTACTGTCCAATGTACACACCTGCTCTCCCGATGAAATGTTTGAATAATTTAATTTCTCAACATTTGGCTGCACCCTTCGACCAGCCTCAGCCATTGTGAGGCCGTGATTTACAACATGGTCCACAATTGACAGATTTTGACAACTAGTTCAACCTTTTTGTATGTAATGACTCAAGCAATGAAATGAGGACTATTAGTTTGATAGGACATGGCTATTCAGCAGTCGTAAGTATAGTTAATTTTGACTGACATGACATAAGCAAATGACAATGTTATAAAACAGCAGAGAATTGTATGAAAGCAATTGATGCATGGTCCAAAAGCATTTGCAATTTGTTCGGAGGAATGAGAAACTGCTACTATTGATGTGCACAAATTACTAAATGTTGAACTAACAGTTATGAGAACTTTAAATCTGATCAGAGAAATGCACCAAAGCGACTGAGAAAAACTGTAAGTGCGTGCTTTTTTTTTTATATAGCAGAGATGTGGTGGGCCCTAAGGGAAGGCTGGTGCACATGGAACTCACACTTAGACACTTAGCCTATGGGGCAAAGGTGGTGGACCGAGGGTTAAATAACCTTGTGCATGTTTGACTGACAGCAGCCACATAGAAGACTGTCCTTCTTAAATAACCTGGTAAAATCACAGAGACAGAGATAGAGAGAGAGTGAAAGAGAGAGAGAGGCAGTGAAAGAGAGGGAGAGGCATAGAGAAAGAGAGAGGGAAAGAGAGAGAGACAGACATATATAGACAGAGACAGTGAAATAGAGAGAGGAATGCAGTGAAAGAGAGAGAGAGTGAGAGAGAGAGAGAGAGAGAGAGAGAGAGAGAGGAGAGAGAGAGAGAGAGAGAGAGAGAGAGAGAGAGAGGAGAGAGAGAGAGAGAGAGAGAGAGAAGAAGAGAGAGAGGACGAGGAGGAGAGAGAGAGAGAGAGAGAAGAGAGACAGGAAGAGAGAAAGAGGCAGAGAGAAAGAGAGAGACAGACAGATATAGACAGAGACAGTGAAATAGAGAGATAGAGGCAGAGAGAAAGAGAGAGAGAGATACACCGACAGACAGATATAGACAGAGACAGAGAAAGAGAGAGAGAAGGGCAGTGAAAGAGAGAGAGAGGCAGATAGAAAGAGAGAGAGAAACAGAAAGAGATAGAGAGAGAAAGAAGAGAGAGACAGATGAAGCAGGAGAGGCAGAGAAGAGGCAGAGAGAAAGAGCGCAATAGAGAGAGAGATAGACAGTGAAAGAGAGAGAGAGAGGCAGATAGAGAGACATACAGACGGATATAGAGAGAGTTGGTGAAGAGAGAGAGAGAGAGAGAGAGAGAAGGCAGAGAGAAAGAGATCGTTTGAAAAAGAGGAGAGACAGACAAACACTACTGGATACAAAATCACACACACACCACTTAATTAACTGCTCTGAGAAGAAACACTTAACTCTCTGTAGCAATTAGTCTGTATCGATCCAGAGAGAGAGAGAGCGACAGCGGTAGAAAGGACAGAGGGAGGGAGGGAGGGAGAGAGAGAGAGTAAGGGGGAGGGTCCTTTCCCCAAAAGTGATTAAAAACAAAATAGAAAAAGATTACAGACTAATTGTTATTTTTCCTCAATGATAACCTTATGATAACCACTTTCAGATTGTCTAATTGGCTAATCTGGAACTAACTGGGAGAGGAGGGAGGAGGGAGGGAGGGAGGGAGGGAGGGAGGAGGGAGGGAGGGAGGGAGGGAGGGAGGGAGGGAGGGAGGGAGGGAGGGAGGGAGTGTAGACATTATTAATGGATTGCACCATATGGGGACACCAGGGGCCTCATTGAGAAAACTGTCCCTCACTAAACGTTTGCGCTCGTAGGAAACCCACGTACTTTTGTACACCTAAAAATATAGACATTTATAAAACCATGTGCGCAAATACTCTACTGTACCATTCTCACATCGCTACGTGCCAACCCCTCCAGACTGTGCGTATGCATGGTGGGCAGCCTACGTTGGCACGTTCTCACTTCACTTTCTTTATAAATCCCAACTTCTGCTTGACAAGTGGCGTACAGACTGCATGCGTATTTCAACTGCTGACACACATGGTTTCAAGTTTCTTTAATAGTTGTCATACAGAAGTACAGAATACTTTCATACAAAATGCTTCTTACTGTTACGCTCCAGAGACTGTGCTAGACAAGATAGTATCAAATAACATAGTATAGCATGTAAAATAGAAGAAGAAAATGAGGTCACAGTGTTCGTTATAGACATATGTACAATGTTCTGAGTTACCATATAATATACAATACTATGCAGTGTACTAATGTACAGTACTATATAGTGCAAAGCAGAAATGGGATGAGGTACAATTTAGGTACAATTTACAGTAAGGTGTACGAGTTGTAGTGCAATCCTTCATCAATAAATATAAAGTGTGGGGAGTGGGTGCTACAGTGTGTTTGTTTAAAGTGGGTGTGTGCTATAAAGTGTGTGGAGTGGGTGCTACAGTGTGTTTGTTTAAAGTGAGTGTGTGCGTGTGGATGTTGTGTGCTATGTGCGTTTGGTGGTTGTTGTTGTGTAGTGTGTCATTCATTGGTTCGTTTAGCAGCCTGATGGCCTGGGGATAGAAGCTTCTTCTGAGTCTTTCTGTGCTCGCCTTGATACTCCGGTATCGCTTGCCTGACCGCAGCAGTTCAAAGAGGGCAGACATACATTGTTGTCTGCCTGTTGGGAGGCCAGGACCCTCTGGTACAGGGTGGAGGTTAGGACCCACTGATACAGGGTGGGGGTTAGTCCCCAGGACCCTCTGATACAGGGTGGGGGGTTAGTCCCCAGGACCCTCTGATACAGGGTGGGGGGTTAGTCCCAGGACCCTCTGATACAGGGTGGAGGTTAGTCCCAGGACCCTCTGATACAGGGTGGGGGGTTAGTCCCAGGACCCCTCTGATACAGGGTGGGGGTTAGTCCCAGGACCCTCTGATACAGGGTGGGGTTAGTCCCAGGACCCTCTGATACAGGGTGGGGGGTTAGTCCCAGGGACCCTCTGATACAGGGTGGGGGTTAGTCCCAGGACCCTCTGATACAGGGTGGGGGGGTTAGTCCCAGGACCCTCTGATACAGGGTGGGGGGTTAGTCCCAGGACCCTCTGATACAGGGTGGGGGGTTAGTCCAGGACCCTCTGATACAGGGTGGGGGGTTAGTCCCAGGACCCTCTGATACAGGGTGGGGGTTAGTCCCAGGACCCTCTGATACAGGGTGGGGGTTAGTCCCAGGACCCTCTGTACAGGGTGGGGGGTTAGTCCCAGGACCCTCTGTACAGGGTGGGGGGTTAGTCCCAGGACCCTCTGATACAGGGTGGGGGTTAGTCCTTAGGACCCTCTGATACAGGGTGGGGGTTAGTCCCAGGACCCTCTGATACAGGGGTGGGGGGTTAGTCCCAGGACCCTCTGATACAGGGTGGGGGGTTAGTC
>NC_140168.1:122240132-122250749 GCF_963971535.1 Notolepis coatsorum | reverse complement strand
ATAGTGTGGTCCAGCCCATTGTTCTGTATGGTGGGTGAAATCCAATCATACCTGTTGGGACAAACATCCCGATAGAAATCTAGAATTTAACATGTTAGAATAGAATTTGACACAATGTACACGTACGTACAGTGGAAGAGCGGCAACAAATGCATGTAGAGCAGGATTAGAGCGAGGCGAGACCCACTGACACAGCCCAGATAAATCCAACCCCCCCCAGACACCCTCTGTTCCAAAAGCCCCTCCAAGCCCAAGAGCTGAGCCCAGAACAGAGTCCCTCATGAGGCTCTGACCGGCCGCCCTCACCAACACTGCTCTCCAAGCACCAGTCAGAGCGAGGGGCGTCGTTTTTCTTTTTCTTTTTTGTGATTATTTTTGTTTAATTAAGATTTGTATTGGTTTATTTGGACAGGCCCGGCAGACAGGAAGGATGGGAGAAGATATGGGGGGGAGGACGTGCGGCAAAGGTCGCCGGGTCTGGGAGTCGAACCCGGGACGGCCGCGTTTCACTGCAGTGCGTTACGTTTGTTTGGGTCCAACATTGGGGGGGGGGGTTAACCCTTTCACTGCGACAATACAGCAGGCTGACCCTTTCACTACCGCACTACCAACGGGTTAAACCCTTTCACTGCGAAAATACAGAAGGTTGACCCTTTCACTACCACACTACAGAAGGTTTAACCCTTTCACTGCCACACTACCAAAGGGTTAACCCTTTCACTGTGACAATACAGCAGGCTGACCCTTTCACTACCGCACTACCAACGGGTTAACCCTTTCACTGCGAAAATACAGAAGGTTGACCCTTTCACTACCACACTACAGAAGGTTAATCCTTTCACTACCACACTACAGAAGGTTAACCCTTTCACTACCACACTACAGCCGTCTGTATAGTGTGTTAGGTAAAGGGTTAACGTTATGTAGTGTGGTAGTGAAAGGGTTAAGTGGGGGATCTGGGGATCCTCCCCTTCTAGACATTTTGAGCATCAAACACTTAATTTCCTGCATTCTGGTGTATTTATATTTATATGCGCCATTTTGTGCATTTTCTCTCATCGATTCATGATGGACATTTTTGATTGATTGATTGATTGATTGATTGATTGATTGATTGATTGATTGATTGATTGATTGATTGATTGATTGATTGATTGAAAACATTTATTAACAGATTGCAGAATGGGTACAGTACAGTACGGCTCAATACACACAATTGTTAAGGGGATGCAGACCAGAGAAAGACTTTCGTCTTGTTTACACCAGGGTCCCCCCATTTTCAATTCATAATGACATACACAACATACAGGTATACAGATATAACAATCTAATTGAATCATCTAATCTAATCTAATCGTGACATTTATGACATACAGGTATACAGTACTGTTACATTTGTGCCATACAAGATTTGCAAATATACAGTACTGTTAAACAGAGATCCTAACAGTAAATATATACATACGAGGCGGAGGGAAATGTACATTAGGAGTGGGTGGGTGGGTGGGTGGGTGGGTGGGTGGGTGGGTGGGTGGGAGGGAGTTACGACATTTACAGGGGCCAGTTTCAAATTGCAGCCTCCGGTCCAGATGTCTTGATTTATGTAAAAGGAAAAGACAACGCTCAGGTGCCCGCTGATGCAGATATAATATAATATATAATATAATGCAGTGAGGCTCTCAGGCGTTCTGTATCGCTTTCAAATTTATGCATTATCCTGTATTGTTTCTGCACGTTCAAAAACACAATTATCACACGTGTTTTGGGTTATTTTCCATTCAAAATCATGTACATATCAACAACACATCTTGCCAGTCAAAATCACAATAAATCACATCTTTAATATTAGGCTACTCTTATTGTGCACAACAGGTACAGTCATTATTTACCTCTTTTTTTCTGGGGGGGGGGGGGGGGGGTTGTCTTTCATATTAGCTATATTTTTCGAGGGGGACACATTTACCTCTTCTCAATATTGAGGGGGACAACGTGTCCCCTGCACCCCCCCCCCCCCCTAAAGCTACACTTATGAATGAGAGTAAAAATGAGAGTGTAAAAAATTATAACGCAATGTAAAGGAAACTCGTTGGAACATTGGAAAAAATATAACTAAAAGCCAAAGTAGATTAGAATATTATCTGTCAGAATATCTCGACTGTCAGAGATAGAAGGCAGAGACGGACCCTAACCGAAAGAGGAAGACACACTGTCGGACACGTTGAGACAGAGACGCACGTCCTCCTACAATGTGAAACATTCTACCACATAAGGGAAATGTCCTTTAACACGTTCAACTAATTTCAAAGATTGTAATGACCTCACAATTTCAAAACTACTGCACTGTAAACCCGAATAAGTTTCCAGAACTTAAAAAAATTGAGGCCATCCCATGCCTCAATTTTTTTAAGTTGATAAACTCAAATGTTTTCAGTTGGCTAAGACTTACAATTCTCAGTTAAGGCAACTCAAATATGGTCTGTTACTGTGACTTAAGGTTCTCAGTTAAGTCAAATCAAATATGGTCAGTTACTCTGACTTACAGTTCTCAAGTGGAGTCAACTCAAATATGTTCAGTTACTGTGACTTACAGTTCTCAGTTAAGGCAATTCAAATATATTCAGTTACTGTGACTTAAGGTTCTCAAGTGGTGTCAACTCAAATATGTTCAGTTACTGTGACTTACAGTTCTCAGTTAAGGCAATTCAAATATATTCAGTTACTGTGACTTAAGGTTCTCAAGTGGTGTCAACTCAAATATGTGCAGTTACTGTGACTTACAGTTCTCAGTTAAGGCAATTCAAATATATTCAGTTACTGTGACTTAGGGTTCTCAAGTGGTGTCAACTCAAATATGTTCAGTTACTGTGACTTACAGTTCTCAGTTAAGGCAATTCAAATATATTCAGTTACTGTGACTTAAGGTTCTCAAGTGGTGTCAACTCAAATATGTTCAGTTACTGTGACTTACAGTTCTCAGTTAAGGCAGTTCAAATATGTTCAGTTACTGTGACTTAAGGTTCTCAAGTGGTGTCAACTCAAATATGTTCAGTTACTGTGACTTACAGTTCTCAGTTAAGGCAATGCAAATATATTCAGTTACTGTGACTTAAGGTTCTCAAGTAGTGTCAACTCAAATATGTTCAGTTACTGTGACTCACAGTTCTCAGTTAAGGCAGTTCAAATATGTTCAGTTACTGTGACTTAAGGTTCTCAAGTGGTGTCAACTCAAATATGTTCAGTTACTGTGACTTACAGTTCTCAGTTAAGGCAGTTCAAATATGTTCAGTTACTGTGACTTAAGGTTCTCAAGTGGAGGCAACTCAAATATGTTCAGTTACTGTGACTTAAGGTTCAACCTTAAATCCATGTGATTAAGTTAACAGAACTCAACGACATTGAGGCCATCCCATGCCTCATTTCTTTTAAGTTAATCAACTCAAATTTTTAAGTTAATCAACTCAAATATTTGCAGCTACTATAACTTAAGGTTCAGTTTTAAAATCCATGTGAAAAAGTTAACAGAAAAATAACTACACAAGCACATTATATCAACTTCAAACAACTCTTTTATTTTTTTCTATTCAAAGAGTATAAAAGAGTATACATATATAATCTGTATGTTAGCAATGTACAATAACACTGTAAACACCGTACACTGTTTTTGGACTATATATGTTAACAATACCGACCAGGTATTAGTGCCTTGCAAAGTGCAGATATGAAGTTTTCCCCTTTTTTTTTATGCATTTAGGAGGTTTTGTTCTTCATCGAAACTATTTATCTTACAAAAACATTGTGTTACAACTTCAAACTCTTTATATTTATTTCTATTCAAAGAGTATACATCTATTTATCTTACAAAAACATTGTGTTGCCCTCTACAACATTATGGCAATGTTAAAATTGAAAATATATATATATAGAAAATATATATAGAAAATAAATACATGCATGTTATAACATGTACATACAATGTAATGTATATTACACATTTAATCCCTCTGGTCACAATAGTGTAATAATGTTTGTTATAAGGCTCTGAAAATGTTACTGAATGATGTATCAATGTATTTCCAGCAAATGTTGAAATAATAAAGGGTCTCAATATGTGCAGTGCACATGACCAGAGCCGTTTACATCCTGGCTGAATTACTCAAATTTGTATAGTGTGGTCATAGAATGAGCAAACATGTTGACGGCAACTATTGTGACCGTTGGGATAACACAGTGTATCTATGTACAGTACAGAATAAAATGTATAGATTATCTGAAAATTGTCAATCCGCTTGGCACATGTAAAATTCACAAACGTTGTGCTGTATATTGGGTCCTGCCAATGTGGAACCAAAATACCAACCCACATTACATGCTATACAGCTGGCAATACTGTTAATAGTGCACATACCTACATATGGAAATGCAGCTGCATGTATTTGCTCCATGATGTATCATGGAACAAGATGGTGTTTTCATTGAAAGAGTTAGTCAGAATGTCAGAGGCACCATGCGTCATTTAGAGCAGGCTATGTTTGCAGAATGATAACTAGAACACTACAGTACTCTGTACTAAGAACACTATACAGTACACTAACTATACTGCCCTGTCAAGGCAGACCGCAGTAACTTCCAAACAGTGAAACTGAGAAAAATGGCTTTAAAGTTTTTTGACTTGCCATCCAAAATGTGTTATAGGTAGATAGATGATAGTACCCAGATTTAACATGTATTAATGAAGTAATCTTTAGGCATACAAAAATATGACGTAGTTATTTTAATTAACCCCAAAAAAGCAGATACTGCACTCTGCTGCACGATTTCCTTAAATAATTATACAGGTAATGTACAGGCAAAGTGCAGTAACTTCAAATGCAATGTTGTTTTCCCTCCAGCTTTCATAACTTCACCTAGCCATTTTATTTGGATCATCATCATTCCAATATATTCAGGTATTAAATTTCATTTTCAAAATGGCTAGGTTAAGTTATGAAAGCTGGAGGGAAAACAACATTGTATTTGAAGTTACTGCACTTTGCCTGTACATTACCTGTATAATTATTTAAGGAAATCGTGCAGCAGAGTGCAATATCTGCTTTTTTGGGGTTAATTAAAATAATTATGTCATATTTTTGTATGCCTAAAGATTACTTCATTAATACATGTTAAATCTGGGTACTATCATCTATTTACCTATAACACATTTTGGATGGCAAGTCAAAACACTTTAAAGCCATTTTTCACTGTTTGGAAGTTACTGCGGTCTGCCTGGGTTTTGAGTGTGATTTTGTAGTTACTGCAGTTTTTAAAACCCCATATCTCCAAAACTGAGCGACATTAACATCTGAAACTTGGTCACAAGATAAAACATTTATTGACAAGGTCAATTTCACTCATAACTAAATTTTTACTTTTTTCAAGTTACTGCGGTTAGCCCTTGACAGGGCAGTATACTACTGCCTACAAGGTCTCAAGGATACAGTCCCACTCTCAACATACAAGATCGATGGTCTGCTGCTGCTGACTCCCAAGCGATTCATTCAAGTGAAACGGAACTGAGTCCAGCTAATGGTGAATAGTTATTTTATTAATCAATTATTGTGTCTTTATTCACTCTAGTTGTGTAATTGACCAGTTCATATTCTGTATAAGTTCATATTCTGTATATGTTAATAATAACGCTTCTGTGTTGCGTTTATGGCTCCTGGTATATCGCCTTGTACTCTGTACTGAGAACACTAACTCTACCACTGCCTACAAGCAATGGAAGCAGTCAGAGCAGAGTGGCATTTATGCCCATTGCCTCCTATTGTTCCTCGAGAAACAAACGTTTGGGACTTGGATGTTGCCTTTGAGATTCTGATAAACTCTTTCAACTCTAAAACTTACTTGGATGAAATTACAATAATGCCAGCTATAGACGGTTAAGAAAATTCGAACTGTAAAACTCTCAAATGTAAACATATTACATAAAAAATAAAGAACAAGGTACATTGAGTAGTTTGGACCTATTGGCTGAACATCTGCAAAGTAGTACAGCAACTTTTGAAGGTATTATTTTGACATGACAAGACATTTCAGATGAGTTTCTATAGACACACTTTTGAGGTGTTGGTAAGTGCTTTGGGGTAGTGCATAGATTAGTCCAAACATTACAGGAAGGAATCACCAAATCTGGGGAAGCTGATCATGATATGACTTTCAATGACAATAGAGATTGTCACAGGCTGGTAGTGAACTGGACTTGTGTCATGATCACTGATTACAGTAAGGAATAGAAACTCATCTGAAAGAAGGATGTGGGGTGAGGTATTCATTTCCTTGTCATGTCAAAATAATACCTTCAAAAGTTTAATGCAAGAGCGGTCAGGTGACGTAGCGGAGATTGCATTCGTCACCAACGCTGGAGACACTGGATTCGCGTGTTCGAATCCAACTCCCTGCGTTGTCACCAGCTTGGCTGGCCGTTCACACTAATACAATTCGGCAGTATTAGGGGGTGGGGAAGCTGGCGGGTGGGAATCTGGCGTTGTGGACAGCGACGCCTACAGGTCAGGTCTCGGCGCTTGCTAAGCGGGGCAGGACTTGGTGGAGATAGCGTGCCCTCCCACGTGTTACACTTCACCAATGAGAGCCCTCGCTGCCAAGTGAAAAGACGTCACTGGCTGTCGGCGCACGTCTCGGGGGAAGCGTGCGATCGACTCGGGACGCCCTTATACCGACTCGTAGGAGAACATGCATACAGCACCAGGTAGGGGGGGGGGGGGGGGGGGGGAATTCAACGACTAATTGGGACGGGGAGAAAATCCATTGAAAAATCAGAAGAAAAAAAAATTATTGCATCATCAAGTCATTCTTGAGAGTCTGCAACCTGGGCAACAGTTTACCAGCTTCTAGACCTAGTAAAATCTTCTGAATGAATTCAAAAGTGTTGGTAAATCCCTTGGGGTAGCTGAGGTGTAGTGCATAGATTAGTCCAAACATTACCAGGAAGGAATCACCAATCAGAGATTGTCACAGGCTGGTAGTGAACTGGACTTGTGTCATGCATGGTCACTGATGACAGTAAGGAGGGCCACTGCAACACCCTGAAGCTCTGGCTCATCAGGCGTGTCCTGAAGGAATGAAAGAGACATAATAATCACAAATAAATCCATGGTTTCTACAAAGTGCAGCACAAAGCTAATTATATGGAGTTTTGTTTGTAAGTTGTTTATATTTTAGTTAGAAAAATTTTTTTGGTGAGAAGGTTATTTTTATTTAACCAGGTTAGTCCCGTCGAGATCAAATATCTCTTTCACAAGGGAGACCTGGAAGGAAGGAAGACTGATACTTAGCATTTTGATTAACTGTTCACTTAATATACAGTTGTACTCGGACTCACTGTGCAGGTTTTGAAAAATCCAGCGACTTCCTCATGCAGATACACAGGCAGGGCATGGAGAACAGTGGTACGCCTGGTGTGAACATCATGAATTTCCTATTAAGATGTAAGATTAAGAAGAAGAAAAATAATTGTATTATATGGAAATGTTTACTGAACAAAGCGGATTTTAAACAGTCCAATCAGATATGTCCACAAATAACATGTTCACATCTTTAATGCAATCAGAAAAATGGCAAACACAATGGTGGACTAATTGTAAAATTCAAAAGCTCATTTGAATCATTGAACCTGTTCAATGTTACAGAGGTTCGACCTATGACATGTATAATAATCTATTCACCTGTTCATCGTGGATTTTTAAAATGTGAGCCAAAGCATCTGCTGTGTTCCCAGTTTTGGGCGCCTTCTGTCTGAATAACGTCATCAGTCGAGGAAGATGGCGGTCAAGCTTAGCGTAGAATGTGTTGGGCAGGTTCTGGTTGGTAATCAGCTGGAACTCTGCATACACCTATATTTAAAAACAGCAGGACAATATAGTATATCAACATCAATTAGTCACTTCAACTTGGTGGATCTCTTACTTTGTTTGGTTTGGGCTTCAGAGCATGACGGCGGGATTTCTGGTCAACCATGTCATTACATGCTTTGCGGAATCGGTCGCTGATGACTAGCTCGCGGGGGCGCACAGAACACACACGCAGATGCGCCGCTAGAGTATATAAACCAGGCTTAGGAATCACAAGTTTCACTTTAAAACACACAGAATGTGCCAAATGTTAACACAGGAAAGAGAGAGCTGATCTACATTACCTCAGACTCCATTTTGAGAGCAGGCCAGAGGTCCATGAGCTCTTTCACTGGTGGGCTGGACTTCACTATGGTCTGTCGGCGCAGGGCAAATGTGGTCTGCATCAGCTTGACAAGAGACCTAAAGCACGACATCTTAGAAAAGCTTGCATCTACAATGTATGCTTTCAAGGCTTATCTAAGTGATGAAGAGATAGCAGTGGCTTCTGCGGCTCTTGTCGCCAAACATCCCTGCTTGAAGGAAGCAGGATCTGAGACCGGCTGCAATGGATGGAAGAACAGCATCAAATTCAAGATGGGCAATTTCAGGAACAAGCTGAGACGGGCAGGATGTGAGGAGGTCACTGTAAATGCTGGAAGAAGAGGTAGAAGCAATCCTGATGGCGAACCTTCACATTCCAACATTAAAAGACCCAAGCGAGCAGAAGTAAACTTCCTACCCAACTATCCCCAAGGAGAGGATTCCTTGAGGCTTGAGCAGTTGAGGCAGACAATTGCTGAAGAAGTCAAGAAGACTGAGAAGAACCTGCCCCTCATTAGAAAGAAGGTGTCTCTTGTTCTTCTCAAATTCGTTGTTTCCGTCTCTAAGTTTCAGCTCAACATCGAATGCAAATGTAGGAACTGGAAAAGGACCTGGAGGCCATCTGCTTAGACGTTCTGGAGATGACATATCTGAAAGTATATCAGTAGATGCGAGAGAGCTGGAGTCGAGCGAAAGTGAAATGTGCACAACAGCTTTTTGTGGCAATTCCGTAATGTCATCAAGGGAAGTAAGTTTCCCATCAAAGTCTGGATCTTCATACAGCAAACTGAAGTCAAGGTCTATTTCCAACTGTTCTTTTATAATCTTGACCAGTGCATCAACAGAGGCGGGTCGTGAACTGAGTTTTAATTTTCTAGCCCGGTCTGTCTCAACAACACGAAGGATCATGGGTTGTGGGGAGGCAGCTGCCATTGTGCTATGGAAACTTGAATGAATCGCTTGGGAGTCAGCAGCAGCAGCAGACCATCGATCTTGTATGCTGAGTGGGACTGTATCGTTGTGACCAGACTGCAGGTAGGTGGACAGATGTGGTCCGGTCGACAGACAGCAGCTCAAGGACCTAAGGAGTAGTCATAAACACAACACAGAAAGCGTCATTATTAACATATACAGAATATGAACTTATACAGAATATAAACTGGTCAATTACACAACAAGTGAATAAAGACACAATAATCGATTAATAAAATAACTATTCACCTTCCGTTTCACTTGAATGAATCGCTTGGGAGTCAGCAGCAGCAGCAGACCATCGATCATATATGCTGAGAGTGGGACTGTATCATTGAGACCAGACTGTAGGTAGATGGACATATGTGGTTGTGTGGTTGACAGCTCATAGGACCTAAGATGTTCTATATACCAGGAGTCATAGTCTCGACACAGAAAATAAACCTCGTTATTCACAAGGTAGATCTGTTCTATTTGGCTAAATGTAGACAGTCCACCACTGACTCTGACGGAGAGAAACATTCCACAGACATAGTCTGTGCCATCAATGGTTACCTTTGATGTCTGGTAGATTGTGTCACTAACTGTGTGTCCTCTAATGTGTACCTGAGCTACTGCTGGTAGAGATGAAACCAGAACAGAGTCAACCCTGGATGCCTGGGTTTTTGGCTTGAAATATGATGGTGAAGCAAGATGATATGCCATCATGTGTTGGTGTCTGATTGCCATCGTCTTCAAGATATTTTTGAAGTTTTGAGTGTCATGCACCACTCTTTTGAAAAAGCGGTGCTTGGCCTCAAATCGCATGGTCCAAACATGCAGCAGGGGTTAGTAGAGTTAGTAGGGACAGTAGGGTTAGTAGGGTTAGGGTTAGTAGGGTTAGTAGGGACAGTAGGGTTAGTAGGGTTAGTAGGGATAGTAGGGTTAGTAGGGTTAGTAGGGACAGTAGGGTTAGTAGGGTTAGTAGGGACAGTAGGGACAGTAGGGACAGTAGGGTTAGTAGGGTTAGTAGGGTTAGTAGGGACAGTAGGGTTAGTAGGGTTAGTAGGGACAGTAGGGTTAGTAGGGTTAGTAGGGACAGTAGGGTTAGTAGGGTTAGTAGGGACAGTAGGGACAGTAGGGACAGTAGGGTTAGTAGGGTTAGTAGGGTTAGTATGGACAGTAGGGACAGTAGGGTTAGCTGTGTTTGAGACATGGAGGATAGCCTGCATCTTTAGGAACAAGGAAGATACGTTCATTTTAAGTTGATTTCTTAGATTGTCAGTGTCACATTGATCATCATCATCCACCACTTCTATGCTCTGGCCTGGACATTCTTCATGCAAATCACTAGTGACCTCAGAAATCCTGTCTTGGGGATCCTCAACAACGACAGCTTTTACGTCTGATGCAAGACTTAATTGGTGTTCTCTGCTTTTATGGCAATTGAATGAAG
>NC_140168.1:122225132-122227632 GCF_963971535.1 Notolepis coatsorum | reverse complement strand
CTACTGTATTTCCCGGTAATGTACGTCATAGGCAGATAGTGGAGAGTAGCTCTGGCAGATGGGTACACAGTAAATTCCGCTGACTCAAACTGAGTACATTTCACTCAAACTGAGTAAAATTTCTCTTTACTCAGTTTGAGTCAAATCTACTCTGCGTAATTTACTGTGTAGTACCAGTATTGCATTGGCAGTGTCGGCTAGGCTTCGGGCAACCAAACCTGGCCCAGCGTGTGTGGGTCGCATCTGGGCTGCTTTAGGCAACCGGACGTTCACCGCTTCCGGCAACCCCGGACATGGCCCAGTGTACTCGGGCCGGAATCGGCCAGTCAGTCATTGCCGCCTACTGGGGCCAATTCCGCCAACGTTCACCGCTTCCGGCAACCCCGGACATGGCCCAGTGTACTCGGGCGGAATCGGCCAGTCAGTCATTGCCGCCAGACCTCACTGTATAAAATGATGCATTGTGACCCCCTAGGATAATCACAGCCTCATGAAGCTTCACAACCACAAACTACATATCTAGGGCATGCAGGAAATCCTCTCTAGGTTTATAGAACATAAGGAGAGGGGGGGGGGGGGGGGGGGGGGGGGGGGGGGGGGGGGGGGGGGGTCAGAGCAAAGAACAGAAGAACAGAAGTGTTCGCCATCCGACAGAAATTCCATCCGACAGAAATCGCCAAATGTCAAAAGCGGCATCGCGTTATATAATCATTCGTCAGGTACCCAGATTTCAGATGTTACCACATCTATGTAGCATCCACTGTTGACCTGATATATGAGACCCCCCCCCCCCCCCTCCCCCCCCCCCCGCCCCCAGTAATGAGGCAAATATTGGTCCCTTGTTGGTCCCAGAGGGGTTGTGGTGGCAGGTCCTTGAGGTGAAGACAGTAAACAGGCCTCTGGGGTCTTCATGTCCTTGTCCCGTCTCCTTGGGTCATCATGCATGTACAGTATAACCTCAACACTGTGAGGCACTGTGGACTGTTATATATACACCCTTTTCTTTATGTGCATCTTATTCCTCTCATCAGAATAATGTATAAATAGTTTTATATGACCATAAAAACACAAGAAATGGAAAAACAAATGAAAGGAATTGAATCTCAGAATTAAAGAGAGAGATAGAGAGATAGAGATATGACACACACACAGATACAGAGAGAGAGAGAGAGAGAGAGAGAGAGTGAGAGATGAGAGAGAGAGAGAGAGTGAGAGGGGAGAGGTGAGAGAGAGAGAGAGAGAGAGAGAGAGAGAGAGACTCTCTTCGATGTACTCCACCTCTTCCCCCTTTCCCCCTCGCACCTTTCAAGGTGTGAAAGCTACATACTTCCATCCATCTGTATAGCGTTCGGCTATGTTGTGTGTGTGTGTGTGTGTGTGTGTGTGTGTGTGTGTGTGTGTGTGTGTGTGTGTGTGTGTGTGTATGTATCTGTGTGTATGTGTATGTATGTGTGTGTGTGTGTGTGTGTGTGTGTGGTGTGTGTGTGTTGTGTGTGTGTGTGTGTGTGTATCAGTGTGTGTGTGTGTGTGTGTGTACGTGGCGCATGCGTGCGTGCGTGTGTGTGTGCATTCTTGTGTTTCCATCCTATATAGTTTGTCAGCAAATGGGCATCAGCCTCCTACACTATTTATGTGTGTTATGCATTTATAGAGGATTTTACAACCTGGTGGTCACTGCCTTCTCCACACTATCCAGTCGTTTGTGTGTGAGTGTGTGTGTGTGTGTGTGTGTGTGGTGTGTGTGTGTGTGTGTGTGTGTGTGTGTGTGTTTGTGTGTGTGTGTGTGTGTGTGTGTGTGTGTGTGTGTGTGTGTGTGTGTGTGTGTGTGGTGTTGTGTGTGTGTGGTGTGTGTGTGTGGTGTGTGTGTGTGTGTGTGTGTGTGTGTGTGTGTGTGTGTGTGTGTTTGTGTGTATATATGTGAGTGTGTGTGTGTGTGTGTTTGTGTGTATATATATGTGTGTGTGTGCATGTGTGTCTGTGTGTACCTCAGAGCTTTCAAAGAGGACATATAAGTTCGGAAATACCGGATCTGTCACCTGTCATCTCTCTCTGAAAAGAGAGAGCATAGGATAGCGGCATATACTGTACATATCAGTATACTGCACGATTGGTTCTGGAGTCTTGACAAGTGCGCAAACGTTCAGTATTGACAAAGCCTACTTTGCTGGAACGATTTATTTCACACTATACAGTACGTATTGTACTATATAAGTACAAGTATAAGTCATTATTTGTCATCAGATTAACACACACACACACATGCGATGTGTCGCGAGTCGTGAGACGTGTGTGGGTGTGTGTGTTGTGTGTGTGTGTGTGTGTGTGTGTGTGTGTGTGTGTGTGTGTGTGTGTGTGTGTAATTTTGAGATCAGTCGCAATCGCTTCCTGTTGAATGGATGAGATGCCGAACCACGGCTGTTTTACACACGCCACATTCGCCTTATAAGGAGATGGTGGGCGGTGTCTGTATGCAAATGATTGAGCACGAACGCGCATTTTT
>NC_140168.1:121946690-122224932 GCF_963971535.1 Notolepis coatsorum | reverse complement strand
GGGTTCTGAGAGCTTCAGCTCAGGAGAACACAGCTGGGAGGTGGAGGTGGGAGACTATCCTCACTGGAATATAGGTGTAGCTAAAGAGTCATTTGTCAACAAGAGAGATGAGCTACAGGCATTACTACAACATGGTATCTGTGCTCTATGTTATCAGAGAGGTAAGTACTATAATGGTCTTAGTCAGATCCTCACAGTGAAGAGGAGCCTCCAGAGGGTCAGAGTACAGCTGGACTATGACGGGGGGAAGCTGTCCTTCTACGACCCTGAAGACATGACTCACATCTACACTCATCAACACACCTTCACTGAGAAACTCTACCCATTATTCTATATAGGACGGGCTGGTGATGCCAAACACCCTGATATAAACATCTGCCCCTCAGAGGTGTCTCTCACTGTGATGTAGTCATGACAGTGAGGTGTGTGTGTGTGTTTTGTATAAAACCCTGTTGCACAGGGTAGCTGGCATAAAGCTAGATTAGATTAGCCAACCACATGCTAGTCATTTGAAACAAAGAAAAATAAATAGAAAATGTAGCTCGACTACATGTGTGTGTAATGTATGTGTATGAGAGAGAGATGAGAGGAGAGAGAGAGAGAGAGAGAGAGAGAGAGAGAGAGAGAGAGAGAGAGAGAGAGAGAGAGAGCGAGCGGGAGAGACAGAGAGACACAGAGAGGGAGACAGAAAGAGAGAGAAGAGAGAGAGGGAGAGAGACATAGAGAGAGGGAGACCGGAAAGAGAGAGAGAGAGAGAGAGAAGAGACACCAGAAAGGGAGAGGGACGACAGAAGAAGAGAGAGAGAAAGAGGGAGAGAGACACAGAGAGAGGGAGACAGAAAGAGAGAGAGAGGGGAGAGTTCAGTTCACTCATCTTTTAATTTGTGCTGATCTGCATAATTTAACGTCATGTTACAGTATATTATGCAGGACGGACCGGCAGACATGTTATATTGTGTTTTTCTTTGGTCATGACGTGCTTTATCAGGGGGTGTGGTCTTGGATGGGGATGTGGTGGGGGTTGATGTGTGGGGTGTTTGGGGGACTGGCTGTTCCGGGGGGGGGGGGGGGGGGGTTCACATGCTTTCGAGCAACACTGTACTTATTGTACTTATTTTATGCCTATTCTTATGTCTGTACTTTCTACATTGCCACTACTTTTATTGTCTTTTAAGATAAACATAAGATACGATAAGATGATCCTTTATTAATCCCCTTGGGCTCCTCCCCCGACTGGCCATCGGGAGAACCCGGAGTTTGCACAGATTAGTTCTTGTTTATGTTTTGCCCGCAGTCAGGCCACTGAACTTAGAAGCAACGCCAGGCCAGTGTCTCTAGTTGCGGGCGGCGGCGTGATGGTTAGATAACCTATAGGTGGGGAACTAGCCAGGAGATCACTGGGACAGAGGTAGATGCAGTCAAACAGGTTGGATAACTGCGTCCTCATCCTTCTCGCCTCACTCTCTCTCTCGTCTCCTCTTCTCTCTCCCGCGTCTCTCTCCTCTCTCTCATCTCTCTCTCTCTCTCATCTCTCTCTCTCCTCTCTCTCTGTAATCTCTCTCTCTCTCTCTCTCTCTCTCTCTCTCTCTCTCCTCTCTCTCTCTCTCTCTCTCTCTCTCTCTCCTCTCTCTCTCCTTACACACACACAAAGGGAGGCACATGTGATTGGTGGAGGCGGGGGACTATTACAAAAAAACAAAAAAGCCATCAAAATCAGTGTTGTTGCTAATCATGACACATGCCTGTAATAATCCCTCCCAGAAAAATCTACTTTGCATTTGATATATTGAAAATATTTCACTTTTTATGTGTTTTCATTTGTTTACAATAATTTGTGATGCCATCACACACACTGGCATTTAAATGGTTAAAATGTATTGAATATGTGGTGGTTATGATCAGGACTGAATAAAAGATTTCTGAAAGAAAAAGTGGTAAATTATTTCACATATAATATTTGTATGGTGTTTTTGAAGAGGACAATAGTCCCCTAATAGAGCATGATATTACTGTACAGTAGAGCAGGTTAACACTATAGAGCATGATATTACTGTACAGTAGAGCAGGTTAAACACTATAGAGCATGATATTACTGTACAGTAGAGCAGGTTAAACACTATAGAGCATGATATTACTGTACAGTAGAGCAGGTTAAACACTATAGAGCATGATATTACTGTACAGTAGAGCAGGTTAAACACTATAGAGCATGATATTACTGTACAGTAGAGCAGGTTAAACACTATAGAGCATGATATTACTGTACAGTAGAGCAGGTTAAACACTATAGAGCATGATATTACTGTACAGTAGAGCAGGTTAAACACTATAGAGCATGATATTACTGTACAGTAGAAGCAGGTTTAAACACTATAGAGCATGATATTACTGTAGAATTTCTATAGAAATGTAAAAAACAAAAACAATTATTTTTTTGAAAATCGATACCGATATTTTCCGATATCACATTTTATGCCGATATCGGCCGATAATATCGGTAGGCCAATAATATCGGACATCCATATTTGTTATCAACACATAGCAACTGTTGTTTCTTCCATTCTAAACATTCTGTGAAAATCCTTTATTATTTATGTAAACATTTGATGCATCATAAAAAAAAAAGTTTTAAGGAATTGTCTCAGTCTGCAATAACTCAATGTATACAATTAAAGCCCCACACCACTGCATTTGTGCACAAAATGTAACATTTATAGATGAATATATCAGATAAACACATTATGATGCAGCTTATATATTTAATAACTTTCCCCGTTGGTTATTGGCCCACAGAGGCCTTGCGTGGAACGCTTGTGTGTGGCTCTCTTTCCTTCCAACATGGCTACTTGTAACCATTGGTGACCACTTTGAAAAGAAAAGGCCAATTTCTATGCATTTAGTCGTTTGCATTCACCACTATGCTGTGGTAGAGCAGGTACAACACTGGGAAAACATGATATTACTGTTCCAACATGACTTGTTTATAAGATCCAAATATAAAATAGTTGATCATTCTCATACAGTATATGATTGTTTTGCACATAGCGACCGCCGTTTCTTCCAACATGGAAGCATTGTGAAATCATGCAAGAGTTCTTTCGGCTCGCGAGGCTATATAGGTAAAAATGGGCATTGTAAACATTCTCCACAAGGCCTCTATTCCATTACACCTCGAGCTCTAGGTTCGTCTCAGTTAGGGCTAGAACCCTCAACCATGTTACTTCAACTATCCAGTTTGCTCAGATCTAAGGCCTGCTGGCAGGTCATGGGAGAAGGCAAACGCCATGGAAACCATCACTTAGGGACTGTAAATGTATAGACAGTTTCTCTAAATGTACTCAAGTATATTTCCTGTGCTGTGCAAGCATTATGTACGCCTCGACAGGAAATAAACTTGGGTCCAAGCCACTTCCCATCATCAACGCAATTCCACTTAACGTTTCCATTTTCAGAAACGTCACGTGCCAATCTCATTCTCATTCTCAAAATCAGGACGGACCATTATGCTGCATTTACTAGGCGTAAGATTCAAGATACAACCATTTGTTACTCTGTGGGAGAAACATGTATCCTCTATTGTGTCTTGGAAATAGAATATCAACACAATGTCTGTAACTGAGGGGTACAATTCCCTGACTGTATTAATCAAGTATTAGTATCATTAAACTACTACCGTCTTATGTACATACTGGCCAATACCGTACACAGGTATATGATGATAACTTCTCCACAATAACACGGTTTTCCACACAAATACTCGTTTAGAATATTTATTACATCAAAAGGTATTATTACATTTATCATTTGAATGCACTTGTAAGGCAAAGAATGTGCGTAGGCAAGTCAATACTGAATATTAGGAATTCTCTATTGTACTCTGGGAAGGGGTGTACTACCGGTTGTAAGCCAGCAGGGGGAGGCAATGCTCTATGAAAGTCAAGGGTCCACAGGGCTTCAGCAAGGCACCTGGAGACGGTGTATTACTCCTGCTCCTGACGCGGGAAAAGCAGCCGCTGTAATTCCAGTATGCAGCAGCACAGGGGGAAGCCGTGGAGTCTCTGCTCCGACAGAGACGGGGCCTCGAGTGATGTCCTCACTGGCAGGTGTAGATCCCACAGCAGTGGGTGTAGACGGTTCTCTGCTCCAGCAGCCACAGTCAAAAGCAATAATCCTGCCGGAAGGTGGCTCTGCTGGCGCCGATGTAGGTATCCTCCGTGGTGCACGGTGGTCCACGGTTGAACGTGACGTTACTATCCTATTAGCACGCGGCAATAAGTGCTCTATGTAGCACTTACGAGTCTTTGACTCGTAATGAAGGCTTTTACTAGTAAGTAGCGAACGATACGTTAAACAAACGTAGTAGGATAAACACAACTCTATTTGAGGCAATACGAGCCCTGCTGTACCGCACGTTGCGTAGTGGGTAAGGCTTTACTTGGTAACTGAACCAGACTGAACTGAAGGCGAACTGAAAAGGGAAGTTCTGTATTCGCTGGTCATATTTATACGTACGGTGGACAAATAGTGCCGCTCTGCTTTCGGTAGCCGTATTCATGGGCAGAAGCGGGCATGTTAAGACAAGTCATGTCGGTAGCTTTCAAGTCAGCTCTAGGGGGTAAGTCACTGGCGCCTAGGGGATCGCTTCCAATAGGAGAACGAATATTATGGTCTGTCCTGTACCAGGTAAAGGGATATTCCGTGTATATGTACAAAGAATATACAAGGGATATCAAACGATATACAAATATTATACATGGGATCTCAGGCAATAAATATATATATTCGGTTTAATCTGACCCTTTGTAACAGCCGCCCCCTAATTAGTCCCACCTAATTAGCTAAGCAGAGACAGATTAACCGCACTGTCCACTACTCAATGTCCGTTGTGAGGGGGTCGGTCAGTTCACAAAGTCATGGGTCATGGTCGTCATTAAGCGAGTCGGGGAGCCTTGGCGACTCTATCAGCTTCGCCACGGGTCGGTTGTAGGTCCGCCCTTGGCCGAGCGCTTCTGCCACTCTGACCCTTCCGTCGGCACCAGTGGTCACTTTGCTTACGCGGCCGGCCGGCCACGCAGCTCGGGGTAGTGACTGGTCTATGGTCATGACGACTGGACGGGATGAAGGGGGGCTTAGGAGGAAGCGGGCCTGAGACTGCTTTGATCTGTGCTTGGCTGTGCTTTCTCCTCCTCCGTCTGTTTCTCTTGTTTGCTCTGTACCCCATCTGAGGAGGGGCCGGTCCCGGCCGCCCCGTCAAGGAGTCGCTTGGGGTGCTGGGTTCGATGTCAGCCACGTCTGGAGCGCAGCTGAGGGGGGTGGAGTTCCGAACTCCCTCTGGTACCCACGGTTCTCTCACGGGCCTCTCGCTTAATGTCAATAGCCTCTGCTGTACGGGGGAGAGGCCGGTGTCGCTCGCCTCTGTGTGTAGGCAGCGTGTAGACGTGGGTTGACTGTCAAGTCCGTAGAGGGGGCCCTGGAGCGTCCATCCCAGTCGGGTCTGAACCGCGACTGGGCATCCTTTGGGTCCGACGTGGGCCGCCTCAATTGGGAGAATGAGGTCCGCGTGGTCGGAGCCGATGAGCAGGGTCGGTGTGGCGCCGTCGATAAGCGGTATAGGTAGTTGACGTAGGTGCACATACTTAGCCATCAGCTGTGGGATGGGGTAGGTGTACTGAGACAAGCCTATGTCGTGGCTGGTGAAGACGTTAGTTATACTATACTGCTTCTCGGGCTGGTCCACCGCTGCTATCTTGAAGGAGACCCTTTCACCCTTTATGGTCTTCTGGTCCCTTCTGATGGTGCGTATGGTCATTGTATCTTTGACACCTCGCAGGCCCAACTGGGCTGCTGCGGAAGCGAGGAGGAGATTATTTTCAGACCCATCGTCCAGGACGGCGTAAGTGTCCAGGACCTTGTCCTCGTAGCTCAGGAGCACTCTGACCACTTTGAGGAGCACACGGGGGGTCCCGCTATGCTGGTCAATGTGGAGCACTCCTGTGGGTGGTGATGTAGAATCTATATGGTGCGAGTCGCACCGTGGCTCCCAGTGTCTGCCGTAGCAGTCGGGACACCAGGGAGCGGTCTGGTGGAACTTTGGTGCTGGTGCCACCGCCTCGGCATGGTACATCACCGCGACGGGCCCACTCTGTTGTCCTGGCTGACGCCTGTTGATGTCATGCAGGACCTCCAAGTGGGTGCCACCGCACCTGCTGCACTTCTTCTTCAAGCGGCACTCAGCTGCTAGGTGGCTGCGCGCGCAGCGGAAGCAGCGGCGGTGGTCCTTGACCCACTGACTCACATCATCCGTGGTCAGCTTCTTGAAATCTTCGCACTGATACAGCCGATGTTCTCCCTCACAGTACTGGCACTCAATCTTCCACTGGTCCTCTTTCGTCGAGGGGGTGTTGTGGTTCTTGTGTGGTACTGATTCGGCTTGGTGCATAACGGTCACCAACCGGCGGTTATCCGTTTGTCCCCGAGGTCCGAGTCTTGGGCTTGGTCCACTCCATACGAACGTGTCGAGTCGTAGGCTACTGACCTCCCTGGCGAGGAACTCAGATAGGTCTAGGAGGGATGCCTCTGGACCGTTGGGGTCGCGGTAGTCTCTCAGCCGCCTGAAGCGCTCTTGTCGGGCGGGGGGGAGCTTCTCTAATATCCTCTCTACGTTGGAGTTAGCGTACAGTTCGTAGATACCCTTTTCCTTTTGGGACCCCAGCATCCCTACCAGGGACTGTACTTTTATAGACAGGTCATCTAGCGCTCTGTTGTCTCTGGCTGGGGGGAGACGGTCAATGTCTCTTATCTCCTGTATCACGTAGTCCCATACGCGTCCATACCGTTGGTCGAGTGCTGCTAGAGCCGCTGTGTATGGGGTAGTAGAGTTGGCATAGGCCAGCGCTATATTGTGCGCTCGGGGCACCTTGAGGTGCTTCAATAGCGTAGCATACTTGTGGCGTTCATCAGCTACATCAACCATCATTGTCTCTAAGCACATCCGTAGTTCCGTGTACTGTGCTCGGTTCTCATGGGTGAAGTCTGGAAACGTCGGTGCGCCAAGGTACGATGCCATGGATGACTGGCACATCGGTGAGCGTTGGGGAAGAGGCCTCCTAGGCGAGTCTCCCCGTGCGTGTCGTCTTGGGCTGGTACTTGGTGGGTACCGAAGGTCGGGTACCCAGGTGCTGTCCCTCGGGGCTGGCGGTGCGTCAAACTCACCCGTGAGTTGAGTCTGGGGTTTGTAGCGCAGGGCCTCGGGGCTGACTTCTGGGCTGTACTGGACCTCCTGGTCCAGAGTACGTTGCTGCTGGTCGGGGCTGTACTGGGCCTCCTGGGCCAGAGTACGTTGCTGCTGGTCGGCTTGACATTCCTCCTCTTCCTCCTCCTCTTCCTCTGCTAGGACCTGGAGTCTTTCTGTTCAGTCTCTCGGCGTGGTTTGGTTCTTCCCGGTTGCTGGGTCTCGTATGGACCGGCCGGGGAGGGGGTTCGGAGACGTGGACAGGATCCTCCTGTTGGCGGGGTCCCGGGTCGCTTCGTCGGGTAGGGGAATGTGTCCTAGACCCATGTCTTGACGATCTCTGAGAGCTCCGTGTGGAGTGAGGGGGTGTCGCCATGGCAACCAGTTTGTCCATCAGCTCTGCCTGCAGCCGGTCGCGCCTCTGCCTCGCGCTGGGCATGGGCTGCGTCGCGCGCTGCTTCGCGCTGGGCATTGGCGACGTCGCGCTGCGCATTGGCGCTGGCCTGGGCAGCGTCGCGCTGTGCGTTGGCGGCGTCGCGCTGGGCATTTGCGACGTCGCGCTGGGCATTGGCGGCGGAGTGCTGTGCATTGGCGGCGGCGTGCTGTGCATCGGCGCGGCTTCTCTCAATGTTCTCTTCTGTCTGGAGGCGTCTGGTCTCCAGTCTTATGCGGTCGTCTTCACTCCTTTGTTGCGCCTGGAAGCGCTCTCGCTCGACCTGCAAAATGTTCGCGCTCGCGCGTCTGTTGGCGCTTGAAGTCGATCGCGTTCGGTGGAGGCTGCCAGGGTGGCGATGAGTGCTTGCGCCAGCATCTTGTCCGCCGCGCTGGGGGAAGACGCCGTTCGGGGCGATCGGCTCCCGGCAGTACTTGTTGGAGATCCGTTCTCCTGTTGCGTACCGAGGAGATCCATCTCCTGGGTGCGCGTCTCTTCTTGTGGTGGGTCGGGTTCCATCCCGGGAGGGCTTTCTTTATCCTGGAGCGCTCCGGGGACTACCTCGTCGGCGTTGGTCGGGGGATAAAGTCGTGTCAGTTCCCTCCTGGTCCCCACCGTGAGCTTGGTCAGTTACATTAGAACCCACTAGGGCCTCTGTTGGCGGGGTAGCCTGGTTGGTAGGGTCGGACATAATTTTACTATCCGCTTTAGTTATTTTATCCGTATTTAATGTCCCTTTAAAGCTAGGTATTGGACTGACAGAGTATGCCTCTAGATAGGGAGGTAGGCTGCCGTCTGCGCTGCGGGCGATCTAGCTTAGGAGAACCGTTTGTGGAGTGTTCGTCATCGGCCATGTCAATATAATATTATATTAATATTACGCTAATTATTATCTCCGGCTCGAAGGACCAATTGTAACTGAGGGGTACAATTCCTGACTGTATTAATCAAGTATTAGTATCATTAAACTACTACCGTCTTATGTACATTACTGGCCAATACCGTACACAGGTATATGATGATAACTTCTCCACAATAACACGGTTTCCACACAAATACTCGTTTAGAATATTTATTACATCAAAAGGTATTATTACATTTATCATTTGAATGCACTTGTAAGGCAAAGAATGTGCGTAGGCAAGTCAATACTGAATATTAGGAATTCTCTATTGTACTCTGGGAAGGGGTGTACTACCGGTTGTAAGCCAGCAGGGGGAGGCAATGCTCTATGAAAGTCAAGGGTTCCACAGGGCTTCAGCAAGGCACCTGGAGACGGTGTATTACTCCCTGCTCCGCGGGGAAAAGCAGCCGCTGTAATTCCAGTATGCAGCAGCACAGGGGGGAAGCCGTGGAGTCTCTGCTCCGACAGAGACGGGCTCGAGTGATGTCCTCACTGGCAGGTGTAGATCCCACAGCAGTGGGTGTAGACGGTTCTCTGCTCCAGCAGCCACAGTCAAAAGCAATAATCCTGCCGGAAGGTGGCTCTGCTGGCGCCGATGTAGGTATCCTCCGTGGTGCGCGGTGGTCCACGGTTGAACGTGACGTTACTATCCTATTAGCACGCGGCAATAAGTGCTCTATGTAGACGCACAATTACTCACTCCACGTGGTCTTTGACTCGTAATGAAGGCTTTTACTAGTAAGTAGCGAACGATACGTTAAACAAACGTAGTAGGATAAACACGACTCTATTTGAGGCAATACGAGCCCTGCTGTACCGCATGTTGCGTAGTGGGTAAGGCTTTACTTGGTAACTGAACCAGACTGAACTGAAGGCGAACTGAAAAGGGAAGTTCTGTATTCGCTGGTCATATTTATACGTACGGTGGACAAATAGTGCCGCTCTGCTTTCGGTAGCCGTATTCATGGGCAGAAGCGGGCATGTTAAGACAAGTCATGTCGGTAGCTTTCAAGTCAGCTCTAGGGGGTAAGTCACTGGCGCCAAGGGGATCGCTTCCAATAGGAGAACGAATATTATGGTCTGTCCTGTACCAGGTAAAGGGATATTCCGTGTATATGTACAATGAATATACAAGGGATATCAAAACGATATACAAATATTATACATGGGATCTCAGGCAATAAATATATATATTCGGTTTAATCTGACCCTTTGTAACAATGTCCCATTGGAATAGCTCTCCACACTCCAGATTGTTCCCCTACTACTGCAAGAATCTTCTGTGCAACATCACCCCCTGGTGGCCCTTGATGACACCTGCAAGTGAATTAGTGTCTTCACAGCAGTGCAGAGATACTGATAATCAGGATTCAATTACTCACTGATTATTATTATTATTATTATTATTATTATTATTATTATTATTATTATTATTATTATTATTATTATTATTATTATTATTATTATTATTATTATTATTATTATTATTATTATTATTATTATTATTATTATTATTATTATTATTATTATTATTATTATTATTATTATATTATATTATACTATATTAAATTATATTATATTATATTATAATATTTTTTTTTATTATTATATTATATTACATTATATTACATTATATTATATTATATTATATTATATAGACCACTTATTTTAACAGGTAGAGCTATTATTTTAACAAACAAAAAAATACCACTTACTGCACCTTTAATCTTTCCTAACCCCACTACAGTCTCCTGTTCTGTCAAAGCTCCACCTCTTGTCTGACTCGATATACAGGAAATAAACACCGGAGTTGCTACACTCTTCTTCGACCGCCACTGAGATACCACACACCTGCTGTAAAAGACTCCAGATAAAAACCACAGCTCGTACTGAAGGAGTAGGACTAGCTTTAGACAAACACAGGAAGGAATAGTGATCAAACAGTGACTTCTACCAGCTGGCTGACTGAATCTAAGTAAGTTTATAACAATTGTCATTAAAAGTGAACGTAAACTTCAGGGAGCATTCCAGAGGAGGGAGTGTTACTGAGAGACTAAATGGCTTCGTCTCATTGTGAAGAGGATCTGTCTTGTATCGTGTGCCATGACATCTACACAGATCCTGTCGTCATGTCGTGTGGCCACAGCCTCTGTAACGCCTGTCTGCAGGAATACTGGAGAGACAGAGAAGACAAGGACTGTCCATATTGTAGGGAAGTCTCTTCAAGTTCAGATCCTCCTCGTAACTTTACTTTGAAGAACCTGTGTGAGGCCTTCAGGGAGAGAAGCCAGGGAGCTCAGCAGGTCCAGAGGTGCTCTGCAGTCTGCACGGTGAGAAACTCAAGCTCTTCTGTCTGGATGACCTCCAGCCCATCTGTGTGGTGTGTCAGGCCTCCAGAAAACACAAGAGCCACAACTGCTGTCCCATAGATGAAGCTTCGGAGGACCACAAGAAGAAGCTCCAGGCTCAACTGAAGACCTTGCGTGACAAACTAAAGGTCTTTAATGAAATCAAACAAAAATGCGACCGCACAGCAGAACACTTAAAGGTCCAGACCCCTGCACACAGAGAAGCAGATTAAGGAGGAGTTTAAGAAGCTTCACCAGTTTCTCCCACGAGGAAGAGGGGGCCAGGGTAGCTGCACTGAAGGAGGAAGAGGAGCAGAAGAGTCAGCCGATGAAGGAGAGGTTTGAGGGGCTGGAGAGAGAGATGTCAACCCTTTCAGACACGATCGGAGTCGTAGAGCGGGAGCTGAGAGCTGAAGACGTCCTCCTTCCTGCAGAACTACAAGACCACGCTGAACGGAGCTCGGTGCAACCTGCCTCGTCCACAGCTGGTCTCAGGAGCGCTGATAGACGAGGCCAAACACCTGGGCAACCTGACCTTCAGAGTCTGGGAGAAGATGAAGGAGAAGGTCAAGTTCACTCCGGTCACTCTGGACCCAAACACTGCACATCCCTGCCTCTCTATATCTGATGATATGACCAGTGTGAGACACACACACACATGGCAGCAGCTCCCTGACAACCCAGAGAGGAACATTAAGTATAACATTGTTCTGGGTTCTGAGAGCTTCAGCTCAGGAGAACACAGCTGGGAGGTGGAGGTGGGAGACTATCCTCACTGGAATATAGGTGTAGCTAAAGAGTCACATGACAGAGAGGGGCTAGAGATAACACCACAACATGGTATCTGTGCTCTATGTTATTGGAGTGGTAAGTACTCTAATGGTCTGGTGTTCGTCACAGTGAAGAGGAGCCCCAGAGGGTCAGAGTACAGCTGGACTATGACGGGGGGAAGCTGTCCTTCTACGACCCTGAAGACATGACTCACATCTGCACTCATCAAACACACCTTCACTGAGAAACTCTACCCATTCTTCGAAATAGGACCGGCTGGTGATGCCAAAAAACCCTGATATAAACATCTGCCCCTCAGAGGTGTCTCTCACTGTGATGTCAGTCATGACAGTGAGGTGTGTGTGTGGTGTGTTTGTATAAAACCCTGTTGCACAGGGTAGCTGGCATAAATTAGATTAGCCAACCACATGCTAGTCATTTGAAACAAAGAAAAAGAAATAGAAAATCTAGCTCGACTACATGTGTGTGTATGTGTATGAGAGAGAGAGAGAGAGAGAGAGAGAGAGAGAGAGAGAGAGAGAGAGAGAGAGAGAGAGAGAGCGAGAGAGAGAGAGAGAGAGAGAGAGAGACAGAGAGACACACAGAGAGAGAGAGAGAGAGAGAGAGAGAGAGAGAGAGAGAGAGAGAGAGAGAGAGAGAGAGAGAGAGAGAAGAGAGAGAGAGAGAGAGAGGAGAGAGAGAGAGAGAGAGAGAGAGCGGGAGACAGAGAGACACAGAGAGACACAGAGAGGGAGACAGAAAGAGAGAGAAAGAGAGGGAGAGAGACACAGAGAGAGGGAGACCGAAAGAGAGAGAGAGAGAGACACAGAAAGGGAGAGGGAGACAGAAAGAGAGAGAAAGAGAGGGAGAGAGACACAGAGAGAGGGAGACAGAAAGAGAGAGAGAGGGGAGAGTTCAGTTCACTCATCTTTTAATTTGTGCTGATCTGCATAATTTAACGTCATGTTACAGTATATGCAGGACGGACCGGCAGACATGTTATAATATTGTGTTTTTCTTTGGTCATGACGTGCTTTATCAGGGGGTGTGTCTTGGATGGGGATGTGGTGGGGTGGGGGTTGATGTGTGGGGTGTTTGGGGGGACTGGCTGTTCCGGGGGGGGGGGGGGGGGGGGGGGTGTTCACATGCTTTCGAGCAACACTGTACTTATTGTACTTATTTTATGCCTATTCTTATGTCTGTACTTTCTACATTGCACTACTTTTATTGTCTTTTAAGATAACATAAGATACGATAAGATGATCCTTTATTAATCCCCTTGGGCAGGCCCCGACTGGCCATCGGGAGAACCCGGAGTTGCACAGATTAGTTCTTGTTTATGTTTTGCCCCGCAGTCAGGCCACTGAACTTAGAAGCAGGGCAGGCCAGTGTCTCTAGTTGCGGCGGCGTGATGGTTAGATAACCTATAGGTGGGGAACAACCAGGAGATCACTGTGACAGAGGGTGACGCAGTCAAACAAGTTGGATAACTCTCTCTCTCTCTCTCTCTCTCTCTCTCTCTCTCTCTCTCTCTCTCTCTGGTCACACACTACACACTAATAAGCATTGGAGGCTGTTGACAGAGTCTGGCTATGGGGCGACAATAATGTGGTCAAGAGGCATGGTTTCTACCTTCAGATATTAATCAGCGTGGTTTATTATTTTCATGGTAAAGCAGCAGCACATGAGTTCTCTCCGTGAGAGGCAGGTGGGAAAGAGGTAGAGGGGGAGGAGACATCTCTTTAAATACTCTCCACCTGGTGGTAGCATTAGTGGCTCCGCCTATAGCGCCCTCTAGTGGAAACAGTTATGTACAGTCAGTGGAAACAGTTAAATACAGTTAGACAGTTACTTGCAATCCTACATAGAACCTCTAACTTTAACACTCCCACTTAGGGTTGTATAGCAGCACACTGTATAACTTCTTCAAAAACAATTTACAAAGAAAATAATACAATTCAGAACATCAAAAAGAATATGGCAGTCAATATTTACACACCAAACATGACCTCTGCAAATCTCTTCAATTTCAGTTTGGAAACAGGTTTCCTCATACTGTCTGCTACCATGTCGTCCATTGGACAATAAATCAGTGTCATTCTTTCTTCTCTGATGACAGATCTGATGAAATGATATTTTATATCGACATGTTTACATCTATGTCGGCACACAGGGTTTCTAGCAATCGCAATGGTTCCCTGGTTGTCCTCATAAACAACAGTCTTCATATATATATAGGTGTCCATCATTTCGAGCAGTTGATAGTGCCCCTGTGGGCTGCTTCTTTCTGAAACACAGCTGTTTATCTGCTGTACCTTTGAGATAACGAAAAACATGTTTTGCTGTAATCCAATGCTCCTCTGTGGGGTCAGCTAAATGCTGTGACAATTTACTCACTACAAAACATAGGTCAGGTATTTAAACCTGGATTCTACTCCTTCTGTATTTAAACCTGGAGTATCCTCCTCCTGCATTTAAGCAGTGTAGCCACCCTCCTTCCGTATTTAAACATGGAGTACCCTCCTTCAGCACTTATGCAATTAGCTACGAACCTTACTTTGTACTTGTCGTGGTCTTCAATACCCTCCTTGATTGAATGCACCCATTTCCCTCCCACTGTCTGTCTGCCCTCTGGTAACTTGGTTAGAGTAAAGGTGTGGTTGTCCTCTAGGGACCTCATCTCCTCATCCATTGCTCTCTCCTATTTACTTGATTCAGGGGACACTATGGCCTCTTTAAAGGTCGGAGGTACCCCACTGACTACTCTGTAGCAGTAATCAATGGTGGTAAGTGTACTGTCATCCTCGTCACTTTCTCTCCGGGCATAGTCTGTCAGATACTTTGGGGGTTTGTGTTCCCTTGAGGGATACCCCCCACTGCTTGGGGCACGTGACGTCACCCTCGGGTGCTCCTCGTCATCGCCCTCTGGGGGTTGCTGGCTGTCTGTCTGCACGACCGTGCTAAGTACACTGGGCTGAGGTGTCTCTGTTTCTTCACACCTTACTCTGGAGTCCAGCTCTGGCTCCTCTGTCTGTGTCTCGCTCTCACATGTTGTCTTTGTGACAAACTTGACTAGCCTGTGTTTCTGCACTCTCCCTTTACCGGGATGATAAACTAGGAAAGCGGGGCTCCCTTTGTCGTGCCCTACAAAGAGTCCTTTTTCACATCTGGACTCGAGCTTTCCTCTGTCCTGCAGGTAAGCATGACACACTGATCCAAATTGGTGCATTCTAGCTAGATTACACTTCTTTCCTGTCAGTGCTGTATACGGGGTGGTGCCCGTGGCCGTGTGCTTATTAAAGCACCTGTTTCTGGTGTAAGCGGCTTCTTGCACCGCATAATGCCATAGACTCTTAGGTAAGTTACTGTCTACTAGCTTACACCTAGCCATTTCGAAAAGAGTGCGCCATTCCCTCCCTGCCACTCCGTTCTGGTGTGGGGAATATGGACATGACGTCTCGTGTCTTATCTTGTTCCTTCTCAACAGTGATTGGAACTCTCTGTTTGTGAACTCGGTTCCGTTGTCGGACCTCAAGCATCTTACGTTACCATAAGGGGCTACGTCTGCCAGGAATTTCTCTGTGGCCTGGAGTGTGTCACCCTTTGCTTTGAGAAAGTAAACAAACACTGCCCCTGTGCACACATCTGTAAAAGACTGTACATATCTAAAGCCTCCTATGGACTCGTCGCTTACTGGACCGGCTAGATCCGTGTTAACTAGCGCAAGTGGTACCTTTACTTTTTCTGTGGGATTTCTGTTTCTCGATTGAGTAAACGTCCCCATTTTGCACACTACACATTCTTTTTCAGGTCTACGCTTTTCACCTTCAATGTGCATACCTTCTGTCACTGCTTGCAGTTTCAGTAAATCCTCGTAATTACAATGACCCATAATCTCATGCCATGTCTGAATATCGTGACTGACCGTCACGCTACACATATCATTATTATCATTACACTTGTCGTTGTCATTACACTCTGTTTGCAGATAATATATTCTCTGGTACATCTTTATGTTAAACCGTGTACCGTCAGGCTCTACAAGAAAATGTTTACCTTTATCGAAGAATACTTTGGCACCGTTTGCAGTAGCAGCTATTACAGAGAATAGTCCTTGTGGGAACGATGGTACGTAGAGAGCGTTCTTTAACGTCACTGTACACCGGCGCCCCCCACTGTCTGTGAGGCATACCTGTGCGTCTCCTCTCTCTTGCGCCAACCCGTAGGTGCGCTTCCCGTCTGCCAGCTCCATGCTGTGTCTCTCCGGGTGGAAAGTGTTGTCAAAGTTCTTGAACCGGCTCCTGTCGTTGATGACGTGGGACGACGCACCTGTGTCCACGATCAGTCCCTTCCTCTGGGCCTGCTGCAGCTGCGCCGGCCTGGCAACACACGCTTTCCGCGCCCCAAAAGCGAAATCTTCTTGTCACGTTACTCTCCGGGCGTCGTCTCGATCCGTCTCACGTCGACCGCCGCCGCCATCTTGTCCGCTGCCGCCATCTTGTCCACAGCCGCCATCTTGTCCGTAGCCGCCGTCTCGTCCATGGCCGGCATCTTGTCCATGCGCGTATCGCGCGCTCTGGTCGTGTTTCTTCATGCACGCTCTGTCTGTGTGCCCTGTGGATTTGCAGAAGCTACACCAGACAGTCTTTGTGCAGTCGCCTCTCCGATGGCCTTTCTCTCCGCATCGCCGACACGCCAGCTCCGCCGTGGGCCTGGTCTTCTCCCTCGGCGTCGCTCGGGCCTTCAGCACCCTCTCTCCCGCCTCCACGGCGGCTGGGTGGGTATCTTCTGAGGCCTCGAAGTTTCGTAACTTGGCCTTGAACTTTCCCAGCGTCATGTCCGCTGAACCGTGTGTTACCAGGAGTGTGAACGGTTTGTACAGCTCCGGTAGTCCTCTCATCACCATCGCCATCATTAGCCCATCACTTGGTGCTTCTCCTGTACTCTTCAATGCCATGTCATGATCTGCTCAGCTCTGATGACGTATTCGGTCACAGTCTCGGTGTGCCCCTTCTTCAGTGCTGTTAGTGTTATGTAGAGGGCCACGACTCGGGGTCTTCCTTGCCCGATGTAATGTTCTCTCAACACCCCCAGGCTTTCTCGGCCTTTGTCTTTTAGTGTCGCGGAATATCAGCCCCAAGCTTGTGTCGTCGAGCAGTGGTGCTAACTCACAGTATGCGTCTGCATTACGCTTGTCGTCCAGTGCTTCCGCCGTCAGGTCTCCCGTGGGGGCCGTCAAGATCGTCGTCTTCAGTCCCACACTGTGCATGATGCAGCATAACATGTGCTCTTCCCAGAGCTCGTAGTCCTCTGCCTTTCCATTGAATGAGGGCCATTTGCTCCTTCCCTTGGTCACCATCCTCTTGTTTGGTGGTAGGCGTAGCTTTAGCTCTTGTTGGCCTAGCGTCTAGCCACGCGGTACTCCCGGTGTTAACCTAGCCTATACTTCAGCTAAACTTGCTACCCTTATTATTTTGCCCCTGTGTGATCTGGGCCCATAACCTGTTGACAGAGTCTGGCTATGGGGCGACAATAATGTGGTCAAGAGGCATGGTTTCTACCTTCAGCCAACTTCAGAAAATGTTCTTGTAGAGCCTGACAGTACACGGTTTAACATAAAGGTGTACCAGAAAATGTATTATCTGCAAACAGAATGTAATGACAACGACAAGTGTAATGATAATAATGATATGTGTAACGTGACTGTCAGTCACAATATTCAGACATGGCATGAGATTATGGGTCATTGTAATTACGAGGATTTACTGAAACTGCAAGCAGTGACAGAAGGCATGCACATTGAAGGTGAAAAGCGTAGACCTGACAAAGAATGTGTAGTGTGCAAAAAGGGGAAGTTTACTCAATCGAGAAACAGAAATCCCACAGAAAAAGTAAAGGTACTACTTGCGCTAGTTAACACGGATCTAGCCGGTCCAGTAAGCAACAAGTCCATAGGAGGCTTTAGATATGTACAGTCTTTTACAGATGTGTGCACAGGGGCAGTGTTTGTTTACTTTCTCAAAGCAAAGAGTGACACACTCCAGGCCACGGAGAAATTCCTGGCAAACGTAGCCCCTTATGGTAACATAAGATGCTTGAGGTCTGACAACGGAACCGAGTTCACAAACAGAGTTCCAATCACTGTTTTTTTTTTTATAAATGTTTTTATTTTCAATTTTCCAACATAGAACAAGACATCACAATACAATACCATTAACAATAATAATAATAGTAACACTAACAACAATAATAACAGCACAAGACAGGCAAACAAGAAAGTAAAATAATACAAATTAAATACAAAAAAAAAGAAAAAAAATAAAGTGTGGCTCTTATGTGTGTGCATTATCTATGTGTGCTATATATATGTGTGTTCTACCTACCCATGTGTGCGTGTGCCTTACCTATGTACGTGTTTTATGTGTGAATGTTTGATATGCCTATGTAATTTGCGCTTGCATGTTGCATGTGTGTGAGTGACGTGTGAACGTCAGAAGGATCCGCCCCTTCCTGACAAAAGAAGCCACCCAACTCCTCGTCCAATCAACAGTCATCTCCCGCCTCGACTACTGCAACGCACTGCTCGCTGGCCTCCCGGCCACTGCCACTAAGCCTCTTCAACTCATTCAGAACGCAGCGGCCCGCCTGATCTCAAACCTACCGAAGTCGGCCCATGTCACCCCACTTCTTAGGGACCTGCACTGGCTCCCCATTGCTGCACGAATCCGCTTCAAGGCCCTCGACCTAGCATACCGTGCGGCAAAGGGAACCGCTCCCGCCTACCTCCGGTCAATGGTCTCTAACTACACACCCTCAAGACCCCTACGCTCTGCATCTTCTGGCCGCCTCAGACCTACTCCTATCCAATCTCCGGGAGGGTCATCAAAGAGAAGTCGCCTATTCTCAGTCCTTGCCCCACAATGGTGGAATGAACTACCCACCCCCGTTAGGACAGCCGAAACACATCCAATCTTTCGCCGTCGACTAAAGACGCACTTCTTCAACCATTATCTGGAGAAAAAAAAATCTAACCCTAACTAACCGTACTGTTATGCACTTGTCCTAATAAACTAACCTACACTGTAGCACTCAACACTTTGATGAACATTGTTGCTCAGCTGATAGAGTTGTGCCCTTTTAGCTAAATGACTAAATGTAAATGTGTGTTCTATGTGTGTGCATGCGTATATGTGTGGTGTGAGCGTCTGCATGTGTCCGTGTATACAGTATGTAAGCACCTTCGCATCAGTTACGGTTCCCTCGGCAACAATGCCAGTACAATCAGACAAAACAAGGCAGCATTGGTCCATTGGGAGGTTACTGGTAATGGGGAAATCCGGCGAGTACAGTGGTGGATAGCGAAGGTCCAATATGTGACAGATAAGGGTCCCAGATTTCATAAAAAGTGTCCAACTTGGAATGCAGCATGCACGTGATATACTCACAGGGAATGCATTCCATTATGATATTGTGCCATGACCTCTTTGATGGGACCTCATCCTTGATCCAAAACAATAGGATGTTCTTTCTAGCAGCAAATGTCAACAAATTGAACAGTCTCTTATGTTTGAAATTGGCAATATGAATATCTGGGAGGCCCAGTAAAAGGCAGAGGGGATCCAGCTCGATGGGGGTGTGAAATATGTCAGATAGTTCCTCTACGATGTCGAACCAATAGCTCTGAAGCTTTACACAGGTCCAAAAGCAGTGGACGTGGTTTCCAGTCTCTATCTTACATTTAAAGCAAAGTGGGGACGTATTGGGATCCATTTTACTCTTAAGGGCGGGGGTAATATGAATGCGGTGCAAGATTCTAACTTGAATAGCCTTGGTGCGGTTGCAAACAGAGATCTTTTTTGCGTATGTCCATGCATCCTGCCAGTCTGCATCTGTGATCTCTATGTCCAGGTCTTTTTCCCAGGACTGTTTAGTAACAAAGGAAGATAAAGATGAATTAAGGTTCAGAGTACTATAGAAGATAGATATTTGTTTTTTGGGGATCTGCACAGAGAGGGCTTTCTCCACCTGCGAGGTGGAGCTGTTAGTTAAAAGCGAGGTGTCCTTGGTGATAAACTGCCTAATTTGTAGGTATCTAAAAAATTCCGCTTTCAATAGGCCATACCGCTGCTGCAGCTGTGTAAAGGACATTAGGGCCTGGCCATCAAACAGGTGGCCAAAATCAGTTATGCCATGCTTATGACAGGTCTTGAAGCCGCCGCCAATTTGGTTTGGCTTAAAGTCAGGATTGCCTACGATCGGGGTAAGAGGAGAGGTCAGCTTGGCTCGGCCCTCCACCTTACGGACAGTCTTCCAGGCCTTGACGGAACATAGTGTGATGGGGTTGGAGCATATTTTCCTAACAGACTTAAAGTCTTTTATAAATAATAGATTCCATAGGGGGGACTTAGATTGCGAGGATTCAATGTCCAGCCAGATTGACAGTGGGTCTGATCTGAACCAGCCGACAAGTACCCTAAGGTGTGCTGCTAGTTGGTAATGTCTAATATTAGGTAGGTCTAGACCCCCATCTTCACTATCTATCTGTAATTTGGCCATTTTCAGACGCGGTTTCTTCCCATTCCAAATGAATGAGCTTAGCCAGCCTTCTAGCACCTTGATAACCTTGTTTGTCAGCAGCACTGGGATCATTTGGAGAGGGTATAATAGTCTGGGGAGTACGTTCATTTCGACAAGGGCTATCCTACCCAGCCAGGAGATCGGTAAAGGGGCCCATCTAACTAAGTCTGCCCTTATGGTGTCTAAAAGGGGGGGGAAAGTTGGCCTTAAACAATGTATCATAGGTGGGTGTCACAAACACTCCTAGGTAAACAAAGCCGGAGGGCGACCAGCGAAATGGGAAGGGCTCGGGCAGGATCGGAATGGATTTAAGTGTCCCAAGTGGCATTGCTTCGGATTTGGAAAAGTTAATTTTGTACCCAGAGAAGGTTCCAAATGTGGAAATCATGCGGGTTAGACATGGAATTGAAGAGTCAGGTTTAGATATAAAGATCAGTACGTCGTCCGCGTAAAGAGTGATTTTGTGTTCCCTCTCGCCCACTCTAATACCTGAGATCTCGGCTGACTGCCTTATGGCCTGCGCGAGTGGTTCTATGGCCATGTCAAATAGTAAAGGGCTAAGAGGATCCCCTTGGGGGTTCCCCCGTTGTAGAGGAAAGTTGTTAGACCTAAGTCCGTTAGTCAGGACCGCCGACATCCGTGAGTTGTAAAGAACCTTGACCCAGTCAATAAACGTGTCTCCTTGGCCAAATTCAGCAAGGGTTAGAAACAAATAGGGCCATTCTACATGCCTTCTCCGCGCCAAGTCATTTGGATGATATTAAGGAGCCATCTCATGTTGTCGGTAGAGTTCCTACCCTTAATAAAACCAGTCTGATCTTCGTTAATAATAAAAGGGAGTACTTTTTCCAGGTGCATGGACAGGATCTTGGAGATACAACTTTTGGTCCGAATTAAGTAGGGCTATAGGCCTATAGGAGGCGCACTTTTCAGGGCATTTACCCTTCTTAAGGAGAAAGCAAATATTAGCCTCCCGTAGGGACTGGGGTAATATCCCCACCTCAGAGGAGTGATTAAGCATTGCCAGCAGGGGATCCAAAAGAATATGACCGAATTCCTTATAGAACTCGCATCCGAAACCGTCCAGGCCCGGAGCCTTACCAGATGGCATAGCCTTAAGGGCGCCCAGAGCTTCTTCCTTCGTAATTGGGGCGTTAAGGAGCAAGTTCTGATCTTTCGATACCTTAGGGAGGTGCAAGTCAGCGAAAAAAGCTTGCATGTCAGAGAGAGCACCGTCGGGTCGTTCGGTCCTATAGAGTTGGGCATAGAAAGAGGCAAACTCTTTATTAATAGTTTTGGTGTCAAAGGACCTGACCCCGTTGGAGTCCGAGATTGAGGCTATTACTTGGGTGTCAGCCCTTTTTTTTGCCAAGTTAGCCAGGCACCTACCAGGCTTGTCACTGTGTTCGTACATTCTCTGTCTGGCAAATTTAAGAGAGTATTCGGAAGAGTGTTTAACGCAGTTCTGGTGGCCGTAAACTCTATAAGCACAGCCGGGGCTGGGTTTGAAACATGTTGATTTTCAAGGTCGGCTAGTTTGGATTCAAGAAGTTTGCATTGTTAATTTTTCTTGCGTTTCTTGGATGATACGTAAGACATAATCAGTCCGCGAGAAAAGACCTTGGATGTTTCCCAGAGCAGAGACGGGTTATCCGTAGAATGCGAGTTAATTGAGTAGAACACTTTAAATTCCGATTTGAAATAGGAGACAAACATATCATCTTTGAGGAGGTATGGGTTGAGGCGCCAACGCCTCGACAGCGCCCTCTCTTCTGACAGGGAGTAGACCAGATATATAGGGGCGTGATCCGATAAAACGATACTTCCGATTGTGCAGGACGATACTAGAAAGAGCTTAGAGGAAGAGATGAAGAAATAGTCTATTCTACTGTTGCTCTTGTGTGGGCCGCTAAAAAAGGTGAACTTCAGTTTGGATGGGCAAAGGGTTCTCCAGACATCTGAGAATCCAGTGTCTTTGCATAGGGAGGTGAGCATCTTTGCTTGCGTAGAGGGGGGAGCCAGACTGGGTGGGAGTTTGTCAAGAGACAGTATAAGGTGACTGTTAAAGTCTCCGCCCACAAAAGCATTCTCAGAGGCCAGGCCAATAAATTCAGTAAATATTTTGGATAGAAAGTCAGGGGAGTAGCCTGGGGGACAGTATACATTCATAAATGTAATTTCTTTACCCTTAAGAACCCCTTAAAAACATATAAAGGTGTGGAACCAGTGGGTCTTTCCCCAACATCACAGGGACTCACCAACATTCCCAGAGACTTCAAACCTACCATTCGTAGAACCATCTCAGTGGCCAACTGCCACATTCCCCTGTATACAAAAGTGCCTCAAAGTGTAAAGTAAACAAGAAAATTCAAATTGAACCATAAGCCATTAGTAAGGTCAACGGCTGGAGCCCAGAACTATTGGTAAAAGGGGGGGGGGGGGTATCTTCCAGGCATGTTGCGATAGAACAGGCGTGCAGTACATCCACCAGGCCGGGAGGGGGCGATACCTTGTCCATGGGTCTGTTATCTCCCCTGACGCATATAGGGTCACTTGACCCTATACAATTAGGCCTCCCCGCCAGAGGAGGGCGCTGTGCAGGGGGTCATCTGCCGCTCCAGCGAGCACATTGTCAGCAGCAAATATTGATGGGAGCCATGCGGGTCGCATGAACCGGTTGGGATTCGAATAGCCGCGGCCCGGTTGGCGCAGCCACGAGACCCCAGTTCGTTCAATGTGCAAGCAACAGTAAACGCATTCCGGTGGCAATGAACCAAAACACGGCTGGGCGCTGGTATAGCGCGTAAAAGTTATAAGCGTGGCAGAAATATCCGAAACAAAAAATAAAATAGGTCCCGCTCCTGCCAAAATGGAACGTTAGCACTTAGCATCCTAGCATCCCAGCCGTGGCAATATTCGTGCAACAGTACAAGGGTCATATACAACAGAAATGTCCCCCTTCTCCCCTTATGTCAGATAGCGAGAGAAAAGAAAAAGATAAACTTCCAGGTGAAGCCTAAAGTCAAGTATTCATCCATAATCACATATGTAATAAAATATTAAATGCAACCCCTCTCTGTGTGATAGCCGTAGCAGGATGCTAACGGCCCAGAGCTACTACCGCGTCTGGATCTGATGAGGCCGGTATCGGGTCCGCGTCCGGCTCTGGTGCAGCCGGTATCGGGTCCGCGTCCGGCCTCGGTGGAGCCGGCATCGGGTCCGCTTCCGGCTCTGGTGAAGCCGGTGTCGGGGTTTCTCTGGGCCGGGTCCTCAGGAAGTCCACGGCGTCCTTGGGCGATGGTAGATGCATCCTCGTGCCATCCTTGGGTCGGATGATCAGCTTCGCAGGGAATTGGAGCGACGGTTTAAATCCACGTTTGTACAGGGGCCCCATGACATCTCGATATTGTGATCGTTGCTCGACCACCTCGGGGCAGTAGTCTTCGAAGATCGAGACTGGTTTCCCTCTGTATGTCAGATTCCCTCTCCTTTTGCAAGCTTCCAGGATAATAGCCTCCTTAATCTTGTAGTGATGTAAGCGGGCGATCACTGCCCTAGGCCTGGAGCCTGGCGCTGGTTTGGGTGTTAGCGTCCTGTGGCATCGGTCGAGCTCCGGTGGTGTAGCGAGGACATCTTTCCCCATGATCTCCACCAGGACCTCCGGGAAAAAGACACCAGGACGGTTGCTGTGTAGGGATTCGTCCAGGCCCAGGATGCGTATGTTAGAACGCCGGCTGCGTGATTCGACATCAATTAGCTTGTTTTTTAGCTTGTCGATGACTTCGTCCTGAGCTGTGCACCTGGCCTCCAGCTCTACCATCCTACCCGACCACATATTCAGGCCGTCTTCTACGGAGGCCAGGCGTTGGGTATGGTCTGCGACCGCCAGTTGGAAGCCGTCGAGTCTAGACTCGAGCGAGGCAGTAAACGTTCTGAACTCCGTGGTGAAAGCCTGTTTGAGTTCCTCCATTAGTTCAGCCATGGTAGCTCCATCCACAGGGCCGGCCCCGATTCTCAAGACTCGCGCAGCCATCATGCTCGTTATTCTTTTTTTCTTTTGGGTTGAATAATACAGGCAGAGATATGGATGTTGTATGTTAGTGGTTCAATTATCTTGAAATAAAAAAAAATAGGCTTTTTAAAGTAAAATAAAAGTTCGGGAGTGGCAGCGTGGCTCAGAGACGTCTACCCCATTCTCGACCCGGAACCGGAACCTCCAATCACTGTTGAGAAGGAACAAGATAAGACACGAGACGTCATGTCCATATTCCCCACACCAGAACGGAGTGGCAGAAAGGGAATGGCGCACTCTTTTCGAAATGGCTAGGTGTAAGCTAGTAGACAGTAACTTACCTAAGAGTCTATGGCATTATGCGGTGCAAGAAGCCGATTACACCAGAAACAGGTGCTTTATTAAGCACACGGGCACCACTCCGTATACAGCACTAACAGGAAAGTCGTGTAATCTAGCTAGAATGCACCAATTTGGATCAGTGTGTTATGCTTACCTGCATGACAGAGGAAAGCTCGAGTCCAGATGTGAAAAAGGCCTCTTTGTGGGGCACGACAAAGGAAGCCCCGCTTTCCTAGTTTATCATCCCGGTAAAGGGAGAGTGCAGAAACACAGGCTAGTCAAGTTTGTCACAAAGACAACATGTGAGAGCGAGACACAGACAGAGGAGCCAGAGCTGGACTCCAGAGTAAGGTGTGAAGAAACAGAAACACCTCAGCCCAGTGTACTTAGCACGGTCGTGCAGACAGACAGTCAGCAACCCCCAGAGGGCGATGACGAGGAGCACCCGAGGGTGACGTCACGTGCCCCAAGCAGTGGGAGGTATCCCTCAAGGGAACACAAACCCCCAAAGTATCTGACAGACTATGCCCGGAGAGAAAGTGACGAGGATGACAGTACACTTACCACCATTGATTACTGCTACAGAGTAGTCAGTGGGGTACCTCCGACCTTTAAAGAGGCCATAGTGTCCCCTGAATCAAGTAAATGGGAGAGAGCAATGGATGAGGAGATGAGGTCCCTAGAGGACAACCACACCTTTACTCTAACCAAGTTACCAGAGGGCAGACAGACAGTGGGAGGGAAATGGGTGCATTCAATCAAGGAGGGTATTGAAGGCCACGACAAGTACAAAGTGAGGTTCGTAGCTATATGTTTAAATACTGAAGGAGGGTACTCCATGTTTAAATACGGAAGGAGGGTGGCTACATGCTTAAATGCAGGAGGAGGATACTCCAGGTTTAAATGCAGGAGGAGGATACTCCAGGTTTAAATACAGGAGTAGATTCCAGGTTTAAATACCGAAATGGATTCCATGTTTAAATAGAGAAATGGATTCTATGTTTAAATACAGAAGTGGATGATTTACCATATTCAAAATGATTTAATTATGTGGAAAATATCCTGAAATGTTTTGACATGCAAGAATGTAGATCAAGGGAAACACCATGTGATCAAAAACTAGACTACCAAGAGGATGCTCAGAGATTGACTGATGTAAAAATGTACAGAGAAGCTGTGGGTAGCCTCATTTATTTGACAACATGTACTCGCCCTGACCTATGTTTTGTTGTGAGTAAATTGTCACAGCATTTTGCTGACCCCACAGCTGTGTTTCAGAAAGAAGCAGCCCACAGTGGCACTATCAACTTGTGACGCCGAATATATGGCTTTAGCTGTGACAATACAGGAATGTATTTATCTAGAACAACTGCTCGAAGGGATGGATACCTATGTATATAAGAAGACTGTTGTTTACGAGGACAACCAGGGAACCATTGCGATTGCTAGAAACCCTGTGTGCGGGCAGAGATGTAAACATGTCGATATAAAATATAATTTCATCAGATCTGTCATCAGAGAAGAAAGAATGACACTGATTTATTGTCCAACGGACGACATGGTAGCAGACGCTATGACGAAACCTGCTTCCAAACTGAAATTGAAGACATTTGCAGAGGTCATGTTTGTGTAAATATTGACTGCCATATTCTTTTTGATGTTCTGAACTGTATTATTTTCTTTGTAAATTGTTTTTGAAGAAGTTATACAGTGTACAACCCTAAGTGGGAGTGTTAAAGTTAGAGGTTCTATGTAGGATTGCAAGTAACTGTCTAACTGTACACAACTGTTTCCACTGACTGTACATAACTGTTTCCACTAGAGGGCGCTATAGGCGGAGCCGCTAATGCTACCACCAGGTGGAGAGTATTTAAGGAGATGTCTCCTCCCCCTCTACCTCTTTCCCACCTGCCTCTCACGGAGAGGAGAACTCATGTACTGCTGCCTTGCCATGTAAATAATAAACCACGCCGAATAAAGGCTGAAGTTAGAAACCATGCCTCATGACCACATTATTGTCGCCCCATAGCCAGACTCTGTCAACAAGGGCTGGTGGTCTATCGGCTATCGCCCTGCTCTAAAGATAAACTCTAAGCATAACCGACTTCGAAAGAGGGCCTAAGCATAACCAGTTCGAAACAAGGCGGACATTAATAAAATGTTCAATCAATCAATCAATCAATCAATCAATCAATCAATCAATCAATCAATCAATCAATCAATCATTCATTCATTCCAAACAACACACGCTCACTAAAACAGCGCACCTCCGAGCTGCCACAGGCTTGCCCAGTGAGAGGATTCTCCGGCGCCGCAGCTGGACCCTACTCGGGGCGTTACCGTATTTTTACCGTAATGTCGGAAAAGACTATTCGATAAATGTTTATTTTTATTCAATTAGCTACACTATCTCAGCGATACATTAAATTCAAGATATAACTTATTAACATAATAATGAATGGCTTATAACCGAAAATAAAAATCTACAATATAATTAGTTATAATTATGAACTGTTGTATTTATGTCAGACATTATGGTATGTAGTATGGCTAAGGTCAAACTAGTAGGCGAGTCAGTGTGCTGAGGCTGTTTACATTCTGTAAATGTGAACTATTTGTATTTAGACCTCTTCTCCAGTCTCCACCTGTGTGCCAAATGTTGCACTAGAATATTTATTATAATGTAACCGTGTTGTTTCGTATTGCAGCAACTATGAATTCCGTCATGACCTCGTCACCAGTGTTGCCTCTCAGTTGCCGATTGAAGCTTTGTTTATTATATCGTAATCTAAATTCAAGAACATTCAGGCGTATCATTTTAAAAGGTCAGTAACGACTATGGAATTAACTTTTAATATAAGTAAATCGTTAATTTAGCTAACTTGCTTGAGAGAACTGCAACTTGCTGCAAGAGGCACCGGCACCGCTGTTGGGGAAACAAAAGTATATTTTGACTATGTGATACTGTGAATAATGTATATTTCAGTTAGTTAGATAGTAAATTATAACACTACCTTATGCATACTGCACCTTATGTGACACTGTGAATACTGTGAATATTTCAGTTAGTTAGATAGTAAATTATATTTACCTATTTGTTTACACTGCTTGTGTTGTTTTTACTACCTGTACCCCCCCCCCTTCCCCCATGCTGCTATGATGCCTGCATTTCCCCAGTGAATGAATGAATGAAAACTTTATTTAACAGATTGCAGAATGGGTACAATACAGTACGGCTCAATACATACAATTGTTAAGGGGATGCAGACCTGAGAAAGACGTTTGTCTTGTTTCCATCAGGGTCCCCCATTTTCAATTCATTGAAAATGAAGGGGATCAATAAAGGAATATCTTATCTTATATTATGTCCCCCCTTTCTTTTCCTAGACCAACAGCAAAGATCCGTATGCTATGGTCAGGGGAGACTGTGTCCAGCTCAAGATATAGCAGCTGGGTCCAAACAAGTTCCTTTCAGGTAGTCTACCTGCTGACACTGTCACACCTACACACCCACCCAGTTATCAGACAGGAAGATATTCAGGAACCTTCGTCAACTGTACCTCCTATAATTGTGGTCTGTTTAGGGTTGTCAAATTAAAGCATTTAAAAAAAACATGCATTTGTTGAGAATTGGATATAACAAATCTCCTAAAAGTTCTACTGCTTGATCAGGTGGATTGTGTGAGGTGATCAGGCTCGGAACAAAAAACGACCTGTGTCTGTGGGACACTTTCTGGCCATCTTGACAACATAAATAGTCAAGTCAAGTCAAGAGTTTTATTTGTCACTCCATACAAGCACACAGGATGAGAATAAGACATTTGTGCAATAATACAAGTAATAAGAATAAGACATAACATAAAGTTTACAAAAAGCATGGTAAGACATGCTAAGGTCCTGCGATAGTGCAATACACTGTTAGCTATGGATGAGGCTCTGGGTCTTATGTACACTACTATACAATGCTATACTATACAATCTACAGTTATACTATGTGTCCTTATGCTAGCTTGCTATATCCTTCTGTTTACTATACAAGAACCACTCCCGTTCTTGTTTTTAAAGTGACCTTTCATTGTGTAAAGTGACCGTTGAGTGTGAGCGTGTGTGCTGCATGTGTGTGTGTGTGTTCATCATGCTAAAGTGACTGCTAGTGTGTGAGCGTATACGGTGTGTGTGTTGTGTGTGTGCTCATGTGTGCTTGTGTGTGGAGAGTTCAGTGTTCAAGACTATGATGGCCTGGGGGAAGAAGCTGAGCCAAATGTACAGTTGATACTTGCATATCTAAAGACTGCTGTACCATGGTGGTTAGAGACACTGTTTCATGACACGAATGTCACAGGTTTAAACACTGAGCCATTTCCATCCATGTACTGTACCTGGTCAAAGTGTCCTCTGATTCTCCTTGTGAAACACACACATGTATATGTCTCAGGATGATCTAAGAAGAAAATAACTATTATTAATTGTACTATGTAATGCTTTTGAATGGGTTCACTTAATTATTATTATTATTTTTTAAACCCAGGCCCTAATTAACTATGTCTGGCATGATGTCTACTAGTCTAGTATAGATTGATTGATTGATTGATTGATTGATTGATTGAACATTTTATTTAACAGATTGCAGAATGGGTACAATACAGTACAGCTCAATACACACAATTGCAGACCAGATGCAGACCAGAGAAACACTTTCGTCTTGTTTACATCAGGGTCCCCCATTTTCAATTCATCATAACATATATGACATGACATACAGATAGGTATGTACTAGTCTAATATACAGTAGGTATGTAATAGTCTAGTATAAGTATGTACTAGTCTTGTCTAGTATACAGAAGGTATGTACTAGTCTAGTATAGGTATGTACTAGTCTAGTATAGGTATGTACTAGTCTAGTATAGGTATGTACTAGTCTAGTATAGGCCATAATTACACTGGCCGCTTTATGAATGAATGAATGAATGAATGATCATTGCATTTATATAGCGCTTTTCTAGACACTCAAAGCGCTCCCCACAATGTAGGGTGGAAATTGCCTCCTTCACCACCACTGGTAGCACCCAACCTTGGGCTACGCAGGCTCAATAGCTGCCATACACTGGCACCAGGCACACATCACACTACACAAGGGAGTGAGACAGGGATTGATGTCAGCCAATTAAGGGGGGAGGGATGATTAGGTGGCCTTGATGTCAGAGACCTGATTGGGAATTTGGCCAGGAATGTCGGGGAACCCCCTACTCTTTGCAATAGATGCCCTGGGTTATTTAACAACCAAATTCAGATAGGACCTTGGTTTACCGTGTAATTTTGAATATATTAAATCTGTAAACACAACGGCAACAATCCAATGGGGCAAGTGTTTTAACCTTCAAAAACCATGATGCATGACCAGGTCATGTTCTACTGAGGAAATGATTGCAAACCGTACATCGTATCAAAAGTTATAATGATAATAATAATAATATTGAATAATTTACAATGTATAGCACAAGAACTATGAAACTCATTATAATGTACGGTTTGCACACATGATTATACTGTGAGCTGCCTATTTTGAAAAATGACACGTATCCTGGTTTTTGAACGTTTTAAAGGTCCCCTATTGTAAAAATGGCATTTTCCAGTGTTTTGCATTGTTTTCAAGCAATGTGGGGTTGTACCAACACTGACAAAATGTGAAATCTGTGCCAAGTCCCGTTTCTGCAGTTCAGCTGAGACAATAACGCCCCCCCCCCCCCACTGAAACAAGCCATTCTGAATTGACTCGCTCTGTGACGTGAATAGGCGCTGATCTGCCACCGCCCGTCCGCCCACAATCAACTGTGATCGGAGGAGTTAGCATAACGTTGAAAGTATGAGCGAAACGGGCAAACAGCGAGTGGAAATAATGCCGAAGCGGTTTTTCGACAGCTGAGTTGCCACCTTCAGCTGTTCCACTGTCAGCATTTCCTCAAAAGTGTTCGACAGTGTTCCTAATCGTTTCCTAATATCGTGCTCCACAAGCAATGAGCCAGGGCAGTGGCCGTTTTTGGGCTACACGCTGTTGTTCAGGAGACTCAGCCGCGGCTGAGATGAGACTCTTGCTTTACCGGCAGCGCTTCTCTCCTCTCTCTCTCACACAGACACACTCACACACACTCGCCGAACAGCAGCGCTTCTCTCCTCTCGTCTCACCAACACACACACTCGCCCAAACTTACGTCACGTACACGCACGCACGCACACACACCCAGAGACCCAAAGGTTCCTCCATCCTAGCATATCTGCCAGTGCAGGTGGGTGACTGTCAATCAAAGTGAATTGCGAGTATGGGGGCGGAGCCCAGCCAAAAACAGCTTGTACTTTGGAAGGGGAGAAAGTGGTGGTGCACCAAAGTACTTGATAAAAAAATACAAAACAATTATTTTTGAATTTTATTGAAAAAAAATAAAACGTACAGATGTGTTCCATAGACTCACAGGAATTGTGTAAAATTGCCCAAATAGTGAACAAAATTGTGGACCTTTAAATCACTTGCCCCATGGGACTGTATTGGAGCCTTGTGAAGAGGATGCAGCAGCACTGTGTTAAGTTTCTACTAAAGCAATCAGTGAAAGTACGGCCTATATTAGTCAACGTCATGCCAGACAATGTTAAAGGCCTGGGTTTAAAAAAAAACAATGTGAAGTGAACATTACACCGTATTTTATCTACTAGAACTACCTCTTCTACCTCATTTCGGTTTTGTATATTGTATATTTTGTAATGTATAGTGTTTGGTCTTTATTCTTTTACCTTTTTACTATATGAAGCACAATCTCAGGAGGGTCATACAGAACCAAGCATTTCACTATAATGTACATGTACCTTATATGTGACAAATAAAACAAAACTTGAAACTCTCAAGTGAACCCGTTCTTCAGGATGGTGTTCTTCTGACTGGTGCTCCAAAATCAATCTGATCTTTGCTTTGTCTCTCTGTAGACCGAGCGCCCCCTGGTGGAATGGGATACGAGGGCTTTTCTCTGCAGGCGCCAAGCAGCAGACCCTGGAGGACATTGCTAAGAACATCAGAGAGAAACACTACAAGAGGGTGGTGGTGATGGCCGGCGCTGGGATCAGCACCCCTAGTGGCATCCCGGACTTCAGGTGAACAGGATTACATACTTTATCGTACTATCGTAGAAGTGTACAGTACATTCGTACCAGGCCTTCCAAGTGTTTATAAAAAAAACAACACATACAGATGTAAAAATGGACACAACCTACCTTAACGGTTCTATAGATAACATTCAGCCACTAGATGTCACACTAGAGCACCAGCATGTCATTCATCCAATCAGGTGCATTCCACTTGGGCATTGGACGTAGGGAGGGGATACATGCCTGCAACATGTAAACAACAACATCCATTTTGGACCCGCAAGATCAATCAATATTTTTTTCTAAAAGCTCTGTGGATGTCTTTTTTTTTTAGTAAGATTCAAGATTCAAGAGGTTTATTTGTCACATACATACCAGGGCATATAGTGAAATGCGGGTGGCCATGCCCGCTTTGATTGTGCAATAATACAATAGTAAATCAAATAAGTAGAAGATAATAAAATAGACATAAAATAGACATCAATCAATCAATCAATCAATCAATCAAATTTATTTATAAAGCACATTTCACATGACGCATGTCAACCAAAGTGCTGTACAGAGGGTAAATACACAAGATACATATAGACAACAATCACACTCCGTTTTATGGGAGGGCACACAGGCAAACACATAGAAAAACAGGGCATGAGTCAGTGAACGGGAAAGGCTAGTAGGTAGAAGTGGGTTTTGAGCCTCGATTTGAAGGCATCTATCGAGGGGGCGAGCCTAATGGAGGTGGGGATGCTGTTCCACAGTTCAGGGGCTGCGATAGCAAAGGCACGGCCCCCCCTGAGCTTGAGGTTAGACCTCCGGACTGTCAGGAGCCTCTGATCGGCTGACCTGAGGGACCTGGTGTTGGAATAGGGGGATAGGAGGTCTGAGATGTAGGAGGGTGTGTGACCATTAAGGGCTTTAAAAACAAATAGGAGAACCTTAAAATCTATCCTGTAGCGTACTGGGAGCCAATGAAGGGAGGCAAGGACATGATAAAATAGACATGTTAAAGTCCTGAGATAAATGCAATACAATGTTAGCTACGAATTAAGGCACTGGGTCCTATGTACACTACTATACAATATACAGTTTTTACTCTATATCCTTATGCTATACTTGCTATTTCTAAACTATACTATACAAGAACCACAACAGTTCTTTCCGTAAGGTGACCTCTTTTTCCTCTTTCCTTTAAAGTGTCCTTTCCATTGTGTTTAAAGTGACCATTTGTGTGTGAGCGAATGCAGAATGTGTGTTGTGTGTGTGTATGTGTGTGCTCATGTGTACTTGTGTGTGGAGAGATCAGTGTTCAATGTTCTGATGGCCTGGGGGAAGAAGCTGAGCCTTAGTCTCTCTGTTCTTGCTGCGTGTGTGTGTGCATAGGCGCTTGCCTGACCGCAGCAGCTTGAACAGGACACACATGTTATGAACACATCTTCCCTCAACCACAGGTCCCCGGGCAGTGGTCTCTATGACAACCTACAGCAGTATGACCTGCCTTACGCAGAAGCCATATTCGAGATCAACTTTTTCCACCACAACCCTCTGCCCTTCTTCGCCCTGGCCAAAGAGCTCTACCCTGGGAACTACCAGCCAAATTTGACGCACTATTTTGTGCGACTGCTTCACTCCAAGGGGCAACTTCTCAGGATGTACACACAGAATATTGACGGTCTGGAGAGATGTAAGTTGAGTGATGATGATGATGATGCTTGCTTATTTGTATACATTTCTTTTAACACGACGATCAAATGAAGACGTTATGACAAGCTTTCTTTATGTGACTCTCAGTGTTGTAGTCGAGCCACTAAATCTCAAGTCTGAGTCGAATCTCGAGTCCCCAGTGTTCGAGTCCAAGTCTGAGTCACCAAAGAAGAGCCTGAGTCGAGTCCGAGTCGAGTCCCCATTACCGGCCTAGTCCGAGTCCGAGTCCCCTTCCTGCTGTCTTGTCGTACAGAACTTGTCAGTCGCTTTGGATAAAAGCCTCAGCTAAATGACTAAATGTAAATGTAAATGTAAAATCATCAAGGTTGAGTCCACTCCACTCTGGCAGTCAAAGAGCTGACGTACAAATAAAAAAAGGTCTACATTAAACATAAATGACACAGCGGTCACCATTTCAAAGGGAGTTTATTTACTTTGTGACACAATAGCCAAACAAATGCACTAGCCATCAATATCTTATGTCAAATGATTAGGGCTTATTAAAAAAAAATCAGAGTCCGAATGCAGTCAATGCTCGAGTCCGAGTCTGAGTCATCAGTGCTCAAGTCCAAGTCGAGTCACGATTCCTGAAAGTCCAGGACTCGGACTTGAGTACTACAACACCAGTGACTCTACTTAAGTGTGTGTGTGTGTGTGTGTGTGTCTCTCAAGTGGCAGGGATTCCTCCCGAGATGTTGGTGGAGGCTCATGGTACATTTGCCACTGCTACCTGCACCGTTTGCCGAAGGGACTATAAGGGAGAGGACCTGCGTGTGAGTTGGTTACACCTTGGGCAAACAACCTTTTTTCTTAGCATTTTGTACATTTCAGTTTTGTATATTTTGTATAGTGTTTGGTCTTTATTATTTAACTTTTTTTACTGTATGAAGCACAATCTCAGGAGGGTCATACAAAACCAAGCATTTCACTATAATGTACCTTACTGTATATGTGACAAATAAAACAAAAGTTGAACTTGAAATTAAGAAACCCTTAAAGGAACACACCAACCTTTTGGGAAATTTGCTTATTGCCATCTACCCTGGAGTTAGACAACAGTCACGAAATACACTCCAAATACAACTCCAAAACTTTCCTGTAAACATGTTCTGACCTGTGTATTTACCACGTGGAGAAAATGTTTTATAATAATTAGACATTTTCGTTTTCTAAGCAGATATATACGTGGAACAATTCTTTGCCGAACCACTGCTGCCTGGGCGCAGTGATTTCATCACCTCAAACGTATTTTTATTTTTAATATTTTTCCACTTTTTCTCCCATTTTCTATTTTTCTCCCATCCCAATTTTCGTATCATCCAATTCAACCCTCCCCTGTCTTGAACGCTGTTTCTTGCCTCCCACAAGCCGGCTGCAATGTGGACTAAGTCATACATAGCACGAGTCCCCTCCGATACTCGAGGTAACAGCAGTCGCATCTTTTCACCTGCGCAGCGCGATCTTTCAGCGTCAGGGGTCTGCGCTTTGGAGGGGCGCCGCCCCCATCGCTTCCTGATTCTACTGCGCAGGCGCACCAACCGACCTGTAGGAGTCGCTGTCCACAACGTCCGATCCCCACCCACCAGTTTCCCACCCCCTAATACTGCCAATGTGTATTAGTACGGACGACCAGCTAAACTGAAAGCAATGTGGAGCGCTGGGCTCGAACACGCGAACCCAGCGTCTCCAGTATTCGTGGTGAGCGCCTTGCCCACTGCACCACGTAGCCGCCCTTATTATTATTATTTCTTTTAAACACGTGGTAAATACACAGGTGACAGGTCACAACATGTTTACAGGAACGTTTTGGAGTTGGGAACTAGGCTACACTGGCACACAGCTAGGCTAACGGTGCGGCTGTTCCCTAAGCCTAATGCACGCGCAGAGAAGAAAAGGGTATGTATCTGCTTGTCTCACTCCAGGGTCGATGGCAAATACGCTAATTTCCCAAAAATTTGGCGTGTTCCTTTAAATAATTGTGTAATCGTGGCATTGTTTGTCATCTATCTCTCTTGCTAGCCTGACGTGATGAAGGGGACGGTCCCTAAGTGCTCTACCTGTACAGGCGTAGTGAAACCTGATATTGTCTTCTTCGGAGAGGAGCTGCCTCCGCACTTCTTCAAGTACATCACAGACTTTCCCCTGGCAGACCTTCTGATCATCATGGGAACCTCTCTAGAGGTCAGAGGACCCATCCACTTGGAGAGTCTCCAATTCACCATAGTCACGTGGTGGCCATTTTCCTCTTTATGTCATCAGCTCAGTGACATAAGAGCAAAATGGCTGCCCTGTGAATATAGTCAATAGCTGAGACAACCGGGTCTCTCACTCAATACACTAGGCTTCTCTCTCTGTGGATGTATGTTAAAGGGTCATCAGCGAGGGTTTCACAGAGTACAGTCGATGTGGCCTGGCTCTATCTACAAATACAAAATATCAAATGGTGGTCCGTGGCTTAACCCTTTCACTACCACACTACAGAAAGTTAACCTTTCACTACCACACTACAGGCGGCTGTAGTGTGGTAGTGAAAGGTTAACCTTTGATTGATTGATTGATTGAAAACTTTATTAACAGATTGCAGAATGGGTACAATACAGTACAGCTCAATACACACAATTGTTAAGGGGATGCAGACCAGAGAAAGACTTTCGTCTTGTTTACATCAGGGTCCCCCATTTTCAATTAATCAGGACATATATGACATACACGACATACAGATAGACAGTACTGCTACATCTATACATTTATGACATACCAGATTTGCAAATACAGTACTGTTTGTGATACAAAAAGAGTCCAGAAAAGAGAGTATATCCATTTGACGTAAAAACTGTACATTTGGGTAGGTGGGGTGGGGGGCTGTACATTGGAGGTGGTTGGGTGGGTGGGGTGTGGGGGGGGGGATATGAGGGGTGAGTGGGGAGCACTGTACAACTGTACAAGCAAAACTGTACATTGGAATATTGACGAAACCATACTTGGTAATTTACTGTACATTGGAGGGGGTTGGGTTAGGACATTTACAGGGGCCAGTTTCGAATAGCAGTCTCCCGTAGGTGTTCTTTGAGAGTGGTTTTGAAAGTGGGTAGTGCTTCACATTCCTTTACAGCTTTGGGTAGGGCGTTCCACATTGATGTGGCATAATTGCGAAACGTGTTTAGTCCCTTGTTTGAGCCGAATCTGGGTTTAACATGATTTGTGGAGCTCCCTCTGGTGTTGTGATCGTGGTATTCACTGACCTTTGGGAAGTATTTTGACATGTACATGGGTACCTTGGTCGTGTAGTGTATCTTGTAGACCAGGCCCATTGCAAGTTGCTGCACTCTGTCGTCTACTCTAAACCATCCTAGGTTGTCAAAGTGGGCAGGGGTGAGGTGGGTTCTAGGAGTAAGGTCAAGCAGTAGTCTGACCAGTTTGTTTTGAGATGTTTGTAATTTAGTTTTTAGCGCCTTTGAGGTGCTTTGGTACCATGAGGTGCAAGCATAGTCGTAGTACCCTTGAATGAGTGTTCCTGCCAGAGTCTTCAGGGTATTCTTGTTTACCAGAGAGGAGATCCGGTACAAGAATCGAGTTCGTTGGTTGACTTTTTTTATTACATTGGATGCCATTTTGTCACAGGAAAGATTAGCCTCTAGGATGGAACCCAGGTAGGTAATTTCATCTTTCCTTGTGACAATATTGTCACCCACTGTAACTGAGAAGCCGTCGGTCTTGCTGAGTTTGTTATTTGAACCAAAGAGAACCACACTACCTTCTGTAGTGTGGTTGTGAAAGGGTTAACTCTTTGTTGTGTGGCAGTGAAAGGGGTAACCTTCTGTATTGTCGCAGTGAAAGGGTTAACCCTTTGGTAGTGTGGTAGTGAAAGGGTTAATGTGTGTCTGTCTATATATTTGGGGCCTTGACAAGAACGTTTTTTTTGTAACACCTGGTCTGACCTTAAATGACTGTGGTTCACCCTTTGTACTGCAGGTGGAGCCCTTTGCCAGTTTAGCAGGAGCTGTGCGCGGATCTGCCCCTCGGCTCCTCATCAACAGGGACTTGGTCGGGCCGTTTGCCTGGGGGGCTCCTAGGCCTAATGACGTGGCACAGCTAGGTGACGTGGTCAGTGGGGTGCGCGCACTGGTTGATGCCCTTGGCTGGACGCAAGAGCTGGAAGCTCTAATGGGTGCCAGTGCTGAAAAGGTATATCACATATTTACGATATGTAAGGTATATCACATATTTAAGGTATGTACGGTAAATCACATATTTAAGGTATGTACGGTATACCACATTTAAGATATGTATGGTATATCACATATTTAAGATATGTAAGGTATATCACATATTTAAAGGGGACATGCATTGCTATTCCTTGCACTATTTGGGCAACTTTACACAATTCCTGTGAGTCTATGGAAGACATCTGTAAGGTTTTTTTCAAAATAATTCATTGTTTTATATGTCTAATCAAGTACTCAAAAGCATAATTTTTCAGCCTCAGGATTTTAGGCTGTTATTGGATGGGCTCCGCCCATAAGCGCTTTGAGTGACCGTCACCCACACAGCGTGATACATACGAGAGAGAGCGAGAGAGAGAACGAGCAAGCGAGAGAGAGAGAGAGAGTGAGAGAGAGAGAGGAGAGATGCGTCCCCGACACACGCAGTCAAGTTTGTGTGTAAATGCTCCGATGAGGGAGAGAGAGAGAGAGGAGAGATGCGTCCCAGACACACACGCAGTCAAGTTTGTGTGTAAATGCTCCGACGAGGGAGAGAGATGGCGCACACACATTTTTACACACACTTCTGCACGTGGTCCCTCTCTCTCTCTCTCTCTCTCTCTCCCTCTCGCTTGCTCGTTCTCTGCCTCTCTGTCAAAACCCGTTTGAGGAAGTGTCGGGTTACACTATGCGCTACAACCATAGAGGGGGCGTTACTGCAAATCAGTACCTTATTCACGTCAGCAATACCGTCAAATCAGAACAGCTTAGTTGAGTGAGGGAAGATCTCGTGAACTTGAGACTAGACTGATAAGTCAATATGATAATTAACGACACAGACCACATTGATATAATCCCCAATTGCTAGGAAACAATGCTAAACGCTGGAAAAGGCCATTTATAATGCATGCGACCTTTACGGTATGTATGGTATATCACACATTTAAGATATGTACGGTATATCACATATTTAAGGTACTGTATGTACTGTATATCACATATTTAAGGCATGTACGGTATATCACATTTAAGATATGTACGGTATATCACATATTTAAGGCATGTGCGGTATATCACATATTTAAGATATGTACGGTATATCACATTTAAGATATGTATGGTATATCACATTTAAGATATGTACGGTATATCACATATTTAAGGTATGTACGGTATATCACATATTTAAGGTATGTACGGTATATCACATGTTGAAGGTATGTACGGTATATCACATATTTAAGGTATGTACGGTATATCGCATATTTAAGGTATGTACGGTATATCACATTTAAGATATGTATGGTATATCACATATTTAAGATATGTAAGGTATATCACATATTTAAGATATGTAAGGTATATCACATATTTAACACATTCTGCGCCATGCAGTATGCCCATCTTATACCACTCCCTGCCAGTGCTGTAACCCTATGGAGTGGCTCACCTTCTTTGCAGGGCTATAACTTTTTAAATATTATAGCTATATCGACATTACTATGGCCCATTCAACATCGGGTATCTATCGTTCCGGATGTGGGAACGTTATATTGTACATTGTCGTGTTAGTCCTGTCGTGGATATAAGTATGTTTTTGGAGTGTATAGCAGTCATTCCTAGAACGCGCGTTATAGGGCCTGACGCGTATTATACATAATCAATTGGCGTTTCGTTCCTATACACGCTATATTAAAAAATTCAAATTCACATGATCGCTATACATTATGCTCCATCATGGGTGAAGGAAAGGGGGGGGGGGTCGTTTATGATTCCTTGATTGTCACTAACGGCTTTCTTTAGTATGACACCATACGTTGATCGGATAGATTACAATGAAATAAATGGACAATCGAGCTGGAATTAACGATAGATTCCAATTATTTGTTGTCGATCTGCTAGATCCATTTTCCGTTTGTATGACGCAATAAACGCTGAAAGCATATTGATTCTTGCGTCTCGAAAGCGATCCCATGCACTCGAGGTGTGTATCTTGATCCACGTTACAAGATAGCTCTGCCGGAGCTTTTTCCCCGATGCACAGAGCGCCACATCTGGTTTAGAGTGGAGTGCAACTCGCCTGAAATCCACCAAGCGGCGGTATTGAGGCGTTGCAATATCAGACAGGGTCCAGCTGGCTCCCGGAGCCTTCCTGGATGAATTATGAATGCCAATAGCGAATAAAGGAAATAACGATCATAAAAACGAGTTAACTCGTTGTTGGCGCTCAACGTTTGGCGGGCAATAACGAATAAACTCGTCTTTGGCGCACAATGTGTAAAGGTATGTACGGTATGTCACATATTTAAGGTATGTGCGGTATATCACATATTTAATTTATTATCTTTTATTGTTAATTATCTCTCTATTTTGATGCCATGAAATGTATTTGAATTGTTAGCATCTTAACTACTGTATACTATGTGCCACATGACCTACGTAGTCATGTAGGTCTTGTTTTATCTACAGGCTACTGGGAAGAGAGAAGAGTGAGACCTACTGACTACATCTGGTCTTGTTTTATCTACAGGCTACTGGGAAGAGAGAAGAGTGAGACCTACTGACTACATCTGGCCTGGAGGTGTTTCATGTATTCACTGAATACTGTGCTTAGCAAAGTACTGCAGGACAAAATCCAGTTAAGTTTGTTGCACACACTGTACTCTTAACGATGGTCGCTGGAACTACGTACTAATTGAAGTACTGACGCCATGTGTCACGTTGTCATTGCAAAGTCACAGGCCCTCATTTGTGAAGCCATTGTAAATAAAAGAAAAACTACAAAGAAAAACATTGCAAATTCAACCGTTGAGATGATTGTAAGAAACATGTCGCATTTGATTAATGAACAAAGGTTACAGGTTCAATTTAAGTGTGAAAGGGGCATTCTGGAGAGCAACAGAACATTCTGTAGAGCAACAGAACATTCTGGAGAGCAACAAAACATTCTGGAGAGCAACAAACAACAGAACATTCTGGAGAGCAACAAAACATTCTGGAGAGCAACAAAACATTCTGGAGAGCAACAAAACATTCTGGAGAGCAACAGAACATTCTGGAGAGCAACAAAACATCATGGAGAGCAACAGAACATTCTGGAGAGCAACAGAACATTCTGGAGAGCAACAAAACATCCTGGAGAGCAACAGAACATTCTGGAGAGCAACAAAACATTCTGGAGAGCAACAAAACAGACAGTGTCCTCCGATTAAGTAGGGAATAAACTACTATTTTCATATCATAGGGACACACAGACCAACAGGTAACACTTATAAAGTAAAAATGGTAAAAATTAGGGATGTCCGATATTATCAGCTGATATTGGCATTAAAATGTAATATCGAAAATGATCGGTATCAGTTTAATTTTTTTTTTAATAATATTTCTTTATTTTTTTTTTTTTTTTTTTTACATTTATTTAACATTTATTTACCCAGGCAAGCAAGTAAGAACAAATTCTTATTTTATTTATTGTGAAAAGTATGCATAATGTTGTGTTTTTTGGGGGGGGGGGGGGGGACCCAGCATATATCGATGAATGAATGAATGAATGAATGAATGAATGAATGAAAACTTTATTAACAGATTGCAGAATGGGTACAGTGCAGTACAGCTCAATACATACAATTGTTAAGGGGATGCAGACCAGAGAAAGACTTTCGTCTTGTTTCCACCAGGGTCCCCCATTTCCAATTCATCGTAACATATATGACATACATGACATACAGATAGACAGTACTGCTACATCTATACATTTATGACATACCAGATTTGCAATTACAGTACTGTATTTGTGATACAAAAAGAGTCCAGAAAGAAAAGAGTATATACATTAGGCGTAGAAACTGTACATTGGATTGGGTAGGTGGGGGTGGGACTGTACATTGGAGGGGGGGGGGGGGGGGGGGGTAGGAGTGGTTGGGGGGGGGGGGGGGGGGGTAGGAGTGGGGGGGGGGGGGGGTTGGGTAGGAGGGGTGGGGGACACTGTATAACTGTACAAACAACACTGTACATTGGATTATGGGACTGTACATTGGACTGTACATTGGAGGTGGTTGGGTGGGTGGGGGGGGGGGGGGAGGGTAGGAGGGGTGGGTGGGGGACATGTACAACTGTACAAACAACACTGTACATTGGATTATTGACAAGACCATACTTGGTAATTTACTGTACATTGGCGGGGGTTGTGTTCGGACATTTACAGGGGCCAGTTTCGAGTTGCAGTCTCCCTTAGGTGTTTTTTGAGAGTGTTTTTGAAAGTGGGTAGTGATTCACATTCCTTTACAGCTTTGGGTAGGGCGTTCCACATTGATGTGGCATAATTGCGAAACGTGTTTAGTCCCTTGTTTGAGCCGAATCTGGGTTTAACATGATTTGTGGAGCTCCCTCTGGTGTTGTGATCGTGGTATTCACTGACCTTTGGGAAGTATTTAGTCATGTACATGGGTACCTTGGTCGTGTAGTGTATCTTGTAGACCAGGCCCATTGCAAGTTGCTGTACTCTGTCGTCTACTCTAAGCCATCCTAGGTTGTCAAAGTGGGCAGGGGTGAGGTGGGTTCTAGGAGTAAGGTCAAGCAGTAGTCTGACCAGTTTGTTTTGAGATGTTTGTAATTTTGTTTTTAGCGCCTTTGAGGTGCTTTGGTACCATGAGGTGCAAGCATAGTCGTAGTACCCTTGAATGAGTGCTCCTGCTAGAGTCTTCAGGGTATTCTTGTTTACCAGTGAGGAGATCCGGTACAAGAAACGAGTTCGTTGGTTGACTTTTTTTATTACATTGGATGCCATTTTGTCACAGGAAAGATTTGCCTCTAGGATGGAACCCAGGTAGGTAATATCTTCTTTCCTTGTGACAATATTGTCACCCACTGTAACTGAGAAGCCGTCGGTCTTGCTGAGTTTGTTATTTGAACCGAAGAGAATGGACTCTGTTTTGCCCATGTGTAATGATAGTTTGTTATCAGCGAGCCATATGCAGATTTTGCTTAGTTCTGAGCTGAGGGTTTTTTCAACCTGTAATTTGTTCTTGTCAGAGACCAGCAGGGCTGAGTCGTCCGCAAACAGGAACAAGTTGCAGTCACAAGCTGACGACATGTCATTTGCATAAATTAGGAACAGTAGCGGACCTAGTATGCTTCCTTGTGGAACACCACAGTTTACTGTGAGGGGGGGGGATAGGGTACCGTTTACCTCCACCATCTGCTCTCTCCCCTCCAGGTAGGATTGCATCCAGCTCACTGATAGACTATCAAAACCAATTGCTTTTAGCTTGTCAATCAGAATGGTGTGATTGACAGTGTCGAAGGCCTTTTGTAGGTCCAGCATGACCATGCCGCAGTATTTGCCCGCGTCCACCTCTTGTTTGATGTGGTCGTTTAAATAGAGAAGGCATGTGTCAGTGGAGTGGGATGTTCTGAAGCCAGATTGGAATTCGTAGATTAGATTTTTTTCCGCAAGGTATTTTTCGACCTGTTCGTATATAATTTTTTCCATGACTTTCGAGATGGAGGTAAGGATAGAAACAGGGCGGTAGTTGCCTGGGTCTAATTTACTGCCTTTTTTGTGCAGAGGGGTCACTCTCGCAATTTTGAAGTCCTTGGGGACGTGTCCCTGTTTTATAGAGAGGTTTATTATGTGTGTGATGACTGGGGTGATGGCGGCTGCTGAGTCTCTGAGGAATTTGGAGGGGATGTTGTCATGGCCAGTGGCCTTGTTAGGTTGGAGGGCGCTCAGTTTTTTGAGTACCTCATCTGTTGTTACCATTTCCAGTTTGAAGTCGTCTTTGTGGACCCCTAGGTTTTTGTAGTAAGCTACTATGTGTTCTACCCCATAATGCCCTGAGTGGGAGGGTAGTTTGTTTACCAGTGTTGTGGCTATGTTTGTGAAGAAACTATTTAAGTAATGCTACATCCAGCTTTTCTGTGATGAGCGTGTTGTCCGTCTTTATGTTTATGTTTGAGAATCTGGTTTTAAGTTTTTTACTGCAGCCTAGTTGGTTATTGAGTAATTTCCAAAGTTCACGCGGTTTGTTTTTGTTTTCCTCGGTTTTGTCATTGATGAATTTTTTCTTTGCTGTTTTGATCATGGAGTTTACATCATTTCTTAGTCTGTTTCTTTGCAGTTTGAGTTCAGTCACGTGGGCTTGGAGTTCACTGCTCGTGCTTATGTTAAGCTTTGACTGACTTTTACGAAACTCAGAGCATTTTTTGTCTCTGGTTTTCATAGCGGTCAGTATTTCAGCGTGCATCCACGGCTCAGCGCGATTTTTTACCCTGGTGGTTCTTAGGGGGGCCATGTTGTTTAGTATCGTTGAAAATTTGGTTTTGAAGCCAAGCCATGTTTCTTCAACCAGTGTACCATTGAGCTCATCTGACCAGTCCAGACCCTCCAGTTCAAGGTTAAAGGCCTCGCTAGAGTAGGTTTTTAGGTCTCTAGATGTGACTGTTTTGTGACAGCCAGCCTTTTGTTTTAGCTTTTTGCGGGTACAGAATATCATATAATGATCACTTAACCCGCATGCTATAACCCCTTTATTGGCGATCTTGGACTTGTCAGAGGTCAGGATGAGGTCAATGGTAGTCTGAGTTGACTCACACACACGTGTGGGTTGTGTGATTAGTTGGCTGAGGCCGTGCAGATCACAAAACCTATTGTAGGATTTGAAGACGGGTGCATCTTTTTGTTGCATATCCGTGTTCCAATCCCCAATAAGAATCATTTCTGTATCCTCAACTCCAGCTAAGCACTCATCCAACACGTCATAAAAGCCATTTTGGTCTGGCGGTCTGTAAATTGTGCCGACTAGAACAGATTTAGCCCTTTCAAATAGAATTTCTACAAAAACAGTTTCAATAGCCTCATGATCTAGGTCTGTACGGTTAATAAATTTGGTGTCTTGATGGATGTACATACAGACACCTCCTCCATGCCTGTTCCTGTCATTGCGGACTAAAGAATAGTTCTCTAATTCAATTTCCGGGTCTGTTACTGATGGGTCCAGTTTGGTTTCTGAGAAACATAGTATGTTTACCTTTCCGCTACTGAAATGATTTCTTATTTCTGCCAGTTTGTGCCTGAGGCTATTTACATTAAGATGAAAGATATGTAGTCCGTTTTTATCTGCTGTGTCGTCTATATCATTGAGATAAAGGTAGGATTCTTCTTCTGTGGGAAGGGGGGGGGGCTCTGTGATGTCCGGAGGGGGGGTGGGGGATCCTAGTCCGTGTGGTTGATCTTGTGGCGGTAGGTGGGGAGGGGGGGATGGGGTCCTGTGTTCATTGATGTTAGGAGGGGGGGTGGGGATGATCCTTTGTCCTCTGCTGGTGAAAGGAGGGGGGGTGGGGGATCCTTTGATCAAGGTGGGTGTCCCGCGACGGGAGGGGGGTGGGGCTGTGTTGTTATTATTTGGTCCGTGTGTGGGAGGGGGGGGGGTGTGAGATTCTTTGTCCTGTTCATCTGCTGGCGTCGCCTGGTGGTGGAATTCCGTGGGGAGGGGGCATGAGCCAGGGGCTGTGTTGATTCCATCCCGCCGGCTCCCTGCTGTGGAGACGTCTCGTCCTCCCGTGTGTTCCTTTGCGGCGGCGCCGTGCGTGTTGATTGCTCCGGCCTCGGGTGGAAAGTAGGCATCCGAAGCCATCGTTGCATCCTGTAGTGCCAGACCCAGTCGTCGCGTCTGGGTTCGCGTCCTGACGGGGGTCCTGACTTGGCTGGGTCCGGGGTTGACAATGTTGTTGTTGTTGTTGAGAAGGATGTTGTTGTCGTTGTTGATCGCGACGGCAGTCATCACTGCTCCGGTGACGGGTGGAATGTATGCACCCGACGCCGGTGTTAGGATGTTGGTGTCGTTGAAAGGGATGTTGTTGTTATTATTGTTGATCGCGACGGTAGCCGTCACTATTTGTGGGAGCCTCTGATTCATCACTTTCTGTTGTAGTCGTGTAGTCGGGCCCGGGTTTAATTTAATATCTCCCGCAAGGAGTAGATAAAGGATGATTATCGTCCTTCGATCTAGTTTACCTGCTGGGGGCATTTTCTTCCGCTCCGGATTTGCCGTTAGGAACCCGTGGATAGCTGCGGTTCCGATGGCCAGATGTTTCTGCTCCGAGCCGTCGAGGAGGTAAAAGTCATTGTGACTACCGCTTTCTCTTCCGATTTCTCTTTTATCCGTTTGGTTCGGCTTTCTTGATGAATTAAAGTAATCTGTAATCCATAGTAGGAAGATGATGAAATGTATGAAAAACCTTGTTGGTTTTCCGTGTTGATTGTAGTTGTTGCTGGAGTTCTTGCTGGAGCTCAGAGATTTGCGACCGTCCATGGCGAGCGTCATACTATAGCCTGTAGCACTTTTTCTTTTCAGCAAAGAATGTGCAATAAACAAAACGGATACATTCACTGTGTGTTCTGCCTCTTTTCTCACGAATGGAACTCTGTTGTAGAGTCCGCTTTTGAGCGTTTTGCAGGGTTAACGTTAACGCTAAGCTAGCCTGTCCAGCAGCTAACATTATCCCATCGTTCGTGGCAATTATATTACATGTCATTGATCTACTGGTCGACCACGGCCGACTGGTTGGGCACCACTGGTCTAATAGAAATAAATGCATTCAAACAAGAAACTAATGTATAGAAAATAGCATGGCAAACAAAAATTGCCAGGCCTAATGCGAGCCAGGGAAGTGCTGTGCGTTTGTAACGTGGCTTCATGTTTTCATCCACTTGTTTTTGGTTGAGGTCTGAACTCTCAAATTGCCCATAAATATCGTTTTTGTGGGTATTCTCCAGTTGTTGCTGTGTGGTGTACTCTGCCCAAAATTCAAGCAAGCATGACAGTAACGACGTTGTGTGTGTCACGCCCCCCGCACCCGCACGGCCCGATTCCGAGACCACCTAATCCAACTGATCCCGTTCAGCGGGGGGTAAAACGAATCAACGCCGTTTCGCATCCCAAAAGGGGTGAGTGAGAACACTCCCCCCCCGTTCCCGGGAGCAGTGATTCGATCCCCAAACGTGAGTGAGAAAGGGCCCTTAGGCCCTTCACACCGGCCAGGCTCCGGGCCGGAGCCGGTTCCCGAACGTAATCTCGAACCGGCCGGCGCGTTCACACCGGGAATAATTGGTTCGGAACATGACGGAGGCTTTAGTTTGGCCCTCTAAGAAAACACTGAGCACCGATTTTTCATGTTGCGAACCAATTATTCCCGGTGTGAACGTGCCGGCCGGTTCGAGATTACGTTCGGGAACCGGCTCCGGCCAGTGTGAAAGGCCCATCTGTGCGTTCAGTGGAACGCTATCTGGCTGCATGTTAGCCTAGCTTAGCACAATGAATGGAAGCGGACATGGCCGGTTAGCCTAGGCATTGTCCAACTAAAACCTTTCCTGAAGGCTAACCGGCCATGTCCACTTCCATTCATTGTGCTAAGCTAGGCTAACATGCAGCCAGATAGCTTTCTACTGAACGCACAGAGAGGAAACTGGTATCCATCTTCTTGTCTCTCTCTCTGGAGAAGACGGTAAGCTAATTTCCCCAAATGTTGGCGAGTTCCTTAAAGCGTTATAATTTTTCTACATTGCTCCTCAATATTTGTACCCCTCTAATTCTGAATAGAGTTGACAATGAACAATACATTTCCCCTCTCGGGATGATACAAATAAACGTGTATCTTATTATCTTAATGTTGGACCTTACCGGTATGCGGTGCTTGGCCCTGAAGGCGGCCACCCGCCTGACGTCTTCGTCCAGGATGCTGGCGGGGGTGACGAGCAGGGAGGGGTAGGTGTCGCACACCTCGTAGCTGCTGTTGATCTTACTGATGGTCCAGCTCTCGTTGGGGAGACCCTGAGCAGAGAGAGAGAGAGAGAGAGAGAGAGAGAGAGGGGGCCAAGAGAAAGCACTGGTAAATACAGCTGCACGGCGGATTACCGTAAATACAGCTGTATGAGAGAATACCGTAAATACAGCTGTATGAGAGAATACCGTAAATACAGCTGTATGAGAGAATACCGTAAATACAGCTGTATGAGAGAATACCGTAAATACAGCTGTATGAGAGAATACCGTAAATACAGCTGTATGAGAGAATACCGTAAATACAGCTGTATGAGAGAATACCGTAAATACAGCTGTATGAGAGAATACCGTAAATACAGCTGCCCGGCGGAATACTGTAAATACAGCTGGATGACAGAATATCATAAATACAGCTGCATGACAGAATATCATAAATACAGCTGCATGAATATCATAAATACAGCTGCATGAATATCATAAATACAGCTGCATGACAGAATATCATAAATACAGCTGCATGACAGAATATCATAAATACAGCTGCATGAATATCATATCATAAATACAGCTGCCTGATGAAATATTGTAAATTAAATTATATCCATGTTCACTGGAGTTTACATCCAATAAACTACAAAATAAATACTTCAAACAGCATCTTTTCATTTTGGGCTTATATTTATTGATACATTTGTATGTAGAAGATTTTAATTCCAGTTCAATTCCAGTGGATTGTGTTTTTTATGTTTCATGTCAAAGTCATGTGTCTATTAATGTCCCCAGTTGAATACAAATAAAAACACTAACTGGTTACCTGTCTCTTGTATTCAGCCATGGCGTCGTACACCTTCCACCCATCGACAGGAAACTCCTCTTTGTACAGGAAGGCAAAGATGGGCTGCAACACCATAGGGCACAAACAGTGAGTGACAGGGCTCTCGACAAATCAGCTTTGACAAATGTCTAAAGGCCCCATGAAATCAAAATAGATGTTTATATTCTTTTAAATATGCCTTGCACTGATAGGTGGTCACTTATAATGCCAGTATTTGTCCCAACAATGACGGTGACCTTTTAAAAAAAATATATTATTGTATGTGATGAGTCATCCTGCACACAGGGGCGTATACTAATTTAACATCCAATCAAATGCTTTCTAGAATGACATTTACAGCACATTGCAACTAAGCTAGCACTCAGCCTCTTTAACTATATTGAACAAATGTTCAATGTTCGTTTGCTAGCTAACATTACTAATGTTGCGTAACGTTGCTAATGTATGTTGCTAACATAAGCTTGCACATTCAGCGCTATTGATTACTGTAAATGCCAATCAATATCCACGACAAGTCCCTCCTTAGCTACCTGTTTTTACAGGAAATGTATACATATGTGGAATGAAACAGCATTCTGCGAACCATTACATCAGGACTTTAAGATAACCTGAACATAGTGAATTGATATCTAATCAGTGGGCTGGGTTTGTTTTTGTGGGCGAGGAAGAATATTTATGGTGTGCTACCAGGGCCCTATTCCCCGTACCTGGTTCAACTAAGTCGATCAAAAGTCCCATTATCCAGATTCAATTAACCCGATGTTTGAATCCGGGCTTTCCCTGTTCCTCGAACGCCGATTCAGTCTCGTTAATTCGAACCAGACTTGATACTCAGGATAATTGCGCGCGGCCGCCTCACCTGAAAAGACAGCAGGTGTTGATCGCAGAAATCCTGATTTTCTTTAATTTATTTATGTATATATATTTTTTTAATCCTCTTTTTCTCCGCCTGATTTTCTATGCTTTTCTCCCCATCCCAATTTAGTCGTTATGCCAATTCCCCCACTCCCCTAACTGGTTGTTGTGCGCATGTTCCCCCTACTGGTCGGTACAAGGGAACCCTGAAGTCTACCACATGCTTCCTCCGACACATGTGGAGACAGCCAGCGACTCTCTTTTCACCTGGCAGCAAGGACTCTCATTGGTGAAGTGTAACGCGTGGGAGGTCACGCTGCCTTCACCACTTCCTGCCTTTCGCTGAGCAGGCGCCCAGACCCAGTGATGCCTAGGGATGGGAATCGAACCGGTTCCTAATTGGCCGATGCCTGGAACCGTGTGGCTCCTGTGACTTTCGATTCCCTTAACGCTGCCAGGTTTTTCCTACAGTTGCGCGCGTTAGCATGTAGCCATGGCAGACTCTATTTGATTCCTTAAGGGCTCGAAATTGCCTGGCTTTTGGTCATATGCTCCCGAAATGCTCCCGCTGTTTGGCTACTTCTATGTGCAGTGAAAACTACTTGAATGCTTTCATTGATTTAGTTTAGGGTGAGCTAAAATTAGCCGCGGAGCTATCGCTAGCTAACGTGAGCTAACGCTATTTAATCAAGCTCACAAAGAGAGATAAACAGCTGACAGCGGATAGTACAGGTACAAATACAATAAAACAGCGGGTGGGGACTGTTCTGTAAACATTGTACTCTTTAGTTCACATATAATAAGAGCCGGATTGTTTATTTACTAAGTCCGTCAGACAGGAAGTACCATGGTGCAACATACAAATGTGTCCGTGTAGCAACACAAGCCAATACCTACAGGACAGGGGCCCGGGGAGGGAGCTCTGTGTGTCTGTGTGTGTCTGTGTGTGTGTGTGTGTGTGTGTGTGTGTGTGTGTGTGTGTGTGTGAGACAGAAGTCAGAGGAATAACGACTGTTATTCAATAGATTAAATTAGTTTAAGAATAAAAAAATAAATACATTTTAAGAGAATCTCAAATACATTATTTTATTTAAGTGTAGGCTATAGTTAATGTTTTATTTTTTACAGTTTTTGTATTTTTCTGACATGGTAAATGGCTGCTTTTTTATATAGCGCTTTTATCCAAAGCGCTTTACAATTTGTTCCTTACATTTTACCCAATCACTCACACATTCACACAACGACGGCGCAGGCAACCATGCAAGGTGCCAACCTGCTCATCGGGAGCAGTTAGGGGTTAAGTGTCTTGCTCAAGGACACATCGACACGCTGCCCGGGAGGAGCGGGAATCGAACCGGGAACCTCCGGATTGCCAGACGACTGCTCTACCTCCCGAGCCACTGTCGCCCCTGACATGGGGGCTCAACAATAAATGACAATCAGAAATGTCAAGTTGCATGTTGTTATTCTAACCAGCTTAGTTCTGTTGCATTTCCAATTTATTTATTTAAATTATAAATTGATCAGGTATCGATAAGAGAATCGATAAAGAATCGAATCGATAAGCAGAATCGATAATGGAATCGTATCGATAAAATCCTATCAATTCCCATCCCTAGTGATGCCACTAACGCGTTACTAAGTAACGCGTTACAGTAATCTGATTACTTTTCCCCGAAAATAGTAATCTAACGCGTTAATCTTTAAAAGCCAGTAATCTGATTGCAGTTACTTGTCCAAGTGGCTGTGCGTTACTATTTCGTTACTATCTCATCATAAATTCATAATGCAGGCGGAATGCAGTATTTTATTTCGTTTTAGACAGTCAAAAATACGTTTGGAGCTGTATTTCCTTGTATTGGGGGAGTGACGTCACAGCACGCAACCTCACGTTGTTCCATGCTGGTGGGCGCGGCTGTTATTGTTGTGACAGATGGGTCTCCGTGAACGCGAACACTGCTGTTGAGCGAAAGTCATTGCTCTTTGCTACGAGGGACCGGAGCTCATCCATTTTATTGCAGAGAGAGTTCACGTTTGAGAGGAATATACCCGGGAGAGGAGGACGAGATCCTCTCCGGCGGAGGCGAGCCAGGGAGCCAGCCCTTTTGCCGCGCTGCCGCCTGACCCACTTCACAGCCTGGATGAAGACCGCGGTTCCCCTCACGAGCACATCCAACAGATCCGTGGAGCGGGTGAGTAGTTGAGGGAAAATGTCAAGTGGGATTGATTTCCCAATGTTCAGCAGTTCTTCTTTAGAGTAAGAAGTAACACAGGACGCTGGGACTAAACAAAACAAACAGAACACAATGCATCACTAGGAACATTAGAACCATATCTGAATAGGGCAGGCCTCAAAGGTAGGCTACATATCAGCCTACATGTGGTGTTATTGACCATTTATCTTTTGTGAAATCTATAGATCTATAGATAGGCCTACCTGCCCTATTAGTACCTTTTACTCAAACTGAGTACATTTTACTAATTTTTTTTTGTCATTCTTATGTTGTGGCAGCAGCAGGGACGACGACTTCGTAACCTAGTTACTTTCAAAGTAACTAAGTTACTCTGATAATCAAGTAATCAGTAAAGTAACTAAGATTACTTTTTAAAGGAGTAATCAGTAATCAGTAATCAGATTACTTTTACAAGTAATCTGTGGCATCACGGGCCAGACCTGACCTGTAGTTTCAAGTTCAAGTTTCTTTATTAGTTGACATGCAAAGATACAGAATACCTTCACATGGAATGTTTTTTTCTGTTATGCTCCTATGAGGATCATAGGACGCTTGGATCATACACATACAGCTCATTACAGTAATATTCCACAATTATTACATTTTAGATAGTAATAATGGTACAGAGCCTTGAGACAAACATAATGCATATTCACCACCGCAAACAGACTGGCAGCCGTCATAGGCAGCGCCATTTACGGAAGGAGGGGGGAGTGGGTTGGGGTTGTTACAGGGCTGTAGGGGGGGGGGGGGGGAGGGGGGGGGGAAGGTGGGGGGGAGTGCACAAGCCAAGTCCTGGGTGGGGGAGGTCTCCCTCACACGAGGCAGCCGACAGTGCAGCGCCAATGCAGAGGAAGGGGGGGGGGGGGGGGGTGGGACTAGGGATTGGGGTTGTGGGACGCCGCTCGCCACTCTTATCTCCCAGAGAGCCTTCGACTCCAGAGCTCTCGGTTCGACCTTGGTCCAAGAATTTGTTTTGGCTGACTGACTGGCACAATTTATCCCAGCCACGTCCCTTTAAATTTGATTTGAATAGAGTGGAATATAACTCTATTGATTTGAGTGGAGTGAGTTTTAACAACTCCGTCCAAATGACTGAATGCATTATTAGTCCAAGTGTCCAAGTGTCTTATCAGTTCATTTTGGTAGATCCTGTGCGCGGTAAACAGATCCAAAATCTTCTTATTGCAGTCCAAAAGCTTCGATAATCCAAATAATACCACGTCTTCAAGTTTGTAGCCCAATTATGATGTCCCAATAGGCAGAGAGGGTTAGCCTTATTCTGCTTCTTGAAGAAAATATGCAATCCACTGATTAGATCCATTTAGAGTTGATTTGAGTATAGTCCGGCCACCGGCACGAAGCAGGGCATAGCAGCGTCAGGCTCCATGGTGCAGTAGAGGCGGCGGTAGGAACGGCCTTGAAGGCCTTGGGAGAGAGGAAAGAAATGCGACTTGTCTCTGCAAGAGGTGGGAGGTCTCTGTAGGCGTCGCTGTCCACAACGCCAGATTACCACCCACGACTTCCCTCGCGCTAACTCAGCCAAACGAGTTAGTATGACGATCGGCCCAAGCCGCAGGCAATGCTGACTCCGGGAGTCGAGACCGCAGCCTCTTGCATTGGTGACGAGCGCAATCTCTGCTATGCCACCCGACCGCCTCGAAATCCTGATTTTCTAACGGCATTGATTGATTGAAAACTTTATTAACAGATTGCAGAATGGGTACAATACAGTACGGCTCAATAGCCTCGCCGACAAGTTAATGCATAATCTATAGGCTAATTTTAAGTCCCTCATTACCCCAATCAATCAGATTATATTTCTTTAAATGTGCCTGCTGGCAGTAGGCTTAATGGAATGAATAATCGAATGAGATCTTGCTAGCGAAAATAATTTGTTAAACTCTTTCAGAATAAGTAGACAAAAACAAGCCCAAAGAGTATATCTAATTGATACGAATTAATAGATACTTGTATATCTTGGATATCTGTACTGTATGTGCTTACAGTAGGTATCATGTACTATATAAATACATGGTTCCCAAAGTTTTCAAGGCGCTACCACCGAAATAACTTGTCAGAGAGGCTTGGAGGCTATACAGTTTCACTATTAATCAGGTTTTAATCTGTTTCGGACATCATCCATACATGCATTGAATTTATTAACCTTTGGTTTATACCAGTGACACCAGTCATGTTAATCACCTTCTTGTTCATCATCAGATAACACTAACAGTGCTTGAACAGATTAATGCATTTTCTCAAATTCATTCATCAAAACGTCAGTCTTGCAATTGCTCATTCATTTTCTCAAGTCACGTCCACGTCATCAAATCAAACAGCGCATCTCCTCAAACATTTTAATCCCAGTTACAATATCACAATAACGTGTGAGTGACAGTGATACAATTCAACAATCCACATATTCAGATTCGTCGTAATTCATATCCACAATCCACAATCCACGCATGAAGACGCTTCAATTTATGCTTGAATGAAACACAATCCGGGCGCAAATACATCCACAGCTGAGAATATGAAACTAATCAGAGCCAAACGCCCGCTAGGTTTCATTAATTAAAAACATCCCTGCGGGATTCACATTTGCAATGCTCTGACGTTATTAAAATAACCACATAGTGTGTATATCGCACCTAGCGAGCACCGTATATATGACGTGCATTATTTAGGACAAAGTACATTTATTATCAGCATTTTAGGTATATTATTTTACATTTCAAAAGCCCCCTCTAGAAAAACGAAGCACAAAAACATAATTCAGAATGGTATAATGGGATCTAGATGAGAATTATTTCAGGAAGCGAGCTGCATTTCTTTGCGAGGGCGTGGCCATGCAGGTTATCCAGCTAACTGAACTAAACCCTGCCCTCGACCAGGTTCAAACTTTTTGATCTGTTGCCATAGTGATTTAGAAAATCGCACGTCGGGGAACCGAAAGGTCTAGTTTAAGTCAAGTTATCCTGAAAATTATCCGGCTATCAGTTAGCCAGGTACGAGGAACAGGGCCCAGCTGCCGCAGTGAAAAGCTTCTTTGTCCAATGGAAAGAATCAATTTGTAAATTGGAATGTATCTGTTTAGCCACGGAGCATGCCAACACAAAGCCTATGGCTGGGCAATACACTGAGGTTTTCCTTACTGTGAAGCGAGATACACCATTTCGTTATCTACATTACTGATGCAAATATTAAAAGGTACAATCTGTAATGTTGTCAAACAGTGACCTCTAGGCAAAAGATGACAACATGGTACTGTGCTTTGTTTACAGTTTGTGTTTTTGTCTGATGTGTGGATTGTATTTCAGTGTGTATAGAGGAGGGGGTGCCTGCTTCTGGCCACGCCTCCTGCTTCTGGCCACGCCCCCTGCTCTGCCAAGAGGGGTCTGGAGAAATGAACAGCGTGAACAGTCACTAAACTCCAACCCACACGTCAGACCAAAACAAAAAAAGTAAACAATGCGCAATACCAAGCGGGGCTCTTCCCCCCCCTGAGGTTCAGCATTACAGATTCTACCTTTAAGTCAGATAAGAGGATATCAATAGAAAATTACAGTTCCCGTTTGATACTGTACTAAACTCCCCATTATCTATTGTAGCATGTGATTTTCCAAACCTAAGTAGATATATAAAATATATATATATATTAGTGCTGTCAAACGATTAAAATATTTAACTCGATTAATCGCATGATTGTCCATAGTTAACTCGCGATTAATCGCAAATTAATCGCATTTTTATTTTTAATTTTTTTTTACCTTAAACAGATCTTTTTCAAGTTCCAAGTTTTAATACTCTTATCAACATGCGAGTCAACAAATGCTTGCTTTGTGCAGCCATTTAACACAAAAGGATGACCCTCATGCATTGCAAATGTGCATCAAATTCAAAACAGAGTGATGCACAAAATAACTTAAAAGAAAATAATAATTTAAAACAATGAATAAAGTGTGCATGAAATAATAGGGGAAAGAAAACGTTAGGAACTTGTTACATTCACACACACAAGGGCTGATTAATCACACACCCCCATCTCTCCCTCACACACACACACTCTCCCAGCTCTTTTTCTCTTTTGCCCCTTCCTCATCTCTCTCACCCCCCTCTCTCTCTATATCTCACACACACACACACACACACACACACACACACACACACACACACACACACACACACACACACACACACACACACACACACTTCAGAAACAAACATAGTATCAATGAGAGCATCAATAATACACCTGAGTGAAGTCTAGTAATTTTTTCTTTTTTTTTCTTTTTTTCTTTTTTTAGTTAATCTTGAGTTAAAAAAATTAGTGGCATTAATAGAATCGGGAGTTAACGCGATATTAACGCGATATATTTGACAGCCTTAATATATATATATATATATATATATATATATATATATATATATACATATAATGTTAACACATTGGCGACCGCTGTTGAAGGATTTGGGGTGCTTTTTCAATGTATGTGATGTATAGATTGGGGGGGAGATGACCACAGCTAAAACGGTGAGATCGAAATGTGCATGGAAGCAGGAGACGGTGGTTCAGTAGAGCAGGGTGATTGTTGTGAGGCACACTGCCAGCGAGAGAATGTTTTGAATTCCTTGTAAGAACAAACTGATAGCGAGAGCGAGGGAGAGGGGTTCATCTTAATGAAACAGTAGAAAACTGCATTTTAATGTGTGAAAGGTTATTTAGCAGTTGTCATGACAACGCGGCACATGACAACCAGAAAGGGGTGGGCTATCATAGTTATGACGAAGATCCTATAAAGCTGACAGTGGTTCCGGGTAGGGCAGACTAGAATCTGACCAAGAGCGAGTAGGACTGAGATCACACAGAAGACACTCTCTCCTCTCATCACAGAGAGGAGGGGGGGGGGGGGGGAGAATGCCACATCATCATTAGCTTCGGCTAACGCGAGGAGGGTTAGGCTAAAGACCAGGCCTGAACACTATTGGACTGAATAACAAAAGGACGATAGACGAACACACCGAAAGATCATTAGAATAGACTCTTCAGGGACAATACAATCTGTTAACATCTGAGCTGAGGTTTCTGTTTATCAAATAAAACCACGCTTTTCCTTGTAAGGTATTTCACGTTGTCGAAGTGTCGAATTCTTACGGAGGTGGAGAATTATTATGGTTTGCGGATTGTACTAACGGGGAGAGATAAGGATCTTATCAGCCAGTATCGGAGACGTTAGGACCATTAAAATGACACAACGCAGAGGAATTGGATGGAGAGCCAAGCAGACGAAGACGTGATACTGGCCAGATTGATCAGGATCTAACACTGTATAGTATAGTGTACAGACCGGTGTCTTTTTGTACAGCTAAATCTATACTTTATAGTATTGCTATCTGTCCATTCTCATTGTCAATTGAGTTCATAAACCGTCCCTTCAAAATGGCTTAAAGGGAAAAAAAATGCATCAATAGGTTGTAATTTTATAGCGCCGTGAATATAAGCATTATAGCGGATTTTGTCTCGTATATTTTCTGGAAGGCTAGTTATAGGGCTAATAGCTGCTAACGTTATATTCAACGGCATTTCCGTTTTACATATGCTAAAGAAATAACTCAAACTGCATATCATCGGGAATGTCCCAAAGCATGTATGGATAATAATAATAATAATGCAGGACCTGCTCAGAGGTCTTTAATTGGCATGCAATTATCCTCAACACACACACACCGGAACACACACACCGGAACACACACACATGCATTGTCTCTGTAGGATCGCCGATGCGATTTGTCTCTGCGATTAACCCATCCCGTCGTCCTTCCCCCCCAAGGGCAGCCGGGAGCAGACAGGCGTCAACGTGAGCTGCGCCAGGGGACCATGTTTTTCCATTGGGTTTATCCTATCGGGGGGGAAACCCTTGCGAGCACGGGGAGAACATGCAAACTCCACACAGAAAGGCCTGGGAGATACCCCACCTGGGTACCTGGCATCATGGAAACCTGGTCCCCAAGCGGGAATCGAACCCTGGACCTTCTTGCTGTGAGGCGACAGTGTTAACCACTACACCACTGTGCCGCTTGGCATCAAAGGGGGGGGGGGGGGCGGGGGACGTTGTTTATTATTATTGATTACCAATAACAGTGGTCATGTAACTAGCCACATACGCTGATCGGCTGGTTGCGTATCATAGCAAGCTTTGATCCGGCTGTAATTTATGTGAAAAAGATCTTTTCAGGGATACCCCCGAGCATTTCCCCGTTAGCGATCGGCATCTGGTAGATCGATATGTCCATTGGCTGATGATAAATCCCCTTATTCCATGGTGAAATCTGCGATTCGAAACGTAATCCACAGTACATGATGCTGGTTCAGGATCCGGGTACTAAAATACTCCATTGAAAGGAAAAAAATTAAGTGGTCCATTCGCCCACAGGGCATACTGCAGTGGAGCGATGGCGGCCCCAAGAGGATCTGGCCGGTATTGCACGTTCTCGATTTCACAGACTAGGGAATATATGCAGTGCCGATCCGCGACCTTGGTTATTAAAATGGAATAAAAGCAATAACAACTTGCCACGGCTTTATACGTGATTCTGTCCACAACGCATGGATTCGAAACCCGTATTTATACGTGGTTGGGCGGCAAAGTGTTAAGAATGAGAGGAATAAAATAGTTGATGAGGAATAATGATAGTTTCTCTATTTTCCATCCTTTTGATTCACTTTATGTATAAACTAGGGCTGTCAGTTTATCACGTTAATTAGATTAATTAATTACACAGCTAATTATCACGTTATGAAAATTAACTCAAAATGAATTACATTTTTTTTTCTTTTTTCTTCTTCTTCTTCTTTTTTTTTAAATAACATTTCTTTTTTATCATTCATTCCATAAGAACGTAGAATACACATTTACAGACTTTTTTTTTATATGGTCCATTTGCATGTTCTTATCTGATTCTAGGGACATCATGGATCTCAGGGAATGTATTCCCAGTGTCAGAAATACTGTGTCTGTTACTAGGCTTGAGTAAATTGTAATGAACCAAATGAGAATATCAATTACATTTTTTTTATTATCTTTGACTGTGAATAACACCATGCTAAAATTTACCAGACCTGAAAAATCTAAGCAAATTAATAGATGGAAGATGATTAAACAGAAGGTTTTGTAGATACAGTACTGAATGCTGCCATCCGGACACATGCCATTTGAAATATGATTATAGAATATAGAATATCAGGCATAAAATGGTTATGCGATTAAAATGTGATTAATTAAATTAATTAATTACAAATCCTGTAATTAATTAGATTAATTTTTTTAATCGCCTGACAGCACTAGTATAAACATGTACTAATGTGAATGCGCATGAATGGGAATTAATGTGCATGTGTACACTGGATCTACTATTACCCTGCCCATACCTGTACCTCCCTTCTCCTCAAGACGGCCATTGGGAGTTGATCCTACGTCTGCAAACTTTGCAAACAAAGTACATACTTATTGTAAGTGAGCAGGGCTTGAATGCCACTTGCTCTCACTGACGAACAACAAGAGGTGTATTGCCGAATTATGACAAATTGTCCTTTCAATAAAAATCTATGTAAAATCAATTGACAGACGTCATATCGCAGCCATTGGCAGTAGCTAAAATGAACAAAAAACCCCATTCATCTGGATCAACTAACACCCACTACCGCTGTAGAAATACATTTGATTTATTTGATCAAATAAAAAGTAAATTGACATTCCGTTTCGACTAACGAATCACCCTCCGTGAGGCATTTCTATGGACACATAGTAGTGAAACAGCTAGGGCTGACCTTCGATTTTTTTTTGGCAATCGAAGCTTCGGGGCCGAGCTTCGATTTTAATTCGAAGCTTCGAATTTTTTTTTTTTTATTAATTAATTAATTTTATTTTTATTTTGTGTATCTTATGTTGTGGGACTTGTACAGCACTTTGGTAAACTTTGTTGTTTTTAAATGTGCTCTATAAATAAAGTGGATTGGATTAATGAATTAAGTAGCCCCTTTCGTGACTGTGACGCAGCCAACACGGCTGTGTGATTTAATTCAAGGTGGATCGCTGTTGTCGTTTGAACAACTTCAGATTTCATGGGAACTACCAATCCCCCAAATCAAGAATGTTTAAGATGAATGAAGTAAGATTTTGATTATTTGAAATATGGCCTGTGTAGACTAAACTATGCACAGAATTATGTCAGTCTACAAGGTCCGGATTCTACATGGTCCGGCAATGTAGACCTTGTAGACTCCACTACAGACCAATTATCAGTGAATGTTCATGCATTTTTAAGAAGGGCTACTTCCACAAAAAAACAAAGAAATCACCAAAACATCTCAGTAGCACCTTATCTAAATGTTCTATTTCATATATGGAGATTCATATTTATTTATGTATTGCATGCATTTCTACATTTTATTTCCTATTTTGTTTATTCATCCCAGTATCTTTCTTTCTTATGTGTGGAATTCTACAAGGCATTTACATTCACATTTACATTTAGTCAATTAGCTGACGCTTTTATCCAAAGCGACTTACAAGTTCTGTACGACAAGTCATCAGGAAGGATACAACTCTATCAGCTGAGTAACAATATTCATCAAAGTGTTGCGTGTTACAGTGTAGGTTAGTTTATTAGGACAAGTGCATGACAGTAAGGTTAGTTAGGGTTAGATTTATTTTATTTTATTTTATTTCAGATAATGGTTGAAGAAGTGCGTCTTTAGTCGACGGCGAAAGATTGGATGGGATTCGGCTGTCCTAACTGGGGTGGGTAGTTCATTCCACCATTGTGGGGCAAGGACTGAGAATAGGCGTGTAGGTGGTGTATATGTGTTTGAGGATGATATCCTTCAAACAGGCAATAGTGATGATATAATTTGGGCAGTGCTGAGCTGGGTTCCTTTCCTCCAGTGTATTTGTCCCCCGGCCCCACCCAATGGCCCCATGCACACACACACACACACACACACACACACACACACACAGAAGTAAAAAATTTTTTTTTTTTTAAAATAAAATTGAAAAAATAAAATTAATAGTTTTTTTATTTTTTTTTTTAAACTTCGATTTTTTTTTAATGTTCGAAGCTTGTGCCATCGAATGAAGCTTCGAAGCTTCGAAGTATTTAAGACAGCCCTAGAAACAGCGTGATTTAATCTCAGTGAATTTGGATCCGGGGCACTCCGGAGAGGCTGCCGTTGGATGCCGAACAATGCGGACAGTGTGGCAGATGGACCGACTTTAAAGGCGGCGTTCTTTGGACGCGCTGACGGCCGCGGTGGCATGAACGCGTCTCACTGCCCGGTGACAGCTGTGGAGCCTGGCAGGCAAACCTTGTTCTGTAAAAAGTCCTCCACGAGTTCTTCCTTTAGAACCTGCCCCAGAACATCTTAAGTGGCCTCGACTTACCAGGCCCTTAGAGAGGGGGAACGCATGCTTCCCTAACACCTCCACGATCTCCGGTTGGTCGGTCTCCTCCTTCTTATAGGCAAACCTCGGACTCCTCAGATCCTGGGGGGGGGGGGGGGGGGGGGAGAGAGAGCGAGAGAGAGAGACCTTGTAAATGAAGTAGTAACTTAGTTGATTTAATGGGCAGTAATGTAGAAAGACCAGTGTTTACCAGAGATGTGCTCATCATTTTAAATCTAGTGTTTACCAGTTATGTGATTATTTTTCATGAAATAACTGCATGGAAAATAATTGCATAAAAAACAACTAACAAACTAAATGATTAATCGACTCTAGTTACCTTATAGACCAGCTCTAGTCCTACCAGACCAGCTCTAGTCCTACCTTACAGACCAGCTCTAGTCCTACCTTACAGACCAGCTCTAGTCCTACCTTACAGACCAGCTCTAGTTACCTTACAGACCAGCTCTAGTTACCTTACAGACCAGCTCTAGTTACCTTATAGCCCAGCTCTAGTTACCTTATAGACCAGCTCTAGTTACCTTACAGACCAGCTCTAGTTACCTTATAGACCAGCTCTAGTTACCTTACAGACCAGCTCTAGTTACCTTACAGACCAGCTCTAGTTACCTTATAGCCCAGCTCTAGTTACCTTATAGACCAGCTCTAGTTACCTTACAGACCAGCTCTAGTTACCTTACAGACCAGCTCTAGTTACCTTACAGACCAGCTCTAGTTACCTTACAGACCAGCTCTAGTTACCTTACAGACCAGCTCTAGTTACCTTATAGACCAGCTCTAGTTACCTTATAGCCCAGCTCTAGTTACCTTACAGACCAGCTCTAGTTACCACCTTACAGACCAGCTCTAGTTACCTTACAGACCAGCTCTAGTTACCTTACAGACCAGCTCTAGTTACCTTACAGACCAGCTCTAGTTACCTTATAGACCAGCTCTAGTTACCTTACAGACCAGCTCTAGTCCTACCTTACAGACCAGCTCTAGTTACCTTACAGACCAGCTCTAGTTACCTTACAGACCAGCTCTAGTTACCTTACAGACCAGCTCTAGTTACCTTACAGACCAGCTCTAGTTACCTTATAGACCAGCTCTAGTTACCTTATAGACCAGCTCTAGTTACCTTATAGACCAGCTCTAGTTACCTTACAGACCAGCTCTAGTTACCTTACAGACCAGCTCTAGTTACCTTACAGACCAGCTCTAGTTACCTTACAGACCAGCTCTAGTTACCTTACAGACCAGCTCTAGTTACCTTATAGACCAGCTCTAGTTACCTTACAGACCAGCTCTAGTTACCTTACAGACCAGCTCTAGTTACCTTACAGACCAGCTCTAGTTACCTTACAGACCAGCTCTAGTTACCTTACAGACCAGCTCTAGTTACCTTATAGACCAGCTCTAGTTACCTTATAGACCAGCTCTAGTTACCTTATAGACCAGCTCTAGTTACCTTATAGACCAGCTCTAGTTACCTTATAGACCAGCTCTAGTTACCTTATAGACCAGCTCTAGTTACCTTATAGACCAGCTCTAGTTACCTTACAGACCAGCTCTAGTTACCTTACAGACCAGCTCTAGTTACCTTACAGACCAGCTCTAGTTACCTTATAGACCAGCTCTAGTTACCTTACAGACCAGCTCTAGTTACCTTACAGACCAGCTCTAGTTACCTTATAGACCAGCTCTAGTTACCTTACAGACCAGCTCTAGTTACCTTATAGACCAGCTCTAGTTACCTTATAGACCAGCTCTAGTTACCTTATAGACCAGCTCTAGTTACCTTACAGACCAGCTCTAGTCCTACCTTACAGACCAGCTCTAGTTACCTTACAGACCAGCTCTAGTTACCTTACAGACCAGCTCTAGTTACCTTACAGACCAGCTCTAGTTACCTTACAGACCAGCTCTAGTTACCTTATAGACCAGCTCTAGTTACCTTATAGACCAGCTCTAGTTACCTTACAGACCAGCTCTAGTTACCTTACAGACCAGCTCTAGTTACCTTATAGACCAGCTCTAGTTACCTTACAGACCAGCTCTAGTTACCTTACAGACCAGCTCTAGTTACCTTACAGACCAGCTCTAGTTACCTTACAGACCAGCTCTAGTTACCTTATAGACCAGCTCTAGTTACCTTACAGACCAGCTCTAGTTACCTTATAGACCAGCTCTAGTTACCTTATAGACCAGCTCTAGTTACCTTATAGACCAGCTCTAGTTACCTTACAGACCAGCTCTAGTTACCTTATAGACCAGCTCTAGTTACCTTACAGACCAGCTCTAGTTACCTTATAGACCAGCTCTAGTTACCTTATAGACCAGCTCTAGTTACCTTACAGACCAGCTCTAGTTACCTTACAGACCAGCTCTAGTTACCTTACAGACCAGCTCTAGTTACCTTATAGACCAGCTCTAGTTACCTTACAGACCAGCTCTAGTTACCTTACAGACCAGCTCTAGTTACCTTACAGACCAGCTCTAGTTACCTTACAGACCAGCTCTAGTTACCTTATAGACCAGCTCTAGTTACCTTACAGACCAGCTCTAGTCCTACCTTACAGACCAGCTCTAGTTACCTTACAGACCAGCTCTAGTTACCTTACAGACCAGCTCTAGTTACCTTACAGACCAGCTCTAGTTACCTTACAGACCAGCTCTAGTTACCTTATAGACCAGCTCTAGTTACCTTATAGACCAGCTCTAGTTACCTTATAGACCAGCTCTAGTTACCTTACAGACCAGCTCTAGTTACCTTACAGACCAGCTCTAGTTACCTTACAGACCAGCTCTAGTTACCTTACAGACCAGCTCTAGTTACCTTACAGACCAGCTCTAGTTACCTTATAGACCAGCTCTAGTTACCTTACAGACCAGCTCTAGTTACCTTACAGACCAGCTCTAGTTACCTTACAGACCAGCTCTAGTTACCTTACAGACCAGCTCTAGTTACCTTACAGACCAGCTCTAGTTACCTTACAGACCAGCTCTAGTTACCTTATAGACCAGCTCTAGTTACCTTATAGACCAGCTCTAGTTACCTTATAGACCAGCTCTAGTTACCTTATAGACCAGCTCTAGTTACCTTATAGACCAGCTCTAGTTACCTTATAGACCAGCTCTAGTTACCTTACAGACCAGCTCTAGTTACCTTACAGACCAGCTCTAGTTACCTTACAGACCAGCTCTAGTTACCTTATAGACCAGCTCTAGTTACCTTACAGACCAGCTCTAGTTACCTTACAGACCAGCTCTAGTTACCTTATAGACCAGCTCTAGTTACCTTACAGACCAGCTCTAGTTACCTTATAGACCAGCTCTAGTTACCTTATAGACCAGCTCTAGTTACCTTATAGACCAGCTCTAGTTACCTTACAGACCAGCTCTAGTCCTACCTTACAGACCAGCTCTAGTTACCTTACAGACCAGCTCTAGTTACCTTACAGACCAGCTCTAGTTACCTTACAGACCAGCTCTAGTTACCTTACAGACCAGCTCTAGTTACCTTATAGACCAGCTCTAGTTACCTTATAGACCAGCTCTAGTTACCTTACAGACCAGCTCTAGTTACCTTACAGACCAGCTCTAGTTACCTTATAGACCAGCTCTAGTTACCTTACAGACCAGCTCTAGTTACCTTACAGACCAGCTCTAGTTACCTTACAGACCAGCTCTAGTTACCTTATAGACCAGCTCTAGTTACGTTACAGACCAGCTCTAGTTACCTTATAGACCAGCTCTAGTTACCTTATAGACCAGCTCTAGTTACCTTATAGACCAGCTCTAGTTACCTTACAGACCAGCGCTAGTTACCTTATAGACCAGCTCTAGTTACCTTACAGACCAGCTCTAGTTACCTTATAGACCAGCTCTAGTTACCTTATAGACCAGCTCTAGTTACCTTACAGACCAGCTCTAGTTACCTTACATACCAGCTCTAGTTACCTTACAGACCAGCTCTAGTTACCTTATAGACCAGCTCTAGTTACCTTACAGACCAGCTCTAGTTACCTTACAGACCAGCTCTAGTTACCTTACAGACCAGCTCTAGTCCTACCTTACAGACCAGCTCTAGTCCTACCTTACAGACCAGCTCTAGTTACCTTATAGACCAGCTCTAGTTACCTTATAGACCAGCTCTAGTTACCTTACAGACCAGCTCTAGTTACCTTATAGACCAGCTCTAGTTACCTTACAGACCAGCTCTAGTTACCTTATAGACCAGCTCTAGTTACCTTATAGACCAGCTCTAGTTACCTTATAGACCAGCTCTAGTTACCTTATAGACCAGCTCTAGTTACCTTATAGACCAGCTCTAGTTACCTTATAGACCAGCTCTAGTTACCTTACAGACCAGCTCTAGTTACCTTATAGACCAGCTCTAGTTACCTTACAGACCAGCTCTAGTTACCTTACAGACCAGCTCTAGTTACCTTACAGACCAGCTCTAGTTACCTTACAGACCAGCTCCAGTTACCTTACAGACCAGCTCTAGTTACCTTATAGACCAGCTCTAGTTACCTTATAGACCAGCTCTAGTTACCTTATAGACCAGCTCTAGTTACCTTACAGACCAGCTCTAGTTACCTTACAGACCAGCTCTAGTTACCTTATAGACCAGCTCTAGTTACCTTACAGACCAGCTCTAGTTACCTTATAGACCAGCTCTAGTTACCTTACAGACCAGCTCTAGTTACCTTACAGACCAGCTCTAGTTACCTTACAGACCAGCTCTAGTTACCTTATAGACCAGCTCTAGTTACCTTACAGACCAGCTCTAGTTACCTTACAGACCAGCTCTAGTTACCTTACAGACCAGCTCTAGTTACCTTACAGACCAGCTCTAGTTACCTTACAGACCAGCTCTAGTCCTACCTTACAGACCAACTCTAGTTACCTTATAGACCAGCTCTAGTTACCTTACAGACCAGCTCTAGTTACCTTATAGACCAGCTCTAGTTACCTTACAGACCAGCTCTAGTTACCTTACAGACCAGCTCTAGTTACCTTATAGACCAGCTCTAGTTACCTTATAGACCAGCTCTAGTTACCTTATAGACCAGCTCTAGTTACCTTATAGACCAGCTCTAGTTACCTTACAGACCAGCTCTAGTTACCTTACAGACCAGCTCTAGTTACCTTACAGACCAGCTCTAGTTACCTTATAGACCAGCTCTAGTTACCTTATAGACCAGCTCTAGTTACCTTACAGACCAGCTCTAGTTACCTTACAGACCAGCTCTAGTTACCTTACAGACCAGCTCTAGTTACCTTATAGACCAGCTCTAGTTACCTTACAGACCAGCTCTAGTTACCTTATAGACCAGCTCTAGTTACCTTACAGACCAGCTCTAGTTACCTTACAGACCAGCTCTAGTTACCTTATAGACCAGCTCTAGTTACCTTACAGACCAGTCTGATTGACCGTGTCAAAGGCCTTTTGTAGGTCCAGCATGACCATGCCGCAGTATTTGCCTGCGTCCACCTCTTGTTTGATGTGGTCATTCAAATAGAGAAGGCATGTGTCAGTGGAGTGGGATGTTCTGAAGCCAGATTGGAATTCGTAGATTAGATTTTTTTCCGCTAGGTACTTTTCGACCTGTTCGTAGACAATTTTTTCCATGACTTTCGAGATGGAGGTGAGAATAGAAACAGGGCGGTAGTTGCCTGGGTCTAATTTGCTGCCCTTTTTGTGCAGAGGGGTCACCCTCGCAATTTTGAAGTCCTTGGGGACGTGTCCCTGTTTTATGGAGAGGTTTATTATGTGTGTGATGATTGGTGTGATGGCGGCTGCTGAGTCTGAGGAATTTGGAGGGGATGTTGTCATGGCCAGTGGCCTTGTTAGGTTGGAGGGCGCTCAGTTTATTGAGTACCTCATCTGTTGTTACCATTTCCAGCTTGAAGTCGTCCTTGCGGACCCCTAGGTTTTTGTAGTAAGCTACTATGTGTTCTACCCCATAAAGCCCTGAGTGGGAGGGTAGTTTGTTTACCAGTGTTGTGGCTATGTTTGTGAAGAAAATGTTTAAGTAATTGGCTACATCCAGCTTGTCTGTGATGAGCGTGTTGTCCGTTTTTATGTTTATGTTTGAGAATCTGGTTTTAAGTTTTTTACTGCATCCTAGTTGATTATTGAGTAATTTCCATACCTTATAGACCTTATAGACCAGCTCTAGTTACCTTACAGACCAGCTCTAGTTACCTTATAGACCAGCTCTAGTTACCTTATAGACCAGCTCTAGTTACCTTACAGACCAGCTCTAGTTACCTTACAGACCAGCTCTAGTTACCTTACAGACCAGCTCTAGTTACCTTATAGACCAGCTCTAGTTACCTTATAGACCAGCTCTAGTTACCTTATAGACCAGCTCTAGTTACCTTACAGACCAGCTCTAGTTACCTTATAGACCAGCTCTAGTTACCTTACAGACCAGCTCTAGTTACCTTACAGACCAGCTCTAGTTACCTTACAGACCAGCTCTAGTTACCTTATAGACCAGCTCTAGTTACCTTACAGACCAGCTCTAGTTACCTTACAGACCAGCTCTAGTTACCTTATAGACCAGCTCTAGTTACCTTACAGACCAGCTCTAGTTACCTTATAGACCAGCTCTAGTTACCTTATAGACCAGCTCTAGTTACCTTATAGACCAGCTCTAGTTACCTTACAGACCAGCTCTAGTTACCTTACAGACCAGCTCTAGTTACCTTACAGACCAGCTCTAGTTACCTTATAGACCAGCTCTAGTTACCTTATAGACCAGCTCTAGTTACCTTACAGACCAGCTCTAGTTACCTTACAGACCAGCTCTAGTTACCTTACAGACCAGCTCTAGTTACCTTATAGACCAGCTCTAGTTACCTTACAGACCAGCTCTAGTTACCTTATAGACCAGCTCTAGTTACCTTACAGACCAGCTCTAGTTACCTTACAGACCAGCTCTAGTTACCTTATAGACCAGCTCTAGTTACCTTACAGACCAGCTCTAGTTACCTTATAGACCAGCTCTAGTTACCTTACAGACCAGCTCTAGTTACCTTACAGACCAGCTCTAGTTACCTTACAGACCAGCTCTAGTTACCTTATAGACCAGCTCTAGTTACCTTACAGACCAGCTCTAGTTACCTTACAGACCAGCTCTAGTTACCTTACAGACCAGCTCTAGTTACCTTATAGACCAGCTCTAGTTACCTTACAGACCAGCTCTAGTTACCTTACAGACCAGCTCTAGTTACCTTACAGACCAGCTCTAGTTACCTTACAGACCAGCTCTAGTTACCTTACAGACCAGCTCTAGTTACCTTACAGACCAGCTCTAGTTACCTTACAGACAAGCTCTAGTTACCTTATAGACCAGCTCTAGTTACCTTATAGACCAGCTCTAGTTACCTTACAGACCAGCTCTAGTTACCTTATAGACCAGCTCTAGTTACCTTATAGACGAGCTCTAGTTACCTTACAGACCAGCTTTAGTTACCTTATAGACCTTATAGACCTTATAGACCAAATGAGTCAGTGAACGGGAAAGGCTAGTAGGTAGAAGTGGGTTTTGAGCCTCGATTTGAAGGCATCTATCGAGGGGGCGAGCCTAATGGAGGTGGGGATGCTGTTCCACAGTTCAGGGGCTGCGATAGCAAAGGCACGGCCCCCCCTGAGCTTGAGGCCTCTGATCGGCTGACCTGAGGGACCTGGTGTTGGAATAGGGGGATAGGAGGTCTGAGATGTAGGAGGGGGTGTGACCATTAAGGGCTTTAAAAACAAATAGGAGAACCTTAAAATCTATCCTGTAGAGTACTGGGAGCCAATGAAGGGAGGCAAGGACAGGGGTGATGTGGTCTCTCTTGCGGGTTCCGGTCAACAGTCTGGCAGCAGCATTTTGTACCAGTTGTAAGCGGGACAGGGAAGACTGGTTAATGCCTATATAGAGGGAGTTGCAGTAGTCTAATCTAGATGAAATGAAGGCGTGGATGACTCTCTGAAGGTCTGCAGGGGAGAGAAGGGCTTTGAGTTTGGCAATGGTGCGTAGTTGGAAAAAACATGCCTTTACCACTGAGTTCACTTGTCTGTCAAATTTTAATTGTGGATCAAAAATGACACCTAGGTTCTTGACATACGGCTTGACCAGGGAGGACAGGTTGCCAAGACTGTTGGTAAGGGTGGTGACAGCGTCTGGGGGACCGAAGAGGATTATTTCGCATTTGTTTTGATTTAGTTGTAGAATGTTTTGTGCCATCCAACATTTAACATCATCCAGGCAGGATATGAGACTGTTAAGTAGAGACTGGTTGTTGGGTTTCAGGGAAACGTAAAGCTGTGTGTCGTCAGCATAACAGTGAAAAGAGATGAAAAGAGACCAGCTCTAGTCCTACCTTATAGACCAGCTCTAGTCCTACCTTATATACCAGCTCTAGTCCTACCTTATAGACCAGCTCTAGCCCTACCTTACAGACCAGCTCTAGTTACCTTACAGACCAGCTCTAGTTACCTTACAGACCAGCTCCAGTCCTCTGTTGTTCTCTCCGTGGCTCTGAACGCTGATGGTCTCCAGTCGGCTGATGGCTCCCAGGTTCACATCCAGGATGAATGGAGACTCCTGGACAACGGTGATGGGATGAGAAGAACACAAGCATACAAGATACAAGAGTTTTATTTGTCACGGCATATAGGTATACAGTGAAATGCGGGTGGTCTTGCCCGCAACGATGTGCATAATACAATAGTAATAATATATAATAAGAATCCAACCAAGACCGACATTGTGCAATAAACAAGTAAACAAGTAGGGCATATCGGTATCTGTACATGAGTTATTTACAGAGCATGGTAGGACATGCTAGGTCCTGTGGTAGTGCAGTACACTGTTAGCTACGGATGAGGCACTGGGTCTTTATGTACACTGCTATACAATCTCAAGCTCTACTATACTATTCTTAAAGTGACCTCTCCTTCTGTAAAGTGTCCATAAGTGTGAGCGTGTGCAGCATGAGTGTGTGTGTGTGCTCATGTTAAAGTGGCTGCTAGTGTGTGAGCGTGTACAGTGTGTGTGTTGTGTGTAAGATAAGATAAGATAAGATATTCCTTTATTGATCCCCTTGGGGAAATTCAGGCATCATAGCAGCATGGGGGAAGGGGGGGGTGGTACAGGTAGTAAAAACAACACAGGCAGTGTAAACAATTAGGTCAATTTGGTCAATATAATTTACTATCTAACTAGCTGGGGGGAAAAAAAGAAGAAAAAAAAGAGAGTTCAGTGTTCAAGGCTCTGATGGCCTGGGGGAAGAAGCTGAGCCAAAGTCTCTCTGTCCTCGTTGCAGGCGTTTGCCTGACCGCAGCAGCATGAACAGGCTGTTGTTGGGGTGATGAGGGTCTTTCATTATCCTGCAGGCTCTGGATTTGCACCTCTTGTTGTATAGGACCTGCAGCATTAGAGTGATCCTGTGGCTCGGAGGCCGTATACTTGTGAAATCGCAGAACCTGGGCCAACTATCTTTGATACACGTCAGCCTCCTGGGGGTTGACCATAAATCTTTTTCACAACCGTCAGGGAACCATCTCAAAGTACGGTTTTACCATCGCAGATCCAAAAACAACGTGGTAGTATATGAATTAAGCCTTATTTTCCACATCTACTACCCTGGGACCGTCCCTAAATCTGTTTTGTACAGACTCCCAGACACAAATCCCTGCACTGTCCCGGACATCTGATCTCACAATTCCTCAGGGCGCCCTTAATTTCAAGCCCTGTAAGCTCCTCCCCTTCCATTTCACTCTTCACTGTGTACTATCTAATACATGCAGAGATTACATGAAGAAAACCAAATAGTAGTTGGAATTGTATAAAAGTGGGATGGGAGCAGGGTTCGGGGAAGGGGTAGGAATGGGCACGAGTTAAATTATACAGGGTTTCCATAGTAACATGATAGGAAAGGGATGCCACTGGAATGCTTTTAGAACGTGTCGAGAACAGGATGTGAAACGTGCACAGAGCAATGATCTGAGATGAACACACATTAAAAAGTTACATATTTACAGTCTAAAAGCTTAAAGGCACAATGAGTAGCATTTAAAAAAAAATTGCTTGAGACGTTTCTCTGCATCAACCTTGGGGCAGCAAGTGTGTGTTATAAGTAATATATTTACATATTGTACAATGTGTACATATTACGAATAAGTAGATATATTACATATTCAGCGTTTCTCTTTTTCTGTTTATTCTCTATAAGCGGTTTAACCCCTCACGACTCAAGTTCAATATTTTGGATACAAGGATATTTTGGCACTAGGACATTTGGCACAAGTATATAGAAATGACATACATGCATCTGCTGAAATGTGCAGAAATTACACATGGCAAATAAGTAATGCCCTCCCCTCCCTCTCCCAGGGATAATGAAAATATCTCTTAATCATCTGCAGCTAGCAGCTGAAAATGCATGCATTCAAGGTCATGTAATGTATGGTGCTTTTGATAAACGGTGTTTGTTATGAGAATCAGGTGAAGTAGAACAGCCTACCCTCTCCAGGCTGACGAAGTACACTTTGTAGTCTGTGATGGTCAGAGTGCCGGTCACCAGGCCGGTAAACGGACAGATGTACATCACATCCTTGGCTATAGGAGAGTAGATGACGAGAGAGAGAGAGACACACACACACACAAATAGTGGTCAGTGTTTTTTTTTTTTTTTTTTTTTTTAACACTTTGATTGTCTAAGGCTAAATTCATGATATACCATAGGTTGCCAGCTCTATTTGTCTATGGAGAAGTTCCCCTTCTTTGCAGGGCTATAACTTTTTTAATTCTATTGCTAAATTGCCATTATTAGGGCCCATTCAATGTCCTATATGTATTGTTCAGGGTGTATGAACGTTAAACTTTTTCATTCACATATTCATACAAAAATATGATCTAAAGTATAAGTATGTTTTCATCTCTTTCTGCAGCTTTCTCCAGAACGTGATTTATAGCCCCAAATGCATTATATTGATGATCAAATACAGTTTGATAGCAATCGGCGCGATATAAAAAAATCCAACTGGACGGACTTCTGGAAGTTACTACACGTCATCTGATGTTGACCGGATGGGCGAGGGGGCGTTTATAATTCCGTGGGCAGCGTTATACCATTCATCTAATGTGGGTCAAATGTTCATCATAGCAGTTAGTGTCGAACACGGAAATATTACACGCTAAAACTCACCCCAGTCTCCGCGGGCCGTTGGGCGATCAGCGTGGGGTAGACAGTTTTCCATTATGGGATGTAAAAATATCCGGTCCATTTCCAGCTTGTATAATAGTATATACGTCCAAATCATGTTGTTTATCGAGTTATTGGCAACGGATCGCTATGTATTGTGACGAGCTAGAGTGCCGGAACCTATACCGAGTGCCCGGAAGTAATATGGGTGAACAGCACATCGTCCAAGTAACTTCCTGTTTGGCGATTGCGCCGATCGGCCACCAGATGGCGCTCTTGAACCGCTAGAGGGTTCAGTGGGGCTTTTTGGTGGGTCTCAGGCCAGCGGATGGGAAATATGAATCCGATCACAGATTTTTGAAATATTGATATCAAAGACGAGTTACGGCGTCTTCGGCAACTTGAGCATGGCGGGGAAGGACGCCTAAACTAGTCTTCTGGCAGTTAAAGTGTTAACTTAAATTTGTATTAAACATTTATAGACATACAACACAACATATACAATAACATCAACAACACTATTAAATAGACATAAATAAAAAAATTAATACTCAAAAACTAAATAAAAAATACTGACTTGAGCAGAAATTCCACAAACATAAATAATAAAATGGAAAAACATAAAACAGTTGTCATACCCTAAACAAAAACACAAATAAAAAAGCTAACTAAAGCAGCATTTTGTGACATGGGTTCAGAGACCATCCTTGAACCTCTTTCCTCCTTTACCCTTCGCCCTCTTGTGTTGCATTTGGTTCTTCCTCTGTGATGTCGTTTTCGTTCCCCTTGTAATCCTCCCACTTTCCCCATCTTTCTCCAAATTTCTCTTCCTGTAACCTCAGCATGTGTGTTATCCTCTCCATATCCTGTATCTCCCCTACTATTCCTACCCATTGTGCTATTGTCGGTGGGTCTTCTTTGTACCACAGTCTTGTTATTGCTTTTCTGGCCGCTATCAACATTATCTTTATTAAATATTTGTCCCCCCCTTGTATTCCCTCGTGTGTCAGGTCTCCTAAGTAAAGCACCAGTCCCGTTTGTGGTAACCCGTATCCTAATATTCTGTTCATTGCCTCCCCTATCTCCTCCCAATACCCCTTCAGCTTCTGACATCCCCAGAATATGTGCATGTGATTTGCCCCCTCCTTCCCACACATCCTCCAGCATGCTCTTTGTGTTGGTGCATATTTTCCCTTCAGCTCTGGGGTTATAAAGAATCTGATTATGTTTTTCGATCCAAACTCTTTCCATATCCTCGATCCTGTTGTTGAATGTTGCACCTCGCATATGTTACCCCATTCCTTCCCTGTTATTCCTATCTCTAGTTCTCTCTCCCATTTCTCCCTTATGTAATCGGTCGTGTGTCCCTTGCTGGTCATTATAGCCCGGTACAGTGCTGATATTACCCTTCCTTTCCCTCCTTCGTATGCCCTTACTATCATCCTAATTATTCCATTCTGTTCTTCGTCCTTGTCCCCTCTTATTTCTTTATTATAGTAATCTCTAATCTGTAGATATCTGAAGTGGTCCCTGTTTTCTAGTCCAAATTTCTCCTTTAATTTTTGTAATGTTTGCATTTCCCCCTTCTCTATCAATTTGCATATCGCTGTTGCCCCCCCCCCCCCCCCCCCTCTCCCATCTTCTGAATCCATGGTCCAACCTCCCTGGTTTGAATCTCTTGTCATGTGCTATCCATCTCAGAACCCCTGTCTGCTTCTCCAATTTGTGTGTCTTTACTACTCTGTTCCATATGGTCAAGGTGCATTTGGTGATTGGATCTAACAGTCCCTCTTTCTCTTTGAATAGTTCCCTATCTCCCACCAGAGCTTGTACCTTGTATCCCTCCCCTTCTTTTTCAATGTCTTTCCATCTTGCCTCATACTTGTCGTTACACCAGCATGTCACTGCTCTCAGTTGTGCTGCATAATAGTAATCTTGTAGGCTGGGTACTGCCATCCCTCCCTCTTCCTTTGGTAGTTGTAGTGTTTTATATCTGACCCGTGGTCTTCTCCCCGCCCATATGAACCTCGATATCAGTCTGTCCCACTCCCTGAATTGATTCTGTGGTATTTGTATCGGTAGTGACTGGAACATGATAGTATGTTCATTTGAATGACCTCTATTCTTGAATTGAAGTCCAAGGGCATTACTGTCCATCTCTCTAAGTCTCTCTTGATGTTCTGATTTATCTGTGTATAGTTCACCTCAAACAGTTTCCCCACCCCTCTCGTGATGTTCACCCCTAAGTATTTAATCTTGTCCATGTCCCATCTTATCCCGTACTGTTCCCTAATTTCCGTCGTTGGGGTATAGTTCCATGCTAAGGTCTGTGTCTTTGTCACGTTTAGTTTGTATCCTGAGTAGTGGCCATATTCCTTCAGTAGATCCATCAGTGCCGGGAAGCTCTTGTCTGGTTGTCTCATGTATACTATCACGTCATCCGCAAATAGGCCTAGTTTATATTCCGTTCCCTTTATCCTTACTCCCTTGATGTCCTCGGTCTGTCTGATCAGTTGTGCCAGTGGTTCTATGAAAACGGCGAAGAGCGTTGGTGAGAGACAACATCCCTGTCTGGTAGCCCTCTCTAATCTGATTCTATCCGTCAGGCTGCCATTCACCTTAACCCTCGCTGTCGGTTCTTGATATAGTGCCTTGATCATCTTCATTGCCCTCCCATTCAGTCCGAACCTCATCAATGTTCTGTATAAAAATGTCCAGCTCACACTGTCGAATGCTTTTTCTGCATCCAGGCTAATCAGTACCGCGCTACCACCTTGTTTTTGTATCTCCTCTACTATGTGTAATGTCTTTCTCACGTTGTCCTGTGTCTGTCTCCCTTTAATAAATCCAGTTTGATCTTCATCTATAATGTCTGGCATAAACGTCTCAAATCTCTTTGATATTATCGATGTATACATCTTGTAATCCACGTTGAGTATGGACACAGGTCTGAAACTACTACATAATTCTCTATCCTTCCCTTCCTTCGGTATCGTGGTGATTATGGCTTCCTTCCACGAGGGGGGCATTTTGCCCTCTTCCATCGTGTGTCTGAACGCCGCCCCTAACATGGGTGCTAATTCTGTTCTAAATGTCTTGTAGAATTCCGATGGGAATCCGTCGCTCCCCGGAGATTTGTTGTTTTTAGCTCTACTAATTGCCTCTTCCAGTTCTCGTTCCGTAATTATTTTATTTAATTCTTCATTCTGTTCTTTCCCTATCGATGGTAACTCTAGCTTCTCCAGATATGCTTCTATTTCCTCTTCTCCCGCTGCTTTTGGCTGTGTATAGTTTCTCATAGTATTCTCTAAATGTCCTCTCTATTTCAGCTGGGTCCCTCAATCTTTCATTAGTCTTTGTATCCCTTATTGTGTGTATCGTGTTCAACTTCTGTTGCGTCCTAATTCTCCTAGCCAACAGTCTGGTCGCTTTTGGTCCCCCTTCATAGTACGTTTGTTTCATGAACCATGAATTATTTTCTATTTCCGTCAATAATTCCCTATTTATCCTGGCCTTTACTTCTTTGATTTCTCAGAGCGTTTCCTGTTCTTTTGATATCTGAACCGACTCATTGCCAGACGTGAGCGATTCGACTCACGCTCACGGCAATGAATCGGCTCTTATGAACGAGTCGCTCATGACCGACCCATCACTAGCGTCTGACTATTTCGCGCGTGCAGCATTGGAGCCTAGGTTATGCCAGCCAAGATGAAGAGGACATCGTTCGGCAGATGGACTGAAGATGAAAGTTGTTGCATGTTAGACAGTTCAGTCAGGCTAGCCATCCCGGCTAAAGACAGGGACAGCTAGTTAGCTTTAGCTACGTTATAATATTAAGTGTGGTTCAGTCGGGATATAGCCATGATGATGTCGGCTAGTAGCTAGCTTAGCTAAAGGCTAACTAGCGTTAGCTAACCTAGAGACAGCGCGTGCAGCATTGTTATGCCAAGATGAAGAGGATGGTCGTTCGGCAGATGAACTTCGTCAACTCCACGCGGTTGTCTCCATCCTCTTGGACGTTTGGTGAGTTTTTAATGGACTCTGTTCTATTCCCGCCGTGGATATCTCTCTCTCTCTCTGGAGCCAAACTGGCCGACTAGCTGTTGTAGTACTAGTAGCTAACGGTGTGTGGCCTGGTGTCAGCACCTGTATTGCTTTTCTCATGTTGTACAGTTTTTCAGTGGTAGCCGCATAGCTTGCTTCTGCGTTAGCTAATGGTTAGCGATAGCCGGGTTGAGCTAACTGTTAGCCAGTTAGCTGTTTAGCTACGATGTTAGCTGCCGGCTGCGCTCGGCTGGGAACGTTAGTTTGATGCTATCAGTTAGCCTAGAGTTAGCTGTTAGCTTGTGCTACGACCATTGACATTAGCCGTGAGAATAGCAGGGGGTTCTGGCACTCTGACTACGACATCATCTTTGACAGAAGATGTAGTCGGGCCTGCACCATGACAAGGCTCCGGCCATAGCTTCTTTTTGTCCCGCCAGCGAGAGGCCTTTCGTCAACGTGGAGACCTGTGTTGCGGCCTTTCGCCCTGCGTTCCTCATGCAGGTAAGATGTCATGACATTACCCCACTCTTCCTTCCTTCCCCTCCCGAATGTTTTGTTAATAACGATGTTTTTTTCCAGGCAAAACATATGTTACTTCACAACATTTGGAGATACGACATGTGCTGTGTGTGAATTGTCTTGGTCGTTTGTGTAGCTTGGGTAGCGTTGGGCCGTTGGCCAAAGCTGTGTGTGGCCTGGTGTCAGTACCTGGCTAGCATATTTAGCTGAATGCTGTTTTCTCTGGTATAGACCCTCTTCTCTTTGGATTTAAGTGTTGATCTTTGTCCTTTGTGAAGTTATCTTTTCCTTCTGTTTTGTTCTTCCATTAAAAGTTGAATATCCTTTTAGGGGCTCATCTTTGCTTATCTCTCTCATACATGCTCTCTCTCTAACACACACACACACGACAAACACACATGCTCTCTCTCTCTCTTTCTAACACACACAGTCTGCCTATGGCTGCCTTTCTCGATGGCTAGGCTGTGCTCGCTGAGTCTGTACCTAGTCAAGGATCTTCAGTCACAGTGCTCAGGTATTCTGCCACTGTGTACTCTCTGTTTAGGGCCAAATAGCATTTCAATTTCTTTCCAATGTGTCTCTCTCTCTCTCTCTCTCTCTCTCTCTCTCTCTCTCTCTGTACACTGTATATTGACTGTAGAACGGGAGCTCTCTCTCGCTCTCTCTCTTGCTATATGTTGACTGTATCATGCCCAGCCTCGGGCAGCGCTATTATTTAAGAATATGTTGACTGTATTGAAAAAAAAAAAAAAAAAAAAAAAAAAAAATTTACCATTGGGGGCCTCGCGTTTAAATCTCGCACAGGGCCTCGCATTTCTCCCAGGCGGCCCTGCCTATCCATGGCGTGCATCCCCCTCCAAACATCTGTAATTCCCATTTCCGTCATCTGAATATTCATATATCTACTGATTGGTGCCCGTCCTTTTCTAGTACTCGTGGTGTCTAGGTCGTGATTCAGTACTACATTAAAATCTCCCGCGCATATCAATATCCCTTCTAGTTCCATCACTATCATATAAAAAATGGTCTCATATAAATCCCTCTCACTCTCTGGGGGTGCATAAACATTCACTAACGTAATCATTTGACCCTCCATTTTTCCCTTCACCAGAACAAACCTTCCCTCCTTGTCTCTTACTTCCTTGATCAATTCAAATTTGACTGTGTTTTTGATTAACGTGATTACTCCTCTCCTCCGTTTAAAGGAACTATAGTATGCATTTTCATATCCAAATCTCTTCAGTTTCTCATGATCCTGTGCTACCAAATGTGTCTCCTGCAGAAAAATCACTTCCATCTCACTTTTTTTACATTTCAACATCACTTTGCCCCTCTTTATCGTATTATTCATTCCATTAACGTTTAACGACATCATTTTTATACCTTTAACCATTGTCATCTTTCTTCTTCTTTCGTCTGTCAGTCCCCCCCATGTCACATTCATTCCCCCCTCCGGCTGTAGCCTCCGCTCTCTTCACCGAATACATATAATGATTAACATAAATAAAAAAACATAAACTTTACATAAAGTGCTCCCAAGGCGTCCCTGTGTCCCCCCCTGTCCCCTGCTGGTGGGTGAGGAGTAATTGCTCTCCTAGTGAGAGGCCTCCTCCTGACGGCTTGGGGGTTTGAAACCTTTACCCCCAACCGCTCGTCATATTTGTCCAGCCTTCTTACTGTTTTTATTGCTGTCAAGCTCCTGGTCAAAAGCGCTCGGTCCTTCATTCTGATCAAAGACCCCCATTTCCTAGGTCCCTCTCAATGTGGCTCATATGTTCCAGTGTCCCTCCTTCCTCCCAAACCCGTGTGTGGTGTCTTCTGTGTACCCCTTCTTACTTTCTTTTCCTCCCCTCTATTATATGGTAACTCATTTACGTCTATTCTGCATCGAACATTGTACATATGTCTATACTGAACACTGTGACCTCATTTTTTTACTTCTAATTTACATACTATACTATGTTATTTTATTTCATACTTATATTATCTTGTCTTGCACAGTCTCTGAAGCGTAACTGTTACGAAGGATCAGATTAAACCGAATATATATATTTATTAATTGATATATATTGCATAATATTTGTATATCGTTTGATATCCCTTGTGTATTCCTTGTACATATACACGGAATATCCCTTTACCTAGTACAGACCATAATATTTCATTCTCTTATTGGACAGCGGTCCCTTAGGCGCCACTGCCATACCCCCAAGGTCTAGTTCAAAGTCACCGCCAAAGACATGCCTGGACATGAACGGCTCTGCGCAAGGATACAAGACAGGAATAAGGCTGGTACTAGTTTGTTCACCTAACGTATAAATACGGCGCAGGTGAATACAGAAGTATGTTACCCAATAAGTTGAAGCCTCACCCACGATACAACGTGCGGTGAAGTATGGCCTGTTTGGCTCCAAATAGAGCATTGAGACCGTGTGCGAATTAATAACTGAAGTATCAGAGTTTAACGCTGTACCGTCGAGTTCGACCTATTCTATTAATTCAGTAATAGTCTATTTATGTATAGTGTATCGTGCGGCTACCGTTCTACAGTGACCAGCATCACCAACGTTTCCTCGTACCAGCTAGTGTGCTTATCCAGGCTGGGCAGCTTACCCTGGCGCCTTCACCCGAGGAGCCCTAGACGAGGACCGTGTGGACATGTACACTGGATAACCTACCCGACGACTACATAGCCCTTTTCGGCTGGATTATATTTGCTTTGGTCCTGTAACTGATGGAGCGGAGAATCGTCTACACCCACAATTGTGTGGGATTTACCCTGTGAGGAGCAACGTCGAGCCCGCCTCTCAGAAGCCTGAGGCTGGCTAGCTTTCTTCCATGCGGAGCTGCATGCCGGAGAACAGCTGTTATTCGTCTGCGGATCAAGAGATTATTGCACCGTCTCCTGTACTTGGAGTCTCCCTATTCTTCGTTGACCCAGACTCTGCTACCGACAAATCCTCACCCCTTGCTGGCCTACAACCGGAGGGACCCTACCAGTATCTCCCGCTGCCTTACTAGTGTACCATAGATATAATTCCTAAGATACAGGTGGTATTCATTATCTCCTGCGTAATATGATAATGGACTTACGTTATTGATTTACTCACGCACATTCTTTCGCCTTATAAGGGCGACCCTACGTAAAGTATTGTTATATACCATCATTGCTGCTAATAAATATTATTATAACCCAGTTTTGTGTGGAACCGTGTCATTGTGGGAAGTGTTCATCTGATATACCTGTGTACTGTATGGCCAGTAGTAATGTACATAAGACAGTAGTGGTTTAATGATACCATACTTATATAATACAGTCAGGGAATTGTACCCCTCAGTTACAATTGGTCCTTCGAGCCGGATGGTAACTAGTGTAATATTAATATAGTAGTATTAATATTGACATGGCCAATGATGAACACTCCACAAACGGTTCTCCTAAAATAGATCGCCCGCAGCGTAGACGGCAGACACCTCAGTACTTAGAGGACGACGTTGCCCGTATACTACCTAGCTTTCTACAGACGTTAAACGCGGAAAAAGTAGATAGTAAAATTATGTCCAACCCTACCGACCAGGCTACCCCGCCAGTAGAGACCCTAGTGGGTTCTAACGTAACTGACCAAGCTCACGGGGGGGACCAGGAGGGACCTGACATGACTTTACCCCCCGCCAACGTCGACAAGGTAGTCCCCGGAGAGCTCCAGGATAAAGAAAGCCCTCCAGGGATGGAACCCGACCCACCACAAGAAGAGACGCGCACCCAGGAGATGGATCTCCTCGGTACGCGACAGGAGAACGGATCTCCAACGAGTACTACCAGAAGCCGATCACCTCAACCAGCGTCTTCCCCCAGCGAGGCGGACAAGATGCTGGCGCAGGCCTTTATCGCCAGCCTGGCAGCCTCAACCGAGCGCGATCGACTCCAAGCACAGACGCTTAGCGAGCGCGAACATTCTTCCATGGAAAGAGAACGCCTTCAAGCGCAGCAACGGAGTGACGAAGACCGCATACGCCTGGAGATTAGACGCCTCCAGACGGAAGAGAATATGGAAAGAGACCGCGCCGAAGCCCAGCGCGCCGCCGCCGGTGCCCAACGCGAAGCAGAGCGCGACCTCGCTCTCACCAAGCGCGAAGCCGAGCGCGACCGATTACAAGCGCAGATAATGGAGCAGCTGATTGCCAGGGTAACCCCCCCTCCCTCCGCACGGGGCTCCAGGGCCTCGTCAAGACAAGGGTCTAGGGCACCCTCCCCTACCCGATCAAGCGACCCTGAGCCCGGCCAACAGAGAGAGCCTATACCCCTCTCCGAACCCCTTCCCCGACCGGTCCAAGCGAGACCCAGCAACAGGGAAGAACCGGCCTATGCCGCGGAGAGGCTAAATAGACGACTACAGGATCTAGATGACCTGGCAGAGGAAGAAGAAGAGGGAGAGGAGGAGAGTCAAGCCCAACAGCATCACCGTACTCCACAGGACCAGGAGGTCCAGTACAGCCCAGACTTTACCCCCGCGGCTCTGCGCTACAGACCCCCGACTCAATTCACGGGTGAGCTTGACGCACGACCAGCCCCGAGGAACAGCACCTGGGTACGCGGGCCTTGGTACCCGACAGGTACCAGCCCACCACGACAAGTAAGAGGAGACTCGCCTAGGAGGCCTCTCCTCCAACGCTCACCGATGTGCCAGCCATCCATGGCATCGTACCTTGGCACACCGACGTTCCCGGACTTCACACACGAGAACAGAGCACAGTACACAGAGCTACGAATGTGCTTAGAGACAATGATGTCCGATGTAACAGACGAACCGTACAAGTATGCTATCCTACTCAAGCACCTGAAGGTGCCCCGAGCGCACAATATAGCGCTGGCATATTCCACCTCTACTACCCCATACACCGCGGCTCTAGCAGCCCTCGACCAACGATATGGACGCATATGGGACTACGTAATACAAGAGATAAGGAATATTGACCGTCTACCCCCAGCCACAGACAATCGCTCACTAGATGACCTGTCTATCAAGGTACAATCCCTGGTAGGGATGCTGGGGGCGCAAAAGGAAAAGGGTATGCACGAACTGTACGCAAACTCTAATGTTGAGAGGATTTTAGAGAAGCTTCCGCCCGCCCGACAAGAGCGCTTCAGGCGGCAAAGAGACCACCGTGATCCTAACGGTCCCGAGCCATCCCTCCTAGACCTAGCCGACTTCCTGGCGAGAGAAGTCAACAGCCTACGGTTGGATACGTTCGTGCGGAGCACACCAAGCTCCAGAGAGGGACCTAGGAGAGCAAACGATGGCCGCAGGCTGGTGACCGTCATGCACCAAGCCGAATCAGTACCGAGCAACAAGAACCACAGTACCCCCTCGATGAAAGAGAAGTGGAAGATTGTATGCCCGTACTGCGAAAGGGAACACTGGCTGTCACACTGACACGTTCAAGAAGATGACGGCCGACGAGGTGAGTCAATGGATAAAGTCCAACCGACGCTGTTACCGATGGCAGCCGAGTCACATGGCAGCCGAGTGCCGCTTAAAGAAGAGGTGTAGTCGGTGTGACGGAGCCCACTTGGACGTCCTACATGACAGTAACAGAAGAAAGCCTGCACCCTCAAGCAGCACAAAGGCAAGTGTTATGTACATTGACCCCGCCAGCAGCGGGGGCGCCCGGGTGCTCTTGAAGGTGGTCCGCGTAACATTGAGTTACGAAGACAAGGTCATGGACACCTACGCCGTCCTTGACGACGGGTCAGAGAAGACCCTTCTCCTCGCGTCCGCTGCGGCCCAGCTGGGGCTGCGGGGGAGCGAAGAAACAATGGCGATTCGGACAATAAGAAGAGACCTGAAGACGATAAAGGCCGAGAATGTCTCCTTCACTATCGCAGCAAGCGGGCAGCCAGAGAGACGGTATAGGATCACTAACGCTTTCACCAGCCAAGACATAGGCCTGTCGCAGTACACCTACCCCATCGCCAAGCTGATGGATAAATATGTGCACCTGCGTCAACTACCTATACCGCTCATAGACGGTGCCACCCCGACCCTGCTGATAGGATCCGACCATGCACACCTCATCGTCCTGATGGACCGGGTCCACACTGGGCCCAGAGGCTGTCCAGCAGCAGTCGAGACCCGCCTAGGATGGACACTACAAGGCCCCCTCTCTAGGTCTCCTAACCGAACAGCAGCCACTAGCTGCCTCCACTCCAGAGTGACAGAAGAAGACACCACCCTCCTACAGCACGTCGAGAGGCTATGGACACTAGAGACAATGCCCTTTAAGAACGAAAAGAAACACATTCGTTCCAAGGAAGACATTTATGCTATAGCTTTCCTCGAGCGGGGGACATAGAGAGTCAAAGTCAACTGAGTGATGAGATACGCAACTCCACTCCTGAGGCGAGAGGGTATGCCTACCTTCCACGCCCCAAAAGAAGCGACGGAGCGGTATCTATCGAACACAGAGCGGCGCCTAGCCAGAGACCCCGCTCAAGCTACTGTGTACCGCGCTGAGATTGACAAGCTAATCACAGCGGGACACATAAAGAAAATTTACATTAAAGAGGCCGATCAGACGACCGAATCATGGTACGTGCCGCACCACAAAGTCCACCACAACGGCAAGGATCGTATTGTGTTTAACTGCAGCTACCAGATCGGATCACAAAATCTGAATAAAGAGCTCTTGCCCGGCCCAACACTCGGCCCCTCTCTACTAGGCGTGTTGCTACGTTTCCGCCAAGACAAGGTGGCCATCAGCGGCGACATCAAAGGGATGTTCCTGCAGGTGCGACTAGTGGAGGAGGACAAGCCCCTGCTGCGGTTCTTATGGAGAGAGAGGATCGGGGATGAGCAACCATCCATCTATCAATGGGAAGTCCTCCCTTTTGGAACCACATGCAGCCCATGCTGTGCTACGTTTGCACTGCAAAAACACGTCGCAGAGGACCCAGCAGCTGATGAAGAGGTCCGACAAAGTGTAGGAAATAGTTTCTACGTGGACAACTGTCTGCAAAGCGTCTCGACGCCAGAAGAAGCCGAGGCCCTCCTACTCAAGCTCCGCGCCTCCCTGATCAAAGGCGGCTTTGATCTCCGGCAGTGGGCCAGCAGCGACCCTCAAGTATTGCGCAGCCTCTCCCCAGAGGACAAGGCAGCAAGCAGCGAGACCTGGATGGCGACCATCCCAGGAGAAGCCCAAGAAATGACATTAGGATTAGTCTGGCGCTTCAAAACAGACTCGCTCCATTATAAACACACACCCCTGACCAAGGAGCAGGGAAGGTCGACTTCACTACCGACCACAAGACGGAGTGTATACAGAACACTCGCCAGACAATATGACCCGTTGGGATGTATTCTACCTTACACCACCAGGGCAAAGATGATTGTAAGAGCGTTATGGGACAAGGACCAGGGCTGGGACGACCCCATACCCGAACACCTTGCCTCCACATGGAGAGAGTGGGAGACAGAACTCAGCTCGCTCCCAGGTGTCAACATACGCCGCAGCTACTTCCCACCCACAGTGAGGCCGGAGACGTGCCAGATGGACCTGCACGTCTTCAGCGACGCCTCCGAAGTAGCCTACGGTTCGGTGGCCTACTTGCGGGCCCGAGAGGAGGGAGGAGAAATACATACTGCCTTCATCCTGGCTCGCTCAAGAATAGCCCCCCGCAAGCAACAATCTATCCCGCGTCTAGAGCTCTGCGCAGCCCTAGCAGGAGCGCAACTCGCCACGTTAATCCAACGTGAACTCACCATCCCGGTGCAAAGAACAATCCTGTGGTCAGACTCCATGACCGTACTCACATGGATCCAGTCCGATTCGTGTAGATACAAGGTCTTCGTGGGAGTCAGAATCACAGAGATCCAAGATTTAACAGAAGCAGCAAGCTGGAGGTATGTGGACACAAAACACAACCCAGCTGACGTCATCACCCGGGGAATGTCCCTGGATGACCTCACCCGTCACAATCTATATAGTGACGGGCCCGAGTTCCTCAAGCTCCCGGAAGAAGAGTGGCCTACACCCACCCCACGGGAAGCGAGTGAAGAGGAGGCAGAGAAGAAGAAATCTATGTTCTGTGGGTTGACACACACACTCGTCCCCACAGATCCCAACATAGACGACTGCCTCACCCTTGAGAGTGCGCAGCTAAAGACATTCCTGTGGCACCACCCAGAGGTTCAGCCCACTACTGACATTACTGCAGCTAACTACGAAGAAGCAGAACTCCTTCTGCTACAGCGAGCCCAGAGAGACTCGTTCCCAGACGAGCTAGACTGTCTGCAGGGATCAAAGCCAGTCCCGTCAGACAGCAGCCTGCTCCACTTAGCCCCTGAGAGCGACGCCCATAATCTCATCAGAGTGGGTGGTCGTCTGAGGAGAGCCCCAGACTTACCGGATGACGTCAAGTACCCGATAGTCTTAAACAGCCGACACAAGGTCACAGAGCTTATCATAAAGAAATACGACGAGGACGTGCACCACGCCGGGGCAGAGAGAGTCTTCGCGGAGATCAGACGTCGTTATTGGATACTGCAAGGGAGAGAAGCAGTACGACGCTTCCAGCGGACTTGTCTAGACTGTCGTAAATGGCGAGCACAGCCCAGTATACCCCGGATGGCTGACCTACCCCCCTGTCGCCTCCGACTCGGCGACAAGCCTTTTCACTCCACCGGTATGGACTGTTTCGGCCCGCTGTATGTAAAGAAAGGAAGAGGGATTGAGAAGCGGTGGGGTATTGTATTCAAATGCATGACCACCCGAGCGATACACATAGAACTCCTTCCAACCATGAGCACAGACTCATTCCTTATGGCCTTCCGGAGATTCACATCGCGGAAAGGGAAACCGTCTATATTATTGTCTGATCACGGGACAAACTTCAAAGGCGGAGAAAGAGAGCTGAGAGAGAGCTTCCAAGCTATGGGCCCAGAACTTAAGACCCACCTCGCTCCCTCTCAGATTGATTTCCAGTTTAATCCCCCGAATGCACCTCACTTCGGTGGAACTTGGGAACGAGAAGTACGTTCAATAAAGACAGCCCTGTACGCCGTGCTTGGGGCCCAGATTGTGGCGGAAGAAGTCCTCACGACAGTCCTCACGGAGATCGAGGGAGTATTGAACTCAAAGCCCCTCGGTTACGTCTCAAGTGATGTAGCAGATGTCACCCCCAACACTCTCTTGATGGGGCGGCTGGACCCCGCGCTACCACAGACAGTGTACAGGCCTGAAGAAGCGAACGGCCGAAGAATGTGGAGGTACAGTCAAGTATTGGCTGACAAGTTTTGGAACAGTTTCCTCCTCCACTATCTACCGTCTCTACAGACCCGCCAGAAATGGGTGAAAGAAAGAGACAATTTGACAGAAGGAACAGTCGTCATGATTATCGACCAGTCACTACCCCGAGCTATGTGGCCGGCCGGCGCGTAAGCAAAGTGATCACTGGTGCCGACGGAAAGGTCAGAGCGGCAGAAGTGCTCGTCCAAGGGCGGACATACACCCGGCCCGTGGCGAGGCTGATAGAGTTGCCAAGGCTCCCCGACACTTTTGATGACGACCATGACCCCCTGACTTTGTGAACTGCCCTACCCTCACAACAGACATTGAGTAGTGGACAGTGCGGTTAATCTGTCTCTGCTTATCTAATTAGGTGGGACTAATTAGGAGGCGGCTGTTACGAAGGATCAGATTAAACCGAATATATATATTTATTAATTGATATATATTGCATAATATTTGTATATCGTTTGATATCCCTTGTGTATTCCTTGTACATATACACGGAATATCCCTTTACCTAGTACAGACCATAATATTTCGTTCCCTTATTGGACAGCGGTCCCTTAGGCGCCACTGCCATACCCCCAAGGTCTAGTTCAAAGTCACCGCCAAAGACATGCCTGGACATGAGCGGCTCTGCGCAAGGATACGAGACAGGAATAAGGCTGGTACTAGTTTGTTCACCTAACGTATAAATACGGCGCAGGTGAATACAGAAGTATGTTACCCAATAAGTTGAAGCCTCACCCACGATACAACGTGCGGTGAAGTATGGCCTGTTTGGCCCCAAATAGAGCATTGAGACCGCGTGCGAATTAATAACTGAAGTATCAGAGTTTAACGCTGTACCGTCGAGTTCGACCTATTCTATTAATTCAGTAATAGTCTATTTATGTATAGTGTATCGTGCGGCTACCGTTCTACAGTGACCAGCATCACCAACGTTTCCTCGTACCAGCTAGTGTGCTTATCCAGGCTGGGCAGCTTACCCTGGCGCCTTCACCCGAGGAGCCCTAGACGAGGACCGTGTGGACATGTACACTGGATAACCTACCCGACGACTACATAGCCCTTTTCGGCTGGATTATATTTGCTTTGGTCCTGTAACTGATGGAGCGGAGAATCGTCTACACCCACAATTGTGTGGGATTTACCCTGTGAGGAGCAACGTCGAGCCCGCCTCTCAGAAGCCTGAGGCTGGCTAGCTTTCTTCCATGCGGAGCTGCATGCCGGAGAACAGCTGTTATTCGTCTGCGGATCAAGAGATTATTGCACCGTCTCCTGTACTTGGAGTCTCCCTATTCTTCGTTGACCCAGACTCTGCTACCGACAAATCCTCTCCCCTTGCTGGCCTACAACCGGAGGGACCCTACCAGTATCTCCCGCTGCCTTACTAGTGTACCATAGATATAATTCCTAAGATACAGGTGGTATTCATCATCTCCTGCGTAATATGATAATGGACTTACGTTATTGATTTACTCACGCACATTCTTTCGCCTTATAAGCGCGACCCTACGTAAAGTATTGTTATATACTATCATTGCTGCTAATAAATATTATTATAACCCAGTTTTGTGTGGAACCGTGTCATTGTGGGAAGTGTTCATCTGATATACCTGTGTACTGTATGGCCAGTAGTAATGTACATAAGACAGTAGTGGTTTAATGATACCATACTTATATAATACAGTCAGGGAATTGTACCCCTCAGTTACAGTAACAGTAAGAAGCATTTTGTATAAAAGTATTCTGTACTTCTGTATGACAACTATTAAAGAAACTTGAACTTGAACTCTATTTTCTATGTGATGTCCATTTATCCCCTTAATCCCTTCCAACTGTGTTACTCGCAGCGTGTGTCTATGTATTTGTTTCAATATGTTCTGTGTTCCGTCTATCATACCTAATTATATTTCCATTTATTTCCTCCATCAGCATGTGTATTATGTGTCCATGTATACGTTATGTTCGTTCCTATATCCTGCCTCTACCTGGGAATGTGTGTTTATGTATATGTTATTTCAGTTTCTATATTTTGTCTCTATTTGGATAGTTTTTTCAATCTCTTGTGCGTGTACTCATCCGTTCGTCTCCTCCCGCCTCCTCTCTCCTCCTTCTCCATCTCTGGCCTCCTCGTCCGTCTCCGCCTTCGGTCTGTCACGTCTCACCTCGGCCTTCTCCTCTCTCCTCCCTCCTCCCCCGGGTTTCGATCTCCTACTCTGGTCCATCTGCGTGCTTTCTCCAATCTCTGCTGCAGGCTCAGCGTCTGGCCCTCCTGTCCCCTTCCTTCTCCGTCCTCCGCCATCTGCATCCCCCGTCGCCTCATCTCCTCCGCCGCCTCCCGCGCCGTCCCTTCCTTCCAGTGAATCCTTAGCGAGGTCATGGGTGATTGGAATTTCATTCCGTTTTCTTTCAGAATTCTCTTCAGTCCCGCGTAGGACCTGCGTGTTATTGCTACCGCTGTCGAGTAATCGTGATCAAACGACAGTCTTTTCCCCTCGATTTCTATCTTCTTGGTCCACGCGGTTCTGAGTATCAATTCCTTAATCTCAAATCTCAGAAAGTTAATAATCACCGCCCTCGGAGGTCTGTCCGGTTTCGGTCTCGGAGCCAACGCCCTGTGGGCCCTCTGTATCTCCATTTTTTCCAATCCCGTCTCCTCCAGTTGTTCCTTGATAAGCTTTTCCACATATTGGATCACCGATTCCCCTTCGACTCCTTCTTTCAATCCCCATATTCTGATGTTATTTCTCCGTGACCTCCCCTCCATGTCCGATATCTTTGTCTCCATTTGTTCTTGTTTTTGAATCGCACACGTTAACACCTCGTGTATCTCTGTGTTCCATTCCTCCGTTTGCGCCGTTCTAGTCTGTAACTCTGTTACGTTTCTGTCCTGTTCCGCCATCTTCTCATCCACCCTTTTGAGTTCTGTATTCATTTCACCTCTGAAGTCAGATTCAGATTCCTTTATTGAGCCATTTGTGTAAAACACATTGGTAATTGTTGCAGCAATACAGTGTATGCATTCTTTCTTTTTTCACAGTAAACAAACACCAACACAGACAAGAAACGAAAAGTGCAGTGGGGGATTAATCAATAAATAAAATACATATATATATATAAAGTGAAGTGTGCAGAGATCCAGTACGGACTAGTGCAGTGCAGTCAATGTCATTGTGCCAGTGTCACTTGGGGGCAGAGGGGGGGGGGGGGTACCGAGGGGGGGGGGGGGGGGGACCTGAGGCATTGATCAGCCTGGCGGCTGAGGGGAAGAAGCTCAGTCTGTGTCGAGCTTTCACAGCCTTTGGGATCCCAGAGGGGAGCAGGGTGAAGAGGCTGTGACCGGGGTGGGATGGGTCGGCCATGATCTTTCTCGCCCTCTTCAGCGCCCTGGAATCGTGCAGGGACCTGAGGGAGGGCTAGGACAGCCGGCAACTGCACCTCCTCATCCATCACGCTCAACATAGGGGCCCCCCAGGGCTGTGTTCTGAGCCCCCTCCTCTACTCCCTGTACACACATGACTGCGTAGCACAGCGGAACAACAACACCATCATCAAATTTGCTGATGACACAGTAGTGGTGGGCCTGATCTCTGCCAACGACGAAAGGGCCTACCTGGAAGAGGTAGAGAACCTGTCACAGTGGTGTCAGGAGAACTGCCTCTCCCTGAACGTCAGCAAAACAAAAGAGATGATTGTGGACTTCAGGAGGTCGGGGGTCAAGGACTACAGCCCCCTCAGCATCGACGGGGCACCGGTTGAGAGAGTGAACAGTTTCAAGTACCTCGGAGCCCACATATCCGAGGACTTGACATGGACCACACACATTGACAGTGTTGTGAAGAAGGCACGACAACGCCTCTACTTCCTCAGGCGCCTAAGGAAGTTCCAAGTCAGTCAGAAGATCCTTAGGAACTTCTACTCATGTACAATAGAGAGCATCCTGACCGGCAACATCACCTCCTGGTTTGGGAATAGCACTGCACAAGACCGTAGCAGACTACAAAGAGTGACACGTTCAGCCGAACGCACAATTGGAGGGGGGCTTCCCACCCTCCAGAACATTTACAACAAGCGGTGCAAGGGGAAGGCTAAGATAATTATTAAGGACTCGAGCCACCCGAACAACTGCCTCTTTGAACTGCTGCGGTCAGGCAAGCGATACCGGAGTCTTAAGGCGAGCACAGAAAGAATCAGAAGAAGCTTCTATCCCCAGGCCATCAGGCTGCTAAACGAACAATAATCGCTAAACGAACAATAATCACTATGCAACAACCATCAAATGCACACAGCACACACACCCACACGCACACACTCACTCAAACAAACAACACACTGCAGCACCCACTCTCCACACTTTAGATCACACAAACACACTTACACTTTATATTTATTGATAAAGGATTTGCACTACAACTCGTACACCTACTGTGAATTGTACCTAAATTGCACCTCGTCCCATTTCTCCATTTCTGCCTTGCACTATATAGTATTGTATATTAGTACACTGCACAGTATTGTATATTGTATGGTAACTACGTCTATTCTGCATCGAACATTGTACATATGTCTAAACTGAACACTGTGACCTCATTTTTTACTTCTAATTTTACTATGTTATTTTATTTCATACTTATCTTGTCTTGCACAGTCTCTGGAGCGCAACAGTAAGAAGCATTTTGTACAAAAGTATTCTGTACTTCTGTATGACAACTATTAAAGAAACTTGAAACTTGAACCCTCTCCGCGGAGCGAATCACCCGCTGCAGCTTGGCAAGATCTTTTGCCGCTGCAGCGGGGAACCAGGAGATGATGGAGTGGGTGAGGATGGACTCAATGATGGCCGTGTAGAATTGGGCCATCATGGTCCTCGGCAGTTTATATTTCTTCAACTGCCGGAGGAAGAACATCCTCCCCTGGGCCTTCTTGAGCAGGCCCGTGATGTTGAGCTCCCACTTCAAATCCCGGGAGATGGTCATGCCGAGGTCATGCCACCTGAGTGCCTCCCAGTATGATGGGAGGGGGCAGGGCTGCTTTCTTCCTGAAATCCACTACCATCTCCACTGTCTTTTGAGCATTGAGCTCCAGGTTGTTGCAGCTGCACCAGCTCTGCAGCCTCTCGATCTCCCTCCTGTAGGCCGACTCGTCCCCCCTGGAGATGAGACCCACCAGGGTGGTGTCGTCAGCTAATTTCAGGAGTTTGACCGAGGGGTGTAGAGAGGCACAGCTGTCGGTGTACAGGGAGAACAGTAGTGGGGATAGAACGCAGCCCTGCGGGGAACCGGTGCTGGTGGACCTAGAGCTGGAAATGCTCTTCCCCAGCCTCACCCGCTGAGACCTGTTGGACAGGAAGTCTGTAATCCACCTGCGAGTGGAGGCCGGCACCTGCAGCAGGGATAGCTGGTGCTCCAGGATGGGTGGAAGGATGGTGTTGAAGGCCGAGCTGAAGTCCACATACAGGATCCTGACATAGTTGGCCGCGTAGTCCAGATGTTCCAGCGTGTAGTGCAGAGCCATGTTCACAGCATCCTCTGTGGATCTGTTGGCTCTGTACGCGAACTGCAGCGGGTCCAGCACAGGATCTGTGATGAGCTTCAGGTGGGCCAGGACAAAGCGCTCTAGGACCTTCATGACCACAGAGGTCAGGGCGACAGGTCTGTAGTCATTAAGGCCCGTGACCTTGGCCTTCTTGGGGACAGGGATGATGGTTGAGGCCTTGAAGCATGCTGGGACGTGACACAGCTCCAGCGATGCATTAAAAATGGTGGTAAACACCGGTGCGAGCTGGTCAGCGCAGTGCTTCAGGGCAGAGGGGGAGACAGAGTCCGGGCCGGCCGCCTTCCGGGGATTCTGACTGGAAAACAGCTGTTTCACCTCTCTCACACTGACAGAGAGAGGGGGGGGGCCCACTGGGGTGGGGGGATGGAGGTTGTGACCAAGTGGGTGAAGGAAGAGGGCGGGGGGAACCTCTTTCTCAAACCTACAGTAAAATGTGTTTAGCTCGTTCGCCAGGGGGAGGTTATCAGGCGCCTGTGGTGACTTCGGCTTGTAGTTTGTAATGGTCTTGAGGCCTTTCCAAACGGAGGAGGAATTCCCCTCAGAGAGCTGCGGCCGCAGTTTCTCTGAGAAGCGAAGTTTCGCCTCCCTCACCTCTTTGGCGAATTTGTACTTGGCCTGCCTGAACCGATGAGCATCACCACTGAGCCTGGCCACCTCCTTCTCCGACCTCAGCCGCCTGAGTTGGGCTGAAAACCAGGGTTTGTTGTTGTTGTAGATCTTCCTAGTGCGGAGGGGGACACACACCTCCTCGCCGAGGCTGATGAAGGATGTCACAGTGTCTGTGTAGTCATCCAGGTTGTTACCAGCCTCAGGCCCCGCCCACTCAACAAAGTCCTGGTCACAGCATGCCCTCTCCAGCCAGGCGCGGAGACACTCGCATGCCTCACTGGACCACAATCTGAAGCTCCGCACTACAGGTTTTGATTGTTTTAATCTCTGCCTGTAGCGAGGGATCAGGTGGATGAGATGATGATCACTGTTGCCCAGTGCAGCACGGGGGACAGAATGGTAGGCCTGCCGAATAGTACAGTAGCAGTGATCCAGAGTGTTCACTCCCCGAGTTGGGCAAGTGACTTGCTGCCTGTATTTAGGGAGAGACCGGCTCAGATGAGCCTGGTTAAAATTAGAGTTGTTCCGATACCGATACCAGTATCGGAAATGCCGCCAATACTGCCTAAAATGCTGGTATCGGTATCGGCGAGTACCCTCTAATGTTGCGCTCCGATACCATATGACGTAATTTATCAACAACACTGCGGACGTTGGGCTCTGTAGATATACCCTACTCGCTGAGTGAGCATTATAAAACAAACGTGCTTAATCGACCGTGAATTAAAGTGTCAATTGCCATTTGTCATTTTAACAGCAGAGCAGATACTTTCTTAAAATGCCATCGTCCCGACAGAGCGCTGTTGACGGGGAGCTCTGATGAGATCGCTTGGTGGCTGGTGTTATTAGCAGTGAACAGCTAACCGAAAGCTAGCTTTGACGTTACCTTGGCTAAAGTTGGGGCTATTCGTAATCCAGCAATAATGGCTGCAGACCTGCAAGCAAAGTACAGCAAGTTGGCAAAGGAGTATTCCAAGTTAAATCACAATGTCACCAGTAACGTTACAGTCTTCTATGGTCTTTCCATATACCGGTAACTTATGCTAGCTAACCTAGCTCACGTTAACGTAGTCATTGCACAATTGCACGTCGCGTACACAATTAATGACATGTTGCGGACAGGGGTTTATCTAGAGGGGGGTTGGAGTGGGGAGCGTCTTATTGATCCATGTCTCTAGTGGGAAGTGATAGGAAGATGACCATCCTCAGTGGATGGGGCATAGGGTGGGGATTGGAGAGTGGGTATAGGGGGCCTTATAATAGGACGGGGGGGTTAGGGTTTAGAGTAGAAGGAGGGGGGGTTGTAGCTGGGGTGGTATTTTTATGTGTTTTATGTACTGTTGTCTTATATGTGTGTAATTGTTCCTCCTCTGAACTCCTGGGATTGACCGTCCGGGCCCGCCGGGATCAGCACCTCTGTACTCAGCCTGGCTGCACTGGTATGTTCTCTACGCATTTATACAAGCTCGACCATGGCTAAATTGAATATTTTAATTTGGAACGCAGGAGGGCTTAACGCCCCACACAAGCGTGCCAGTGTCCTTTGGCTATTGAAGAGGAGAAATATTGACCTTGCTCTCCTTAGTGAGACGCATTTATTGGTAGGTGACGTGTCAAGACTGGCAAATCGGCAATATCACGTTATCTCCTCATCCTCAGCCGATGATAAGACGAAAGGAGTAGTCATAGTTACAAGACGTAACCTTGATATCAAAATCTTGGATGTATGGTCGGACACGGAGGGAAGGATTACTATAGCAAAAGTTGAATTCTTGCATAGGAAGATGGCTATAATAGCATTGTATGCTCCTAACACATTTGATTCAGCGTTCTATAATACAATCACGAAGAATATGTTGGAACTTAATGGATACGCTCTCATTGTGGGTGGCGATTTTAATGCGTGCTGGGATGCGGAGATGGATAGGTCCGGGCCCTCTGAAACGAGCGACCAAAAACGGGCCTCTAAGGCCCTTAGGATGTGGGCCAAAGACACGGGGCTCACAGACCTTTGGCGCTTATGCAACCCCACCCTCAAAGATTACTCTCACCTGTCAGCCAGACACAAAAGCTTCTCTCGAATTGACTATGCATTCGCGTCCCCTAATATGTTTGATAGTTTCGATGTCTCATTGGTTCCCTTGGCTCTCTCAGACCACAAGGGGATTTTCCTTACGGCAACCTTTGGCAGGCTCTCCGCAAGAGCTCCCAGATGGCGTTTTAATTCGACCTTGCTAAAGAACGATGACTTCTGTTCTGAGTTCAGGAGTAAACTAGCTGAATTTTTGCAGATCAACGTTGGCACAGTAGAAGACCCTAGGGTCCTGTGGAACGCATTGAAAGGATTTATCAGGGGTCATGTCACACTATTTGCCTCCAATTTGCGAAAATCCCGGTCAAAAAAGCTAGAAGGACTGGAATCATTATATGCGGACCTATACGCGTCCTTGCAAACTAACTATAATGAACGACTAAACACACAACGTAAGATAGTCAAAAAAGAAATAAACTCCATACTTAAACAACAGTCTGAGTTCTTGATACATAGGACAAGACAAAATTACTATTTTCACGGCTCCAGACCTAGCCATCTATTGGCAATGAAAATACGCTCAAATGATCATTTCTCGGATATCCCCTCGATTAGGACGAGCCAGGGTGCAGTCACTACTGATTCGAAAAAGATCAATGACACTTTTAAAGAGTTTTACTCACAGTTATATAGCTCAGAGGGTAATCTTGATGACTCTAAATTTGAATCGTTCATTGGCGGGCTTGAGATACCCCACATTTCTGAGGAAGAGGCCAAGGAACTGGGGAGACCGATTACTCTCGTAGAATTGAGGGAGACGATTGTTGAAATGCAGAGGGGTAAGGCACCAGGCTGGGATGGTATTCCACCCGAAGTGTATTTAGCTTTCTGGGACCAACTGGGTCCATTGATGCTCGATATGATCAATTACGCTATCGAACAAGGGGAGTTCTCAAGAGATGTCAATATGGCGTTGATTTCTTTACTTCTCAAGAAGGACAAAGATCCCAATGATTGTGGTAGCTATAGACCCTTGAGTCTTCTCTGGGCCGATTTAAAGGTGTTTGCCAAGGTGCTGGCCCGTCGCCTGCAGAGATTTATGCCTGTATTGGTACACTGCGATCAAACTGGTTTTATCCCGGGGCGTCTGGCTGCAGATAATCTTAGGAGGCTGTTGCATGTAATCGATAACAGTAAAGACAATACAACTCCATCCACAGTTCTGTCTTTGGATGCCATGAAGGCGTTTGACAGACTTGAGTGGTCATACCTGTGGAAGGTACTTGAGATCATGGGTCTTGGAAAGAGTTTTATTCATATGATTAAAGTCCTGTATGCCTCGCCGTCTGCGATGATACTGACAGGCAAAAACTGTTCCACACTCTTTCCAGTCTCCAGATCTTCTAGACAGGGTTGCCCTCTGAGCCCGGGACTGTTCGCGCTTTCCCTCTAACCTTTGGCCCAATTTATTAGGCAATCGGAGGACATCGTCCCCATAATGGTCAACAATACTCCACACAAAATTGCTCTCTATGCGGATGACCTGCTGATTTTCATGGACGACCCCTCCCGGTCGGCCACAAAATTATTGAGGATAATCGACGACTTTGGTAAATTGTCAGGTTTTAAGATTAACTGGAACAAATCAGCCTGCCTACCTCTTAATGAACTGGCCAAGGCGGTACGACTACCAGCTGATATCCCCATAGTAGAACATTTTAAATACTTGGGCATAGAGATATTCCCCACGCTGAACCAAACTACTAAGTACAACTTCACGGGTACTTATGATAAAATACGCCAGGATCTAGACAGGTGGTCGTCCCTTCCTAACTCCTTACAAGCCCGGGCTTCCATAATCAAAATGAACATCCTGCCTAGGATACATTTTATTAGCTCAATGCTCCCCCTGCCCCCTCCAATAGACCACTGGCGCAAGGTACAATCGATGGTATCTAAATTTATCTGGAATAACAAACGCCCGAGAATCAAAAGGGCTACTACTCAACGTAGAAAACAAGATGGGGGCCTCGCAATCCCTGATTTTAAACTTTATTTCTGGTCCTTTTCACTGAGACCTCTGATGTGCTGGCTAGACCCTGTAGAGGCTGTATCGTGGCGCTCCTTAGAAGCGGCGGCGGTATCTCCGCTAAGATTGCAGGATGTAGTGTACTCCACTGTCTCTATTTCGAAATGCCGGCTGAGGTATGGACCGATCATAACTCACGTGATCCAAACGTGGCGTAATGTACAGAGGTCGTGTGGGGTTAAATGCCCTTGGCACCTGGACTCTCCAATTTTTAATAACCAGCAATTACTTGTTGGACACAAGCCGGTTAATATTCCTCAATGGCAAAGGAGGGGAGTGCATACTCTGGAGGATATTTATGATAAGAACGGCCTCCGTGCGTTTCAGGACTTAAGAGAATTTTATGATCTTCCCGGCGAGTCCTTCTTTCTTTACCTTCAACTAAGGTCAGCACTGAGGGCGCATGGCGTACCGTGGGCTCAAGCCTTGCACACACACCCCTTCCTCAGGCTCATAGTGGACAGGACGACATCCAGAGGGTTTGTCTCCGACTTTTATACGCTCTTAATTCAATCCACGTATAAAAATGTATCATTGGATACAATCTGGTGTGTGGATATCCCGGAGTTGGACCCCGAGTTTGACTGGGATGATGTTTGGGCAAATGTGGCATTATCTTCCCGCAACCCCAATCACCAGCAAATTAATTTTAATTATATTCATAGGACCTATCTTACACCTAGGAAGCTATATGCTATGGGACTGATAACCGACTCTCGGTGCACTTTGTGCTCTCAAAAGGCCACTGGCACTTATATGCATATGTATTGGGATTGCCCACCAGTGGCCCGCTTCTGGAGGTCAATAACGGACAAACTTTCAGATCTGTGTGGCTTAACTATCCCATTCACAGCTGTTACGCTACTCCTGAACGATATGACACTACCCGCGTCCGTACAACTGAAAAGGGTTGTCCTAGCGGGCGTCACAGCAGCGAAGAAGCTAATAGCAATGAGATGGAAGGAGCCTGAGAAGCTTACAATGATTAACTGGTCCCTAACTCTATTGGATGTGATTTATCTTGAGATATCCACAGCCCGGGTGATTGGGGTGGGGCAGGCTGGAATTGACCTATGGTTCGCAGCAGCTGAGAAGGTAAAGACCGCAGTGTGCGGCTGAGCGGGGTTGAGGTGCGTGTTCGGGTGAGTCCGGCGGTCTCTTGGGAGGGGGAGGAGGAAATGTTTTGTCTGTCTTGTCTTTTGTCTTGTCATCTTGAGTTTAGCTGGGATATTATGGGGGGGCAGCTATTTAACTATTTCTTCACTGTTTGGCCACTTTTACACGGTCTCTGTGAGTCTATGGAACACCTCTACAGGTTTTTGTTTTTTCATGAAGGTTCATTGCTCTGTTTTCGGGTCGTGTTCTCAAAAAATGGTCCTTGTGGTGGATTGGAGATGTACGTTTTATTAATATAGGGTCACACGGCCGGGAATCGGGGCTGAACACTGGGAAAGACCATTTATTAGATAGTACCCCTTGGAATTAAAATTTAGAAGGTTGAACTCTGTTTTCTTTTCTCTTGTCTGTATAATTGTTATTGTTTTTGTTATTTTCTTGTGAAGTTCTATGTACTGTGATTGTGGTTAATGTGTTGTCTTGTTTCATGTGAATAATAATAAAAAATTTGATCCAAAAAAAAAAAAAAAAAAAACATAAGACCCCCTCCACGCGACTTACCCGCCGCCTCGAAGTCCCTGTCGGCACGAAACGCAGAAAAGCCCTCAAGCTGTACAGCCCCGTCTGGGACTGATGGCTTCAGATGGGTCTCCACGAACGCAAAGACAGCTGTGGAGTGGAAGTCCTTGTTTCCTGCAACCAGCCACCGGAGTTCGTCCATTTTATTTGGTAAAGAGTTCACGTTTCCGAGGAATATACCGGGAAGTGGTGGCCGCGAGCCCCGTCGCCGGAGGCGAACCAGACAGCCACCTCTCCTTCCCCGTTGCCGTCTGATCCAGCGCACAGCACTGGCGAAGAACGCAGTCCCCCTGACCAGTATATCCAATAAATCCGTGGAACGGGTGAGTAGTGTTGGGAAAGTGTCCGATGGGTTTGAACACCCGATGTGCAGAAGTTCTTCTTTGGTGTAGGACGTTAGACAGGACACAGATACAACACTGAACAAACAAAACGCAGCACACTGTAGCGCCAAGGCAGCCGTGGGCGGCGCCATCTTGTTTCCGGTCACCATTAAGTCCTCCTGTTCCTTCCTCAATTCCTCCCGTAACTTCCCAATATCGTTCCTTATCGTGTCCGTGTTCAGTTTTATCGTCGCTGTTATGGTCTCCAATATCCCGGCCTGCATGACCACGGCCCATCCTGGCATTCCCGTGTCTGCCTCAGCGGGACCTCCCCCTTCTTCCGCCTGTCCCTTCTCGGCTTCGCTTCGGGGGCTCTGTTTCTTCAAATTCTCCTCTTCTCGTGTGTTCTCCATTTCTCTTTCCTTCACAATCGTTGTCTCTTCCTTACTTCTCGTGTGCATCTTTTATTTTTAATCACTTTTCGGGTCTCTATTTATCAGTTTTTTCGCTCATTTGACCAGGAGCTCTACCGCACGTGTGTTACCCGTCTGCTCTCATACCGGAAGTCCGGTCAGTGTTTGTTTTAAAGCTACTACAAAATATACCAAAATATATAATTTTCAGATTGATTTGTGATACCATGGTATAATTACAGTAAACAAATGAGACCCTTGCTGAAACAATTGGTAGCCTAATTCTCATGATAAGACCACATTTCTCATAAACGTGCAATCATTTTAGCATTTTAGCTTCCTGTAGCAAGACAATTTAGCTTCGTTTGTTCCCGCCCACCGGCGTGGGATCTGTTTTGATGATGAGAGGAGAGGGTGAACAGCCCTCGTCAACCGTGAACGTGGTATTTTTGTGGATAAACCATGTTTTGTGTGGAAACTCTTCTTTTGAGCCATAATGCCTTCAGCAAATCTCCGGACTCTGCCACACACAATATCAGTACAAAATAAGAGGATATTAATGGACTCATCACACAATATCAGTACAAAATAAGAGGATATTAACACGTAACACGTCATTGAGATCAATATTTCAAAAATCTGTGACGGCAATCATATTTCACCCGTGGAGACTTGAGATCTCCTGTTGATCTCCTCTCAACTCTCCAACGGTTCAAGAGCGCCATCTGGTGGCCGATCGGCGGATCGCCCAAACAGCAAACCGGAAACGGAAAGTGGTGCTCATCCAAATTCGGTCCGACCACTCGCTATAGCTCCCGGGGCTCCATCTCGACACACTGGATAATCAATCGCTCGCCCTAACTCAATAAACAACGTTATTTGGACGTATATAGTATTATACAACCTGGAAATGGTTCATCTAGATCAACATCCCATAATAGAAAACTGTCTACTCCAAGCTGATCGCCCAACGGCCCGAGGAGACTGGGGTAAGTTTCAGCGTTTATTATTACCGTGTTCGATACAAACTGCTCTGATGATCATATCACCCACACTACATGAATCATCTAACGTTGGCCACGGAATTATAAACGACCCCCCCCCCCATCCGGTCAACATCAGATGATGAGTAGTAACTTCTAGAAGCATGTACATTTGAAATTTTTTATCTGCCGCCGATCGCTATCAAACTGTATTTGATCATCAATATAATGCATTTAGGGCTATAAATCACGTTCTGCAGAATGCTGCAGAAAACGATAAAAACATATTTATACTTTAGACCATATTTTAGTATGAATATGTGAATGAAAAAGTAGAACGTTGCTACATCCTAAACGATAGATACTTGACGTTGAATGGGCCATAGTAATGTCAATTTAGCAATACAATTTAAAAAGTTAGAGTTTTTTTAATCGTTATTTCTTTTATTAGCGATTTCCATTCATATTTCATCAATCTAGCCTCACGTTAGTGCTGCAAACTCTCTGAGCTCCATTGAGAAAATACCGCCCCCATCATCTCCCGGATGGTACTGCACCCCTTTGGAATGGATTGAATGAACCGCATGGGGAAAAAAACAGTCCGGAATCCACATGTTACTTCTCAGGCAAGTAACCGGAGCCGATTGCAGTCTTTGTGGTCCCGCAGAACAGCGTGGAATAATGTGTTCGAGCACCCAGCGTTGGATCAATAAACGCGATCGATATTTGGAATGACGATCAGGAATTGGAATAATCCTTTTGGAAAACATCCGATAAACCTGTTTTATAATAGGTTTGATACAGCTGCCCCGGCCAGTCTGGCCCCCCTCCCCCCCGACACTACTCCAGTTGCCCTGCCCACCCCCACACCGCTCAGCCCTTCAACTCGAGCAACCCCCTCCCTCCTCCCAACTGCCCACGCCCCCTTATCTCTGGTGCAGCCTGTCTGCCCCCCGCGGCTTGAAGACCCGCTCCTCCCCCCCAACACCTGAGACCCCCACAGTGTGGCTCTCTGCAGAGCAGGTGAGTACACAGCTGAGCAAGTTACACGCAGGCAAGGCTGCGGGTCCTGATGGGGTGAGCCCAAAGGTACTCAAAACCTGTGCCTCTCAGCTGTGTGATGTGCTCCAGCTCATATTCAACATGAGCCTGAGGCTGCAGAGAGTCCCGACACTGTGGAAAACCTCCTGTGTGGTCCCTGTCCCCAAGTGCCCGCGTCCCAGCACGTCCAAGGACTACAGGCCGGTGGCTCTAACCTCTCACATAATGAAGACCATGGAGAGGTTAGTCCTGGAGCAACTCCGCCCGGTGACCAAACCCCACCTAGACCCACTCCAGTTCGCCTACCAGCCCCGACTGGGGGTAGAGGATGCTGTCATCTACCTGCTGAACCGAGCCTACACTCACCTAGACAAGCCGGGGAGCACTGTGAGAGTCATGTTCTTTGACTTCTCCAGTGCTTTTGATACCATAAGGCCTGGGCTGCTGGGTGAGAAGTTGGAGGCGATGCAGGTAGAGGCCCCCCTGGTGTCCTGGGTTGTGGACTATCTGACGGGCAGACCACAGTACGTGCGCCTACGGAGCTGTGTGTCAGACAGACTGGTCAGCAACACCGGGGCCCCGCAAGGGACAGTCCTCTCTCCCTTCCTCTTCACTGTCTACACCAACGACTTCCACTATCGGTCAGACTCCTGCCACCTTCAGAAGTTTTCTGATGACTCTGAGATAGTGGGATGTATAAAGGACGGTGACGAGAGGGAATACCGGGAACTGGTAGTGGACTTCGTCACATGGTGCGATAAAAACCACCTGCAGCTAAATGTGGCGAAGACCAAGGAACTGGTTGTGGGGCTGGGGAGGAGGAGGAGTGCACCTGTGACCCCCGTTTCCATCAGGGGAGTTGATGTGGACATGGTTGAGGTGTACAAATATCTCGGTGTGCACATCGACAACAAACTGAACGGGTCAAAACACGCAGAGGCACTGTACAAGAAGGGCCAGAGCCGACTCTACTTCCTCAGAAGGCTGAGATCCTTCAATGTCTGTACAAAGATGTTGAGGATGTTCTATGAGTCGGTGGTGGCGGGCGCCTTCTTGTACACTGTGACCTGCTGGGGCAGCGGACTGAGAGCAGTGGACACAACCAGGCTGGATAAGCTGGTCAGGAAGGCCAGCAGTGTGGTTGGGGTGGAGCTGGACTCCCTAGCGAGGGTGGCGGAGAGGAGGACCCTTGCTAAGCTCCAGGCCATCAGGGAAAACCCCTCCCACCCACTATACACAGACTTGGCTGACAGGAGGAGCATGTTCAGTGCTAGGCTCACACTACCCAAATGCAGCACTGAACGGTACAGGAAGTCCTTCATTCCAACAGCCATCAGACTATATAATGCATCACTGTGCCTCACTGCATCACTGAGCACAGAGTGGCAGTTACCATCTTCCTGGACTTAGTTCGAAACAACACTGTGCAATACTACACCTACTGTAGACCTCAGTATATTTTTACTGTATTTATTTAATGTATATTTTATTCCATTTTTATTCTATTTTACTCTACTCTTATCCTAGGCAACTTGATTTGATTCGTTTTATTATTCTAATTCGTGACCTGTTCTGTCTAAATGTTTAAATGTTGAGCGATTTGTGTCAAATTTCCCACGGGATAATAAAAGTATTTCTATTCTATTCTATGATCTGAGGTAAGGAATCTATTTTACCAGTATTGGGATAATCAGAGCTGTTTTCACCTATATATCAACGTGTCCCATATGTGTGTGTGTGGCTGTGTGTGTGTGTGTGTGTGCAATCAGGAAATAAGAGAATCGATTTTCAGCCCGCTTCTATAGCGTGCATAAGTACACATATACTATCGATAATCTAGCGTTTATTTGAAAACTATTCATAAATAGGCCGGAAAATGACGACGTGTTTTGTGTATTACAGTAAAGGGCGTTTATCACAGAATCTTCTGAAATCTTCTGGAAGTTTCAAGAAACTAGCGTTTTTCAAAATGGTATCAAACGGAAATGAACAGATTAAAAAACAATCCGTTTCGAGAATGTTGACTGCAAACAAGTCATTGATAAGCGACGGCCATATTAGACACATAATTTAATAATAATAATTTAAGATGTAGTTTATGCGTTCGCAAATATGAGAGCTCTATCATTGAAGTGGGTGGCGGCATTCAAGGGGGTAAATAGGAAAATACGGCTGGCACGGAAAGTGTTAATGGACTCATCACACAATATCAATACAAAATAGAGGATATTAACACATTCTGTGCAACGCAGTTTGCCCATCTTATACCACTCTCTGCCAGTGATGTAAGCCTATGGAGTCGCTCACCTTCTTTGCAGGGCTATAACTTTTTAAATATTATAGCTATATCGACATTACTATGGCCCATTCAACATCGGGTATCTATTGTTCCGGATGTGGGAACGTTATATTTTTCCATTCATACATTGTCATGTTAGTACCGTCGTGAATATAAGTATGTTTTTAGAGTGTAGAGCAGTAATTCCTAGAACGCGAGTTATAGGCCCTGACGCATATTATACATAATCGATTGGCGTTTCGTTCCTATACACGCTATATTAAAAAATATTCCAATTATTTGATTTCAATCTGCTAGATCCATGGCATTTTCTGTTTGTATGACGCAATAAACACCGAAAGCATATTGATTCTTGCGTCTCGAAAGCGATCCAAGGCACTCGAGTGTTTGTCTGGATCAACATAACAAGATAGCTCTGCCGGAACATTTTCCCTGATCCACATCCGGTTTAGAGTGGAGTGCAACTCACCCGAAATCCACCAGGCGGCGGTATTGAGGTGTTGAAATATCAGACAGAGTCCAGCTGGCTCCCGAAGCCGTGCTGGATGAATTACGAATGCCAATAGCGAATAAAGGAAACAACAATCATAAAAACGAGTTAACTCGTTGTTGGCGCTCAACAATTGGCGGCCAATAACGAGTTAACTCGTTAATGGCGCAGAATGTGTTAATGGACTCATCACAAAATAGATGATATTAATGGACTTGTCTTGGCCTATTCAGATGTCCTTCATTCTCATTGGTCTCAACATGTTTCTGCAGTAATCCCGTCAAGGTGGACATTGAATTTACAATGATATATTGATGTCAACATCCTCCTGGTTGTGCCGTTACACATTTCCAAGACACATTCCAGAGAAGAGCGGAAAAACACAGATAGCAGAGTCTGTACATGGGGAAACAAATCAGGAATGCAACGCTGATATACATCAACAACCAACCAGCGAGGGAGAGAGAGGGAGAGAGAGAGAGAGAGGGAGAAGAGAGAAATAAGCGAAGAGAGCATGGGATGACAAGATGGAGAAACTGTAGCTTGTAGGAGCTGTACATAAACCAGCACTAGGTGATTCATTCTAATTTAACATGGACAGTGGGAAGGTCAGTCGTTGCTTCCCCCACCCCCAACCCACTGGAACATACAGTAAGGGGGAGTCATTTTTATTATGCCTCCACCCCCCATTAATCACTTTTCATATTGTACTCTGTGTACAGGCCAGGGTACAGAATGTACGACTTACTCCTCTGAGGAAGACAGCGAGACAAAGGCAGTTGGAACAACACTTAGAAACAAGGGGGGGGTTCAAGACGGAATGATAACGGAATGATAGATGTACAGAAATACAAGAGAGAGAGAGATAGAGAAAGAAAGAAAGAGAGAGAGAAAGAAAGAAAGACAGCCTTACCAACAGCCATGATGCTCTCTCCAGGTACCAGCGGGACCTCGTCCATTTGGACTTGTTTGTGGAGAGCCTGGGGTTAGAACAGAGAGAACACGTCTGTCAGGATGATCTCTGGACAGAACGTGGAACCAAAACGTTGAACCGTCAGAACCTACAATAAGAACCTAGTAAGCTAGTGTAAGCTAATCTGCAAACATTCTATCTATACAGCGTGTGTGATACGAACAGTACATATAATATGGATAGAATTTGTTTTTATTCATCAAAGACAGATTAGCGCCTATAAGAAGATTATATATTGATTCGACTTCATAATCAAATATACCTATACGTTTTTGTATATCAATGCAATTCTATAGGCCTGTGAAATTACTCCCAATATAAAGAATAATATGTCATCATGATGACACTAGCTTAGACGCTCTCTCAGTACCGGGTATCAGTACACACCACTAACCAAAGCTCCAATATAAGAAAGTACCAGTTGGTATGCGTCAATGGGTCGGGTTGGCCAAATTTTTGATGAAATGTTAGTTTGAGTGAGAGTAAGTGGGTGGATGTGTTACTAATGTTAGTTATTGGATTGTTACTGGTTGTTAATGTGTTACTGTACACCGTACGCTTGATAATCTGCAAATGGCCTATAGGGGCTCGACTCTAAAGAAGACACATTCTAGACATGTGCTGTATAGCAGGGATGTACCAACCCTGCTATGGGATACCAGACTGATATAACAAGGCCATCTGTATCGGAACATTTTCCCCCCCAATACTAAATTGTGATACCAAATGCCACTGTGTAAAACGTGTCAGAAACCAGCAGATTTTCTGATCTCTCCAATGGAGAAACATTTGATCATACCTTGATCATTGTTGTCCAGTGACTCCAAACTAATGGTTTAAGTCTATACTGTTCAGTAAACGTACTGGATCAGATCGGTACTTAGTGTCGGCCTGATTAGTGCTCAGAATCTGTATGGGCAGCAATAATGGTGCATCCCTTCTGCACAGTATACGTTTCTCTATATGCAAGCAGTGAAGGCGCTCCCATAGTCCAGCAGACTGTACACAGAGCAGACTCCGCGGATGTCCGCGCGGACGTCCGCGCGGACTCTTGAGCTTTGATCTCAGCGGACAGCAGACCCACAGGTGGGAAGCTCCTATTTTCTGACGCGCGGACATCCGCGCCGCTGACTTGGTGTCACACAAAGCGCTGCTCGGCGTTTTGGTTGACATCGAACTGCATTTAATGTGACGCCGATCTGCATTTTACTCTGAACACTCGCTCCGTGCCAAGAGAGATGTTTGAATGGCTTTTCTAAATGAAGTGTGTAAAATTGCCCGTTTTATTTCGAAATATTGGAAACGGAGATAACATAGAATGTTATCTCCGTTTCCAATATTTTTAAATAAAACTGGTGCTTTTATTTCATGCAATGCGTGTCTTTTCAGCACCACGCTCGCTGTCCACCTCAAGCCTATACGGTACATTGCATCTCGCTGCCTATATACCTGTTATTCAAGTGCGTAAAACTGCCCGTTTTATTATCGAAATATTGGAAACGGAGATAAACATACTCTTTATTTTGACATCGGATGACGACGACATGACAGAAGTTGAACAGCGTGGGGACAATTGTGTAAACTGGCGCGTGACATCTAGGAAATTGGTCCACGGAGGTCCGCTCGACTATGAAGGCTCAAAGAGTCCGCGCGGACCTCCGCGGAGTCTGCTCTGTGTACAGTCTGCTGGACTATGGGAGCGCCTTGAGGTAGGAACAGTAAGAACAGTGCAGGTAGGAACAGTAAGAACAGTGCAGGTAGAAGTATGGTTCCAAGATAAGAAGGGGAGCGAGTAGCCCGACACTGGAACGCATGCAAGCTAGCTCTCCTCTGTGTCTGAAAGCGGCACATTGAGTAATAAATGCATAACTTGCAGGCGAAGATGGCCACCAATAAAGTCAATTTGACTCATCATGTGTTGGTGTCTTGTCTCTCCTGCCGCACTGAATTCCTGGCACTATAATCACATTAAAGTGTGGAAAGAGACGGTTTTGAGCCCCTCTCTGTAAGTGTTAATTTTGTCAACAAAAATGATGACTAAATATGGTCGTCAACAAAGCTTTTCAAGTTTCAAGTTTCTTTAATAGTTGTCATACAGAAGTACAGAATACTTTTGTACAAAATGCTTCTTACTGTTGCGCTCCAGAGACTGTGCAAGACAAGATAAGTATGAAATAAAAACATAGTAAAATTAGAAGTAAAAAAAGAGGTCACAGTGTTCAGTTTAGACATATGTACAATGTTCGATGCAGAATAGACGTAGTTACCATACAATATACAATACTGTGCAGTGTACTAATATACAATACTATATAGTGCAAGGCAGAAATGGAGAAATGGGACGAGGTGCAATTTAGGTACAATTCACAGTAGGTGTACGAGTTGTAGTGCAAATCCTTTATCAATAAATATAAAGTGTAAGTGTGTTTGTGTGATCTAAAGTGTGGAGAGTGGGTGCTGCAGTGTGTTGTTTGTTTGAGTGAGTGTGTGCGTGTGGGTGTGTGTGCTGTGTGCATTTGATGGTTGTTGCATAGTGATTATTGTTCGTTTAGCGATTATTGTTCGTTTAGCAGCCTGATGGCCTGGGGATAGAAGCTTCTTCTGAGTCTTTCTGTGCTCGCCTTAAGACTCCGGTATCGCTTGCCTGACCGCAGCAGTTCAAAGAGGCAGTTGTTCGGGTGGCTCGAGTCCTTAATAATTCTCTTAGCCTTCCCCTTGCACCGCTTGATGTAAATGTTCTGGAGGGTGGGAAGCCCCCCTCCAATTGTGCGTTCGGCTGAACGTGTCACTCTTTGTAGTCTGCTACGGTCTTGTGCAGTGCTATTCCCAAACCAGGAGGTGATGTTGCCGGTCAGGATGCTCTCTATTGTACATGAGTAGAAGTTCCTAAGGATCTTCTGACTGACTTGGAACTTCCTTAGGCGCCTGAGGAAGTAGAGGCGTTGTCGTGCCTTCTTCACAACACTGTCAATGTGTGTGGTCCATGTCAAGTCCTCGGATATGTGGGCTCCGAGGTACTTGAAACTGTTCACTCTCTCAACCGGTGCCCCGTCGATGCTGAGGGGGCTGTAGTCCTTGACCCCCGACCTCCTGAAGTCCACAATCATCTCTTTTGTTTTGCTGACGTTCAGGGAGAGGCAGTTCTCCTGACACCACTGTGACAGGTTCTCTACCTCTTCCAGGTAGGCCCTTTCGTCGTTGGCAGAGATCAGGCCCACCACTACTGTGTCATCAGCAAATTTGATGATGGTGTTGTTGTTCCGCTGTGCTACGCAGTCATGTGTGTACAGGGAGTAGAGGAGGGGGCTCAGAACACAGCCCTGGGGGGCCCCTATGTTGAGCGTGATGGATGAGGAGGTGCAGTTGCCGGCTCTTACCACCTGGGGTCTGCCCGTCAGGAAGTCCAAGACCCACTGGCACAGGTCATAGTTCAAGCCCAGGTCCCTGAGCTTGGCTATGAGTTTGGAGGGGACTATGGTATTGAATGCTGAGCTGTAGTCGATGAACAGCATTCTCACATAGTTCCCCTGCCTCTTGTCCAGATGTGATGCTGCTGTGTGCAGCACATGGGCTATGGCGTCCTCCGTGGACCTGTTGGGGCGATATGCAAATTGCAGAGGGTCCAGGTTGATGGGGAGGGAGGAACAGATGTAGCCCTTCACTAGCTTCTCAAAGCACTTCATGGCTATGGAGGTGAGGGCTACAGGGCGGTAGTCGTTGAGGCAAGCGGGCGTAGATTTTTTGGGTACAGGGATGATGGTGGACTTCTTCAGACAGGTGGGGATGACAGCCTGTTCCAAGGACAGGTTGAAGATGTCAGTGAATACCGGGGCCAGTTGGTCGGCACAGACTTTTAGGACGCGGCCGGGGATGCCGTCCGGTCCTGCTGCCTTCCTGATATTAACTTTTTTAAAGATCCGTCTCACCTCATGCTCTGTTACCCTGAACACTGAGTCTCCATCAGCAGACCCCCCCCCCCCCCCCATTGCCGTGGTTTGTAGGCTGGTGTTGTTATTCACAGCCTCAAACCTCGCATAGAAGGAATTGAGATCATTTGCTAAGGAGATGTCACTGTTCAGTTTGAGGGGGGTTCCTTTGTAGTCTGTCATTGTTCTGAGGCCCTGCCACATGCCTCTAGAGTCAGCCTGTTCAAACTGAAGTTCAACTTTATCCCTGTAACGCCGTTTTGCCTCTATTACTGCTCTCCTGACGTTGTATCTTGCCATCTTGTGTTCTTCCATGTTGCCTGTCACCAGCCCGGTGTTGTATGCTGATGTGCGCACTTTCAGAGCCTCACGGACGGATTTGTCTACCCAGGGCTTTTGATTTGGGTAGATTTTAATTTTGGTGGAGGGGATTGTTTCTTCCCCCTGACTAAATCTAGACTAAAACAAAAAATACAAAATCGAGACTAAAACTGACTAAGACTAAAATGCTCAGACCTGTAGTTGACTAAAACTGACTAAGGTCGCTTTCACATATAGTTTGGTGGACTCGGTGCGGTTCTGGTGGTGAAGTTGCAACATTGTTGCATTCTTCATTTGGTTCGTCTGCGTTCACACAGCAACTTGTCAGACGCACCGAACTTTCTGAACAATGTCACGCGGTCGAAAAGGGCGCTTGTCTATTGGACAATAGAGAGCGGAAATGTGTGTGTGGCTGCGAGCCCGTGTGTGCGCGCGTGTGTGTGTGGTCTGCGAGCCCTCCAGATCAGCGGAAGCGGAGTTTTTTATTTTGACGTGACATTGATCCATTGTTCTATTGAAGCCCATTACCACCATCCTCTCGCTAAACAACTTGTACACCGCATTGTTTTTATGAGTGCCCACAAGTAGCTGTTTTATTTGGTCTTCTGCCCATATGTGTACAGTGTGCTTGTTTTGCAGTGAATGCCGAGCGCCTGGGTAATAATATAAGCCGCGTTTTTTCTTCCTTCTACCCAAGATGCACAGTTAGATATATAGATAGATAGATAGGAGAGATAGATGCAGTGTGCTTGTTTTGCAGTGAATGCCGCGCGCAGTGGTAATAATAAGCACTTCCTATTTGGTCCGCGTTTGGTCCGATGAAGCGAACCGAGACCTATGTTTTTGGTCGGACCAGAGTTCGTGTGTTTGGTCCGCGGACCGAGTTCGACGCGCATTCACACAAACCCGAAAAACCGGACTATCGAATTCTGGTCCGATAGTCCGGACCAAACAGCCCCTGTGTGAAAGCGACCTAAGACTAAAATGAAAAATAAATGAAGGTGACTAAATATGATGAAAACGAAAAAGGAGCATTTGACACATGACTAAGACTAAAACTATTGGTTTGATTATGTCTTATGGTGTATATATGTGGAGCACTTCTATGCTCCATTTATATTTATATATATATATATTATTTTTGTACAACCAAGGGTCATGTCTGCTTTACATGGGCTGTGGAAACGTTCGGTTCACTTTACTGTTTTTGTTATTTTAAGACTGGTGAGGGTCTTTAACTGTTTACATCTTTAACTCATTACATTATGGGGGGAGTGGGGAGTCTACATGAATCTATGATCCCAATAGAAATTAATGTGAATTTGACTGACTGTAGCGGTACATAGAATTGCATTACAAGAGAATAAAATGCCTTTTTTTCATAAACGAAAACTAGACAAAAATGTCATCCGTTTTCTGCAACTAAATCTAGACTAAAACAAAAAAAAGACAAAATCTAGACTAAAACTGACTAAGGCCCCGTTTAGACGGAAACGCTAGCAGGTGAATCCGCAAAAATATTTTTTCGGATGTGCCTTTCGTTTATACGGAAACTGCGTTTTTACGGGGTGAAACCGCAAAAAGGTGAGACTACCTTCCAGGGTGGAATTCCTAGAAACGCAAAAGCTTTGCGCTCTCGTCTAAACTGTCGAACCGTATAAATCTGTTAAAACGATGACGAAAGGGTTGTCACGGCTCTGGTCGTGCGTACTGCTTACGTCACAGGTAGCAGGTATGCGCCAGTAGCCGAGACGTAAACAAAGCAAGTATGTCTGACTATATCAACGGAGATCACCTGAAGGCTACATTGGCAGTACTTTTAACCCTTTCACTGCCACACGACAGAAGGTTAACCCTTTACTATCACACAACCGGCTGTCGTGTGGCAGTGAAAGGGTTAAATACACAAGAATCTGTCCCGCGGCGTGAGTGGACCCACTGTCTGTGAGTGACTCTGCTTTGGTCCAATCACATTCCCCATCCACAGTCTGCGAATCAGAGGCAGAGTAGGGCGGGTCTTCACAGCACGTCATGTGACATATGCGCCAATCGTGTGACAGCGGGGCTCCGTCGTTACAGCGTCGTCTGCACGGAGAATTCCACCCCAAAACGCTCGTCTAAACGTAAAATTAAAAGTGAAACCGCAAGATGACTTTTGCGGTTTCTGTTCACAAAACGCTCGTCTAAACGTAGCCTAAGACTAAAATGCTCAGACCTGTAGTTGACTAAAACTGACTAAACGAAAAATAAATGAAGGTGACTAAATATGATGAAAACGAAAAAGGAGCATTTGACACATGACTAAAATTAAAATAGCTGCCAAAATTAAGACACAGCTAGCGCATGAAGGCTAAACTTTAATACAAGAACCCCTGTCTAATGGCACACTGATAACCCATTGCGTTGGTAACACACAGATTAACTGAGAAATTCTCCTTTTTCCTGTACTTTAATGGGCCCCAGGAATTCAGTGCAGCATGAGAGACAAGGACACAGACACAACACCACAGTAAGTCACATTTTTGCAGCAGAGTTACTTATTTATTTCTCAATTTCAGACCCAGTGGAGAGTTTTAGCCTGCATATGTTCTACAGGCCTGATGTGTCGGGCTAGAGAGAGCGAGAGAGAGAGAGAGAGAGAGAGAGACACACAGAGAGAGGGGGAGGGGGTGAGAGAGAGAGAGAGGGTGAGAGTATGAAGGAGAGGGGAAACCTGGGATAGAAAGGAGACTAGATGATTGACAGGAGAAGGGACACAGAGAGGGGGAGATTAGCAGAGGAAGAGAGAGGTTGGGGGAGAGAGACACACAAACTTGCCAAAGCGTGGGGTGGAAGCTCAGAGTCACTATCGCCCTGGTAACTAACCCCTTCATAAGGGTCCTGGCCCGGCGGGTGGCAAGCATGAGGGAGGGAGAGAGAGAGAGAACGTGAAAAGGAGTGAGAGAGAGAGAGAGAGAAAAGAAAAGTAGTTAATATAAGTTCATATAAAAGTATCTGTTATCAAGCCTAAATAAAGGGAGTTCCTTTCGGCAGCAGAAGCGAGACGACAGGCAGATAAGGATGACTCTGAGCCCGGAGGTCAAGCCCAGAGGTCAAGCCCAGACAGAGACGAGGGAGACAGGAAGTGAGACGCACGCGAGTGGGCGGGGCTCTGGGGAAGAGAATGTGGTCGTTAGTTGTTAGGGTTAAGTCGTAAACAGGAAGCGGAGTCGAGCATGTCTGTCGGCCCAAACTGCATCGGGCATACAAACACCAGACTGCCACTGTCAATAAAGGACCGATTGAATTTTTCATTTAATTATATATACAGTATATATATATACTGTAAATAAATCAGATCATCCCTTGATTTATGTTCCAGGTCGGTCTCAAAAAAGACATTTTAATCTCAAGTGACTTCCTGGTTAAATAAGGGTTAAATCAAATTAAACAAATGCACAAATGGTTTTCATTATCAATGTTCTGGAGATACCTCCTCTTGCTCCAGTTCCCCTTTAACACTTTGAATGCCATCCACGAGTTTTCTCGTGTTTACCCCCCGCGGGTTGAATGCCCACTCACGAGATTTTTTTTTTTTTTTTTTTTAGCGATCTGAAATCATATTGCATCAAGCGTCCCTACCGTTGGAGATCCAGTCACCCCAGGCGCTCAGATGTGAAAAAAGCGCCCCCTATCGTCTCCCAGATGGTAAATCACCCTTTTGAATTGGACTCAATGAAAATGAAAACCCGCATTCCACATTTTACTTCTCACTCATGTAACCGGGGTCTACCAGAGTTCACTCTGGAGCCTCGGCGAATATGTGTTTTACTGTTACACGATGGATCAATCAAATGAGCGATTTTTTCGAATGGCGATCGGGAATTGGAATAAACCATTTGGATACCATCTGATCTCAGGTAAGGAATCTATGTCATCAGTATTAGGATAATCAGACTCGTTTTCACAGAGATATAAGCTTTTATGTGATTATGGTGATAGGCTGTTTGACTCTGCTCGCGGTCAGGAAATAGGAGAATCGTAGAATGTGTTGTTTTTTCCGTGAAAACGAGTGATTTTCAAAATGCTAGAAAACGGAAATGAAGCGATAAAAAAACAATCTGCCATGACAATGTTGACTGGAAAATGAGTCTTTGATAAGCGACGGGCAGATTAGACACATAGCCATAATTTAAAACATAGATTAGGCGATATTAACGTCAACATTGGAGTGGATGTGGGCATTCAAGGGGGTAAAAAGGAAAACACGGCTGGCTCCCAAAGTGACAGCTGAGTCTAATTAAAGCCTGTAATCAAATGAAAACATGGCAGCCTGTTATTGCTGTGAAAATTCATATCACACTGTAGACCGGTCACGAAACGAGAATGACTTTAGCTCGCTGTCCACATAGCTGTGACTGAACATCATCCTCCTCCACCCTGTGCAGCCTAAGGCTCAGGCATCTGGGGCTCGGCACAGTCCAACTTGGCCCGTCAGTGGATCGATCTGTTCTGGGGTCAGTTTCGCAACCCCCCCCCCCCCCCACAGATTGTTAAAGGGGAAATGGTGGAGGCAGCGTGACCTCCCACGCGTTACGCTTCACCAATGAGAGTCCTCGCTGCCAGGTGAAAAGAGAGCCACTGGCTGTCGCCGCGTGTATCGGAGGAAGCGTGCGGTAGACTTCAGGGTTCCCTTGTAGGGGGGGCATAACGACTAAATTGGGATGGGGAGAATTTTTTTTAAATCAGGCGGAGAAAAATAGGGTAAAAAAAATAAAAGAAATCCAGCAGTCTTACCTCTGTCTAAGTGTATCAATGTGCTCAAAAAATGAATGAAAGTGTTCTACTAAAGTGACATATCCCTCTATGGTTATAATCCAGCTAAAGGTAATGACACCGTTGAATTGCATACATTTCCTGAGATGGTTGAAAATAAAATGTTTCAACAATAGATGTCATGTTAAATGTAAACGTCAAAGCGCTGTCTGTCTGTCTGTCTTAAAGCACTGCTGCTCAACATGTGGCAGGAACTAGACTCTGGAGACACACACACACACATATATACAGTACATACACACACACACACACACACTCATGCATGTACACGAACACATGCTCACACGCACGGACACACACACACACTCAGGCATTCAGAAATCAGCAGCTGTGAATGATAAGCGTTATCCGAGAGAAATTCATTAGTAGACGAGCTGGTTAGAAGGCTGCGAGTCTTACCCGAAGAATTGGCCTCTTGGACACCTAAGGGTTAAAAACAACAACAACAACACACACACACACACACACACACAGAATGGGTTACACACACAAACACACACGGTTAACATCACAGTCTTATATGGCAGCCATTGCAGACCCACCCTGTGTCTACACTGCATTGTAGTACTGCAGGGTTTTCCAAACAGTTCCTCTTGAGGGCGAAACAACCATAGACCTTTTTCAATCGAGTCACATCTCTAGGGGGAACAGCTCGGGTCCGTGTTTATTTCCCCGTCAGCAGTATTGTATTAGAAAACAACGTGGCGGGAAATAAACTTGGGGCCCCATTTGGGATGTTTATGTTGTCAGGTTATGAAAAGCTCTTTGTAAACAGGGTGGGACTCGTGCTAATGGCTGCTACACATGTCTACTGTACACTTCCATGTGATGTACAGTGTACACACACACTAAGAGCCATGCCTCACACAAACAAACAAGAGGTGTGCGTCTGTCCGGAGCAGATATACTGAAAAAGGGCAGAGTGTTAACAAAACGGAAGAAAGGGGGTCTATATATATATATATATATATATATATATATATATATATATATATATATATATATATATATAAGGAAGAAGGAGAAACCACAGGAATGGTGAGTGGAGCGTGCACAGCGGCCGTGAGCCGTCCTCTGCGCTGCGCGGAGCAGGAAACGTTCGCTTTTAAAAGGCTACACCCAAAAGTCCACCGCATACGCCGCTAGGATGCTGATGTTTGCGTTTCACGAGAGCAAATAAAACAGCGAGGGCAACGGCTAATGTGCCGTTTTATTTGCGCCCGGTGAAACATTCAAAAGGATGGGGTGCGTCGTGCGAGTCCGGCCTTTTCGCGTGCGTTGGACCTTTTGTATACGGCAAGGAGTTTTAACCCCATTGTGTGCAAATAAGAATCTAGCGAGTCAACACTTCACTGAAGGCTGTCGTTACTTGTAAGGGTAGACTAAGAGCGTCAGAGAGAGGGATAGAAAGACAAGAGCCTAGAAACGTGGGGGAAACTTTCCATGGTTCAGCCCTCACACACAAGAAGAAACACTAAAACAAAGCCTCCAAGAATGTTGATTCCCATTACAGAATGTTGATTACCTCATCAGAACTCCACGTGTCGATGACATTAACAGCCTAAGAAGGCGGAACGGTGGCAAAGTGCGACACACACACAAAAGCGTCTGCAGCCTGACGGAATCCGAGCAGGTGGCCTTTCTGTGTGGAGTTTGCATGAATTTCCTCCAGTTTCCTCCCACCCCAAAGACATGCATGCTAGCAGCTATACAGGTATAATACTCCTGCCATCGCCCTTGACCAAGGTACTGCCATTACAACTGGAGCTGGTCCCCGGGGGCGCCGCACTGTGTGCCTGCCCACTGCTCCTGAATACTGTAGTTAGGATGGGTCAAAATGCATGGATATAAATTTCCCCAAGGGGATTAATAAAGGTTCAACTTCACTTTTCTTTTTTTTTTTAACACGCCAACATTATTGGAAATGCGCTTATCGTCTTCTCCAGAGTCAAACAAGAATATAGATACCAATTTCCTGAGCTAGCCAAAACTTAGCAAAAATGTATGGAAGTGGATATGGATTAGCTAGCCTAGCATAAAAGAGGTGTTTTTAGCCCAACAGCTATACTGTAGCTAGCTGATCCGTATCCGCTTCCATTCATTTGTACAAAGCTAGGCTAGCTTGCAGCCGGATAGCTTTCTACTGAACGCACAGAGAGGTGGTACCAAAGCTAGAGGTGGTATCCATTAGCTAGAGGTGGTATCTATTAGCTAGAGGTGGTATCTATTAGCTAGAGGTGGTATCTATTAGCTAGAGGTGGTGTCCATCAGCTCATTTCCCATGTTCACGTGTTGCTTCAAGGGAAGGCAACACCACACAACTACTTTCAGTACACATCCTATAGTAAAGGCCAATAGCTATGTGTCTACAGAATGGAAATAGCTATTGCTAATGCTGTGCAGATATTACATATAAATATATATGTATACATATATACATCTGGTTTTCAGGAGTGTGTCTCTGTTGGCCCCCGGCCTCGTCATAAATAGTTTTCTTCAAATATATTGCCCTGTAATTGATGACATCCTTCAAAATCTTGAAATCCAGACATCGGAGACCAGAAATATCCTTGCAACAGCGTCCGCATTTCCAATGCTAACGATGACACTTGCATATTCGTCCCAAGACTCGACGAGAGTATATTGTTCATGGGTGACATTGTTACAGACACTGTATTTGCAGGCAGGCACTTGTTGTTCTGATAAGAGAAGTGGCAGCAACATGGCGCCCACGGTCCAAGAAGCTGACGTTAAACCCTTTCTATTGCAGAGCTCTCGGGTCAGAACCTCTGCCTTCTTATCATCTTCTTGTGCCACTGATTTAAACCCACAGCGGCAGCTTATCTAGACCCATGGAGAAGCCATTGAGATGCCTGTGGAGTGTGGACGCACATACTTGTAAGCACGCAACATGCATTCTTGTGTGCACACACACACACACACACTTCTGCACACACTCAAAGGCAAGCACTTGTTCATACATACTGCTGCTGCTGCTGCCAACCTTACCCTGAAAACTGGTCTCCTCCCAACCTGCCAGTCACAAAACACAACCTTATGAATAACACTGTCTGTAATCTGTGTGTGCAGCGAGTTATGTGTGTGTGTGTGTGTATGTAAGTATGAAGCCATAGAGATCTGTAGGGAGCAGACAAGTGAATTCATAGAAATAAAACAGTGCACTAGATAGATACTGTCGGGCATGATTGTGTTGATGCTGTGTCGTAGTGTGCTGCATGTGTGTGTGTGTGTGTGCGTGTGTGTGTGTGTGTGTGTGTGTGTGTGAGTGTGAGTGTGTGTGTGTGAGTGTGTGTGTGTCATGGCCCACCTTGCAGTCTCTGGTGGTTATGTCTGGGAGCATCGGTCCTGAGATTTGACTGGAGATGGTGGCTGCTATCAGCTGTTTACACCACTCTACGTGAGAACCTGTAGGACTGTAAAAGGGGAGAGATAGAGACCGAGAGAGAGAGAGAAAGAGAGAGAGACACACACACACACACACATTTACATTTAGTCATTTAACTGACGTCTTTATCCAAAGCAACTTACAAATGGTAGCGGAGGGTAAGTGGTATTGCTCGTCTAGCAGTGCCGAGCTCGAGCGCTCCACTCAGTATAGACACGATGAATTGAAAATGGGGGACCCTGATGTAAACAAGACGAAGGTCTTTCTCTGGTCTGCATCCCCTTAACAATTGTGTGTATTGAGCCGTACTGTATTGTACCCATTCTGCAATCTGTTAATAACATTTTCAATCAATCAATCAAACATATTAAATGGTGAATGGTGCATTTATATAGCACTTTTATCCAAAGCGCTTTACAATTTTGTTCCTCACATTCACCCATTCACTCACACACCAACGGGCAGAGGCAACACTGCAAGGTGCCAACCTGCTCATCTGGAGTAATTAGGGGTTACAGTAAGTGTCTTGCTCAAGGACACTTGGACACGCTGCCGGGGAGGAGCAGGAATCGAACCTGGAACCTTCTGACTACCAGGCGACTGCTCTACCTCCTGAGCCACTGTAGTAGGTACTAGGTAGCGTAGCACGCAGTATAGTCATAGTAGTATAGACAAGAAATTACGCTTGGGCGGTATGACGGTATTACGGTATACCGGGGTATTTCGAAATACCGACGGTATTGAAAATCAATACCGTCTAAACAAAGTTTTGTTGTAGTGCACACACGCGCCAGCAGAGGGCGAGACTAGTCCTCACTAGTGGGGCGAGCCATGCAGAGCTGGTTGTCTCTACACACAGGAGGAGGAGGAGGGGAACCCCGCTTCAGTGAGTGAAATTAAATGAGACACGCTTACCGTTGCTGGTGCTGCGGGCTAACTGGCTATTCTGAGAGCTAACTGTAGTGTTGTGTATGATCACAACGGTGTTCACGCTTTACGGTAATGTTGCGACAGTGCTGTGAAAATACCGTAAAGCGTTGTGACAATAGTGTGTGTTGTTGTTGTTGTGTGTAGGATGCTGCGGGCGAACTGCTACCATTCTGAGAGCTAACGTTAGCACTAGATGCTGCGGGCGAACTGCTACCATTCTGAGAGCTAACGTTAGCACTAGATGCTGCGGGCGAACTGCTACCATTCTGAGAGCTAACGTTAGCACTAAATGCTGCGGGCTAACTGCTACCATTCTGAGAGCTAACGTTAGCACTAGATGCTGCGGGCTAACTGCTACAATTCTGAGAACTAACGTTAGCACTAGATGCTGCGGGCTAACCGCTACCATTCTGAGAGCTAACGTTAGCACTAGATGCTGCGGGCTAACTGCTACCGTTCTGAGAGCTAACGTTAGCACTAGATGCTGCGGGAGGACTGCTACCGTTCTGAGAGCTAACGTTAGCACTAGATGCTGCGGGCTAACTGCTACCATTCTGAGAGCTAATGTTAGCACTAGATGCTGCGGGAGGACTGCTACCATTCTGAGAGCTTAACGTTAGCACTAGATGCTGCGGGAGGACTGCTACCATTCTGAGAGCTTAACGTTAGCACTAGATGCTGCGGGCTAACTGGCCATCTCCATGATTTGTTTACTTGGTAACACGGGTTGCCACCCCGCTGATGATAATGAAAGTCATACCGTCATATACCGTATACCGGGGTATTAGGTAATGAAGGTATAACGGTATGAAAAAAGTCATACCGCCCAAGCCTACAAGACATAGTAGCATAGTAACACACACACACACAGTAGATATTTCAACAAAAGCACTCTAATCCTCTAGCCAACAATACAGCCCGTTTACAGAAACTATATATATATTAACTGTATTATTACATCTGTGAGGTTGTGGCCACTCACTCACACACAATATATAGCAGGTATCGTGCAATACCAGCATGCATGCCCAATATTAGACAAGGCCATTTCTGGGGCTAAAATAAGTTGTGGTGTCTGAATGTTTAGTGTGGGTGAGACCACCACAGTCTGGGCTGTATCGCTTCCCTCCCTTGGCAGCACTAGTGTAACCTCGATCCCGGCTGCACACCCATCTGGCGACCTCATCATTGTCCAGTCCACATACCATAATACTCAGGAGAGAGATTAACAGCTTGTAGTACACTGAGACAAGAGCATCTTGCATCATGAATAGAGCATGAAGGTTTAGCCTGTAGCAGCTATGTCTACAAATGCATGCAACCAGACCCCCCCCCCCAAAAAATCCCCTTGATATGTTAATGTATTGATTGATTGATTGATTGATTGAAAACTTTATTAACAGATTGCAGAATGGGTACAGTACACTACAGTACAGCTCAATACATAGAATTGTTAAGGGGATGCAGACCAGAGAAAGACTTTCGTCTAGTTTACATCAGGGTCCCCCATTTCAATTAAATGTACAATGTACAATAATGGGGGGGGATGTACAATAATAAATACCAGAAGGCGGTGTTGTTGTGTGGTTTTCGAACGCACCGTGCACGACAGACAAGACACCGCCCGACTAAACAGCTGCAGAAAATACCACAACACTGTCGGGGCCACACACACACACAATCGATCAGTTTCACACAACTATCGCGGAACTGCCGGAGCACAAAATGCATGCTCGTCTGTGTGCACAGGTTTTGGCCCGTAGTATAATAACAACAACAACAACCAGTCTTATGATCTGCACTGTGACTCACCTGTCCAATGTCTCCACACTGGCGTGTCTGGAGGATCCGTTGCTCGCTTTTCTGTTCGAACCACCGACAACTCCTCCCGACTGGAGCGCAGAACTGTCCGCCGCCCCGCCGCCGCCGCCGCCTCCTCCGGCTTGTTTTTCCATCTCGCTGCTGCTGATCAACGTTTCCTTCCTGCGTCCCGGCTATGATGTCGATGGATCTGGGTTGAACTACACACGAAGGGCCGGGTAGAGAGAGAGAGAGAGAGAGAGAGAGAGAGGAGAGGAGAGGAGAGGAGGGGAGGGTTGGTTGTTGTTGTGTTCAGGATGTCATCATTATATTACGATAGGAGCTGATGGTGGTGGTGAGTGATGGCTGGCAGTGTCCTCCTCCTCCTCCTCCTCCTCCTCCTCCCACCCGATACGCGCTTTACGGCTAAACGAAGAACGGACGTGTCTGTCGGCTTCCTCTCTCTCCCCCCCCTTGTTGTTGCGGCTCGTTTGCGACTCTGGTTGAATGAGGGGGTTCGTTTTTTGTTGTTGTTTACTGGAGGCCCCCCACAGGCGATCGGCGAGATTGCACTACTAAACAGCACTTCACAGGCAGACAAGACGGATTGATTGATTGATTGATTGATTGATTGAACAGTTTATTAACAGATTGCAGAATGGGTACAATACTACAGTACGGCTCAATACACACAATTGTTAAGGGGATGCAGACCAGAGAAAGACTTTCGTCTTGTTTACATCAGGGTCCCCCATTTTCAATTCATCAGGACATATATGACATACATGACATACAGATAGACAGTACTGCTACATCTATACATTTATTATGACATACCAGATTTGCAAATACAGTACTGTTTGTGAATGATACAACTGTACATTGGAGGAGGTTGGGTAGGTGGGGTGGGGTTGGGTGTGGGGGGGGGCTGTACATTGGAGGTAGTTGGGGGGGGGGGGGGGGGTAAGAGATCTACATCCTTCGTTAATTATTCCTCCCTTCCTTGCCGTCACAAGAGTGTGTCCAAAAAGGTAGGATCCAAGCAGTCACAAATGGGCCTGACTAACTTTAAATATAGTTTAAAATGAAATAGGACCGTCATGTATATACTCTATTATACCTACCCAGGATCTATGGGTAACAGTACTGTATATTTGCATATCGTATATATGTCACAAATGTAACCGTAGTATACCTGTATGTCATGTATGTCCCTATGCCATAAATGTCATGATGTCATATATGTTGCGTACGTCATAAATGTCACTGAATTGAAAATGGGGGACCCTGATGTAAACAAGACAAGTCTTTCTCTGGTCTGCATACCCTTAACAATTGTGTGTATTGAGCCGTACTGTATTGTATATACCCATTCTGCAATCTGTTCAATAAAGTTTTCATTCATTCATTCACCATGTACCAGGTAGCCTACAAATTACTTTGGTTGACTTGTCTGTATACCTGCACAGAATCCTTTTACATATCCGTTTATACTATCTATAGATAATCGTTTCCCGAATTTCCCCAAGGGGATCAATAAAGGAATATCTTATCTATTCATGTTTATCTTTATCTCATCTTATCTTATAAGATCTTACTACTCTTACTAGTTACGCTGCTGGCCAGGACCTGTATTGTATCACTGTACTGTACATATTAAAATTCAACTCTGTACATCTGATTAGCACTACACCCAGTAATACTAATTTATATATTTTATCTACTGTACATTGTACATTACTATTGCACTTTACTATTACATTTACATCCTGGTTGGATGCCAAACTTATTTTTGTTTGATTGAAATTGATTGATTGAAAACTTTAATTAACAGATTGCAGAATGGGTACAGTACAGTACAGAATGGGTACAGTACAGTCTTGTTTACATCAGGGTCCCCCATTTTCAATTCATAATGACATTTATGACATACACAACATATACAGAAATAATAATCTCATCTAATCATCACATTTATGACATACAGTGTTACGAAGGATCAGATTAAACCGAATATATATATTTATTTATGGATATATATTGAATAGTATTTGTATGTCGTTTGATATCCCTTGTATATTCTTTGTACATATACACGGAATGTCCCTTTAACCTAGTAGTTACTATAGCCCATAATATTTCGTTCTCCTATTGGGCAGCGCCCACCAGGCGCCAGTGACTTACCCCCCAGAGCCGACTTGAAAGCTACCGACAGGACTTGTCTCAACATGCCCGCTTCTGCCCAGGGCTACGAGACAGTGAGCAGGCTGGCACTCGTTTATCCCCCGTACATATAAATATGGCGCGGCGAATACAGAACTTCCCTTTTTCAGTTCCTTTCAGTTCGAGTTGGAGTTCAGTCTGGTTCAGTTCAGTTACCAAGTAAAGCCTCACCCACTACGCAACGTGCGGTAGAGTAGGGCTCGTATTGCCTCAAATAGAGTCGTGTTATCCTACTACGTTTGTTCAACGTATCGTTCGCTATTTACTAGTAAGCCTTCATTACGAGTCAAAGACCACGTGAAGTGAGTAATTGTGCGTCTACATAGAGCACTTATTGCCGCGTGCTAATAGGATAGTAACGTCAAGTTCAACTGTGGACCACTGCGCCACGGAGGATTTACACCGGTGATTGCAGAGCCCTTTCCGGCAGGATTATTATTCTTCATTGCTTTGACTGTGGCTGCTGGAGCAGAGAACCGCGCTATATAAAATAGATGTATTATTATTATTATTATTACCGTGAGGACATCACTCGAGCCCGTCTCAAGGAGAGACTCCACGGCTTACACCTGTGCGGCGCGCACATTGGGAGTACCGCTGCCTTTCCCCGCTGAGCCAGCAATATACCGTCTCCAGGTGCCTATTGAAGCTCCCTGTGGAACCATTGACTTTGTATAGAGCATTGCCTCCCCCTGCTGGCTTACAACCGGTAGTAACTCCCCTACCATTATTCCCTAGATAATTCCTAATATTCAGTATTGACTTGCCTACGCACATTCTTTGCCTTATAAGCGCATTCAATATAAAGTATATTTGTATCCTTTGATGTAATAAATATTCTAAACGAGTATTTGTGTGGAAACCGTTTCATTGTGAAGTGTTCTCATCTGATATACTTGTGTACAGTATGGCCAGTAATGTACATAAGACGGTAGTGGTTTAATGATACCAATACTTGATTAATACAGTCAGGGAATTGTACCCCTCAGTTACATACAGTACTGTTACATTTGTGACATACAAGATATGCAAATATACAGTACTGTTAAACAGATCCTAACAGTAAATATATACATACGATGGGGAGGGAATACATTAGGAGGGGGTGGGTGGGTGGGAGGGGGGGTTCAGACATTTACGGGGGCCAGTTTCGAATTGCAGCCTCCCGTAGGTGCTCTTTGAGAGCGGTTTTGAAGGTGGGTAGTGATTCAAATCCAGCCACCTGCTTCACAAGCACGGAACACCAGTAGTGGCTGCAGACCAAAGACTACTACCATCTCAGCCACAGCATAACTGAGACCGGCTATGGAAACAAATCATAAATAGACTACTGTAAATAAAATAGCCTATAACATTATAAAGGTTAGTGTTAGATTCTGATCAATCAGCCAGTATCACGTCTTCGCCTGTTTGGCTTGTGTTCTCATTTCCATCCACTGACTCTGCGTTGTGTATTTGATTCCCCGACGTCTCCTCATACTGGCAGATAAAACCTTATCATTCCCCGTTAGTGCAATCCGCAGCATAAGTATTCACCACCTCCATAATAATTCGACCCTCAGACAGCATACCTTTCTTGAAAGAGCGTTGTTTATTAAATAAACAGAAACCTCATCTCAGATGTTATCATATTGTATTGTCATTTCTCATTGCTATCAGTCCAATAGTGGCTCAGGCCTGTCGTTAGCCAAAACCCTCCTTGTGTTAGCCGGAGCTAATGATGATGTGGCATCCTCCCCCCCCCCTCTCTGTGATGAGAGGAGGGGGTCTCTGAAAGTCTCTGATGGTGTCTCCTCTCCCGTGGGATTCGTTTCTTTGGTCTGCCCTTACCCGGAACCACTGTTCGATTTATATGGTCTTCGTCATAGCAACGACGGCCCCGCCCCTCTCCTGGTTGTCATGTGCCGCTGCCATGACAACAGCTTTAACCTTTAAACACATTAAAACACCGTTTCTAATGATGTCGAACCTCTCCCTCGCTCTGCCTGTGCCGTTCATATCAGCTTGTTGATGTTCTTGATAGGAATGTAAACATTCTGCCCTGCTAACACGGCCTGCCTCCTGCCTCTGAAACCGCTTCTTCCACCACCCTCTGCTAAGCCATGCACATTTCGACCTCTCTGACCTGGCACCGTTAGATGCGGTCATCTCCCCCCAATCTATACATCACATACATTGAAAAACACCCGATTTCTCTCAATAGGCTATAGCAGGGGTTCCCTTTCTTCCCAGAGCCCCACGATTCCTTGGAGACATATAGGAATATGATATAGGCTATACATGGGTCGGTCAGCGAGGAGATTTAGCCATTTGAGAATAGGCTATTATGGCCAAACGAGGGCCTATAGCCTATAAATATTATTAAATGTTTTCATAAGCGCAAAGATACAAGGACAACAGTTATATTAACGATCAAGTTAGTTTACTGTATGCAGGCGCGGGGCTCCGTGTGACATGTCTGTGCCATGCTGCGTTATGCTCAAATTACTGTTGCATAATGTAGGCTATGCACATATAATTTATATAGACTATACCTAATACCGACATCAAAATAAATTGTATGCCTCTACAAATCATATTAAACCATGCAGGTAGAAAATTTACGGAAAATCTGTCGCGATTTGGAATCAAATTGACGGAGAACTTTAATCCCTGGGTATTAATCGAACAAAACGAAACGGCTGTTCGTAGGGCGTTCCACATTGATGTGGCATAATTACGGAACGTGTTTAGTCCCTTGTTTGAGCCGAATCTGGGTTGGACATGATTTGTGGACCTCCCTCGGGTGTTGTGGTCATGGTATTCACTGACCTTTGGGAAGTATTTTGACATGTACATGGGCACCTTAGTGGTGTAGTGTATCTTGTAGACCAGGCCCATTGCAAATTGCTGTACTCTGTTGTCTACTCTAAGCCATCCTAGGTTGTCAAAGTGGGCAGGGGTGAGGTGGGTTCTAGGAGTAAGGTCAAGCAGTAGTCTGACCAGTTTGTTTTGTGATGTTTGTAATCTTGTTTTTAGTGCCTTTGAGGTGCTTTGGTACCATGAGGTGCAAGCATATAGTACCCTTACCCTTGTTGTACTGTACTTGTGCTGTAAAATGACATCCCTTTTGCTTGTTCCAACAATAGTTAATCTCACACCTTGATGAGAGCCATGGGGGCTAAACACCCCCACCCCCTCTACTTTTAAGGGTCCCCTACTTTCCCTCAGTGTCTCCCAGCTGTCCAGGACGAGAGCACTCCTCTTGCTGCAAGCTCATTCATCTATATGTACTTTGTTACTATGTGTTTCACTATTAAATCTATATATTGATCGGGCGGCTACATGGCGTAGTGGGCAAGGCGCTCGCCACGAAATCTGGAGACGCTGGGCTCGCCTGTTCGAGCCCAGCGCTCCACATTTGCTTTCAGTTTAGCTGGTCGTCCGTACTAATACACATTGGCCGTATTAGGGGGTGGGAAACTGATGGGTGGGGATCGGGCGTTGTGGACAGCGACTCCTACAGGTCGGTTGGTGTGCCTGCGCAGTAGAATCAGGAAGTGTCGGGGGCAGCGTGAGCCTCCCACGCGTTACTCCTCGCCACTGAGAGATCGAGCTGCGCAGGTGAAAAGATGCGACTGCTGTTACCTCAAGTACCGGAGGGGACTTGTGCTATGTATGACTTAGTCCACATTGCAGCCGGCTTGTGGGAGGCAAGAAACAGCGTTCGTGACAGGGGAGGGTTGAATTGGATGATACGAAATTGGGATGGGAGAAAATATAGAAAATGGGAGAAAAAGTGGATCAAAAAAAAATCTATATATTGATCATGAAGATCTGTCTACGACATAATTGATGAGTCGGGTTCCTGTACGTCTGTCATGTACGAAGGTCAAACGACCGCACCTGAAGAGTATCTGGAGTAGGCTGTACATGAACAGAAACAGCCTCTCTCAGTAAATGTTTTCAAAATAGTCCCGGGCAGGTAGGTAATAACAAACACAAGACGTTGTTCCAAAATTAGTAAATGAGGTTTTATTAGAATGTGGGGGTTTCAACCCACGGCCTTTTCCCAAAGGGAAAAGGGGATGTCGTCGGTGGGGATTTCAACCCACAACAATTAACAAACAGGGAGAGATCAGGGGAGAACAAACAAAATAGTAACCAAGTCTGGACAAACACAAAGAACCACCACTCTAACCATGCCGCTCCAGTTTAGGATGAACACCAATCCACCTCCTATCACATGGAGTGTGGGATGAACCACCGCTCTAACCGTACAGCTCATGGTTTAGGATGCCATGAAGCCAACAAGATCCACATACATATACTTTAAACATACAAGCTCACCTTCTTAAACATAGAAACACCACTCTACCCATGTGCAGGATGAATCCAAGGTGGCCAACAGTATATACATCTCCCACAAACATGTAAACACAATGGCAACCTCACTCTACTCAAAGACTGAGCAATTGACTGAGAATGAGGCGCCGAGACGTGTGTGTGCTGTCAGGTATTTGGCTACCCATCCCTCTCGAGATTGATTGCCATCAGCTGTCATTCATCAGGCAATCAGCACTCTTCAGTAGGGATGGGCAGCACCTGACAGGGAGAGAAGAGACAGCATTACTCTCATGTTCACACACACACATCATATACAAAACAACACATTAAATATACTAACCTGATGTTCAGAAGGTGTCATAAATACAGTAATAATGGTAATGACCAACCCACGTACCCAAGGTACGTCACAACCACACTTGATACTTTCAGTCCCATTCCCAGTTGGCTGGCACCATAGATATAATATGGTATATCTATGTCATATCTGGATTTCGCAGACAACCTTGCGCTAGTCTCTGAAAACCACACACACATGCAACAGAAGACAGACCGGGGCACCGGTTGAGAGAGTCAACAGCTTTAAGTACCTCGGAGCCTACATATCCGAGGACTTGACATGGACCACACACATTGACAGTGTTGTGAAGAAGGCACGACAACGCCTCTACTTCCTCAGGCGCCTAAGGAAGTTCCAAGTCAGTCAGAAGATCCTTAAGAACTTCTACTCATGTACAATAGAGAGCATCCTGACTGGCAACATCACCTCCTGGTTTGGGAATAGCACTGCACAAGACCGAAGCAGACTACAAAGAGTGACACGTTCAGCCGAACGCACAATCGGAGGGGGGCTCCCCACCCTCCAGAACATTTACAACAAGCGGTGCAGGGGGAAAGCTAAGAGAATTATTAAGGACTCGAGCCACCCGAACAACTGCCTCTTTGAACTGCTGCGGTCAGGCAAGCGATACCGGAGTCTCAAGGCGAGCACAGAAAGACTCAGAAGAAGCTTCTATCCCCAGGCCATCAGGCTGCTTAACGAACAATGAACACTACACAACAACAACCATCAAACGCACATAGCACACACATCCACACGCACACACTCACTTTAAACAAACACACTGTAGCACCCACTCCCCACACTTTATAGCACACACTCACTTTAAACAAACACACTGTAGCACCCACTCCCCACACTTTATATTTATTGATGAAGGATTGCACTACAACTCGTACACCTTACTGTAAATTGTACCTCATCCCATTTCTGCATTTCTGCTTTGCACTATATAATATTGTACATTAGTACACTGCATAGTATTGTATATTATATGGTAACTCAGTTACGTCTATTCTGCATCGAACATTGTACATGTCTATACTGAACACTGTGACCTCATTTTCTACTTCTAATTTACATATACTATGTTATTTGATACTATCTTGTCTAGCACAGTCTCTGAAGCGTAACAGTAAGAAGCATTTTGTATGAAAGTATTCTGTACTTCTGTATGACAACTATTAAAGAAACTTGAAACTTGAAACTTGAAGATAGGTCACAGACTAACAGTGACCAGCTTGGACTCGAGATCAACACCGGAAAAACCAAGACCATGAGGTTAAATCTAAAAACACATGATCCAATCACACTGAGGGGAGAGGCCATAGAGGACGTGGAGCACTTCACCTACCTAGGGAGTAACATCAGCAGGGATGGAGGAGCAGACAGGGACATAGAGGCACGCATCAGCAAAGCACAGGTAGCATTCAGGATACTCAGGCCAATCTGGTTGTCCAAGCAACTCTCCAACAACACCAAGCTACGGATCTTCAATACCAATGTGAAGACTGTCCTGCTCTACGGCTCTGAGACGTGGAAGACTACCGAGGGCCTCACAAGCAAGATCCAGGTGTTTGTCAACAAATGCCTGCGCTACATCCTCAAGCTGTGGTGGCCCATCAAAACCATAAATGAAGAGCTGTGGAGGATAACCAACCAGGACAGCATAGCTACTACCATCAAAAGAAGAAAGTGGAACTGGATAGGGCATACCCTTAGGAAGGACTCCAACAACATCACTAGACAGGCCTTGGACTACAACCCGCAGGGGAAGAGGAAAGCCGGTAGGCCGAGAAACACCTGGAGACGTTCCACACTCCAAGACCTAAAGAACATCGGAGTGAGCTGGAAAGAAGCAAAGGCCCTGGCCCAGAAGAGAGTGAGATGGAGAGCTCTGGTGGACGCCCTATGCCCCCCAACGGGGTAAAGAGGATTAAGTCAAGTAAGTCGTGTCATATCTATGGTATAGGTGGCACTCCCTCAACATCGTAAAATAACTGCAGAGGTCTGAGAGACAAATGATGTGTAGCATAATATATGGATTACAAGGATACAGGTAGCCTATAGGTGCTAGTGTTGTCACGATTCCAACATTTTGACTTTGATACCAATACCAGCCTAAGTATCACGATACCAGTTCTAAAACGATACCACGGCAAAAACCTAAAATATGAAGAAAAGTTATGGAATATAATATTTGATTTTTCATTTAATTTCAAACCTTTATTTATACAGGTAAAATCTCATTGAGACAGTCTCATTTACAAGAGCGACCCGATCCACCAAACAAACACAACAAATACATAACAAGCGTCTAACAAGTGAAGAGTGTTGAGATTGTTGTGAAATATTCAAATGAGCCATGACAGTAAGCTGTAGGAATTCAGATCGAGTCAATTTGTATAAAAATATAGAACATAGTTTATTTCTGCGGCCATAGCCATAGAAAAAGTGATCAGTTTATAATCAGGGACAACATGTGTACTGTACACACAAAGCGTCTGACCAGAAAGTGACCAAGAGGCCTTGGTCAGACGTACATTAAATACAAAATTGACATGACGTACGTAAAATACCAGATATGACAATAAAGATGAGAAGAATCATAACAATAATGGGTATTATGGCTTTGTTATGTCTCTCACTAGAACTGGAGAAAAGGCCATGTCATATCTCCTCAACCTTGGTCATTGTTAACAGACACTGTCTGAGCTGTAGCTACTAGTATACTAGTTGATCATATTAACTAGTCAAAAGCTGTACAGAGATTTAATACAGATGGACATAGATAACATTTCCCTCACAAGATGCATCCTTGTACAGAACATCACCGCAATTTAAAACAGGCAAGAAGGTGGCAGAAACAAGACGTTTCCTGGCATTAAAAGAAAAACACGACTTATTTCTTAAAAAAAATCTAAAAAAGAAGCCCAACTTTAACTTTGATTTCTTAAAAAGGTGGTCAATATGGGACTTAAAAGAAAGGTTGTCAACAGGTGGGCCAAAAAGTGAATTTTTTTTGTTTTTGAGGACTGCATAATTTTTTTGCAAAGCTATAGCTTTATACTTCATATGCTAAATCATAAGCACATGCATGAGCCTGGTCTAAATCAAATCAAATCAAATCTCATCCTGTATACATACGCTTGCAGTAGTTCTTAGTTCTATCTATTACTTACTTACACAATTCTCTTATATACTTTGATTCTATTGTCACCATGTATGCATATATATGCCCACTACATGTATGTATTGCTCCAACTCCGCCCACTACAAACATGGGAACTCTATAACCCCTGCCCCATCTCCCCATCTCTCTGAGTGGTTGTCTCGTAGTGTTGACCAAGGTGGTGGATGGTCTCGGGGTGATGGCTAAGATTGCAGTGACTGTTCTACCCCCACATTGGTTATGTGCACCATTGAGGTCATGGATCAGCTTCATACCGTCTTCATACTATTTCAAATGACCTGAGCTGGCACTCCAATACCAGAACCATTGTTTTAAAAAAGTCCCAGCAACGTCTTTTCTTTCTTAGGAAACTGAAAGAGTTCACTAATAACAGGGTGATTCTACACAACTTCTATCACTGTGTGATTGAGAGCGTTCTTACTTCCTCCTTATTATGGTTTGGTAACATTACAGACCAGGAGAAGAAATCTCTGAACAGAATTGTCCGTCTCGCACGCAAGACAATCGGGGTTAGCCTGCCAGCTCTAGAAGAGATCTATGGTGCCAGGCTGCTTTCCCGTGCCTCTGGCCTTATCAACGACCCCTCTGGTCACCCAGCCACAGGCCTCTTTGTCCCCCTCCCGTCGGGCAGACGCTACTGCTCTATCACATGCTCTACCTCTCGGTTTACTAAGAGTTTCTTCCCCAGTGCTTTGCGCAGCCTGATTAACTCCAAAGGCTAGATTTGTATATTATCCTATTATTTTGGTGTGTTATTAGTCAGGTTGTGGAAGTGCTGTTTCTATGTGTTTGTGCATCACGCACATATGCACTTTTACTGTAAATTGTGCCCCTATGCATTATGCACTTTACTATGATATGCACTTTAGGGGATGTTGATATCAACCTTAGCATTTGTCCTTTTATACTGTCTGTGTTTTTTTCCTTCTCTGTACTGTTTCTACTCTGCTCCTGTATTGGATTAGTTGTAGACACACACAGTGTTTGCTCTGTACCTGTATTCCAATGTGGATTCGTCCATACATTGCAAATAAAATCTCGGACTCTCTGACTCTGTCTGACCTACAACGTCTAAACCATGCCTGTTCTAGTTCATTGCTGGGTTAAGTACTTCTATTCTATTCACATATATGCTTACTACATGTATCTATTGCTATGTCCACCCATCACAAGTGGATGCACACTGAAATACTGACCGCTATGAAAGCCAGAGACAAAAAAATGCTCTGAGTTTCGTAAAAGTCAGTCAAAGCTTACCAAAAGCACGAGCAGTGAACTCCAAGCCCACGTGACTGAACTCAAACTAGAAAGAAACAGACTAAGAAATGACGTAAACTCCATGATCAAAACTGCTCAAAAAAATGTCATCAATGACAAAACTGAGGAAAACAAAAATAAACCACGTGAACTTTGGAAATTACTCAATAATCAACTAGGCTGCAGTAAAAAACTTAAAACCAGGTTCTCAAACATAAACATAAAGACGGACAACACGCTCATCACAGACAAGCTGGGCCCTATTCCCCGTACCTGGTTCAACTAAGTCGATCAAGAGTCCCATTATCCAGATTCAATTAACCCGATGTTTGAAGCCGGGATTTTCCTGTTCCTCGAAGGTGGATTCAGTCTCGTTAACTCGAACCAGACTTGATACTCAGGATCAGTGCGCGCGCCCGCCTCAGCCGAGAAGGCAGCAAGTGTCGAGAGCAGAGATCCTGATTTTCTAACGGCATTGATTGATTGATTGATTAAAAACTTTATTAACAGATTGCAGTACGGCTCAATAGCCTCGCCGACAAGTTAAATGCATAATCTATAGGCAAATTTTAAGTCCCTCATTACCCCAATCAATCAATCAGATTATATTTCTTTAAACGTGCCCTGCTGGCAGTAGGTTCATGGAATGGATAATCAAATGAGATCTTGCTAGCGAAAATAATTAGTTCAACAGTTTCAGAATAAGGATACGGCTCTCTTATCCATTGATGGATGTATGGTTGATGTTTCATTTGTCTGCCACCGTGGTCTGATGGTCGAGCATTTTGTCTTTCACACGGACGACCCGCGTTTGAATCCCACTTCTTCTAGCTTTCTTTTTGAAATGTAAATACTTCAATTTGGTGCACGTTGAGAGCTATATAAAGAATGACATCCTCAATGCATGTAGATTTATAATATTTTAACTTAAAACTAGGCTACTTTTGCGTATAATCATTAATATTATATTCCAAAAAAATCATATTGGAAACACGGGGTCTCAAACCCGGGTCGCCGGCTTGCAAGGAGTGAACACTGCCGTTGGACCACTGTGCCAGACGGGATATATCCATTGTGTATCCAAGACCATCAATGGACAAGAGACCCGTGTTTAGAATATTTTTCTTTTGAATGAAGTTTTATCTCTTTATTCTCAAATGCATTAATCCCAGTTACAATATCACAATAACGTGTGAGTGATGATACAATTCAACAATCCTCAGATTCCTCGTAATTCATAATCCACAAAAACCACAATCCACGCATAGACACTTCAATTTTATGCTTGAATGAAACACAATTCAGGCGCTCCCACAGCGGAGAATATGAAAGGAATCAGAGCCAAACGAGCGATAGGTTTCAATCATTAAAAATATCCCGCAGGATTCACATTTGCAATGCTGCGCGTTGTTAAAATAACCACATAATGTGTACATCGCACCTAGCGTAAATTTAGTATCAGAATTTTGGGTCTATTTTACATTTCAAAAGCCCCCTCTGGAAGAATGAAGCACAAAAACGTAATTCAGAATGGTATAATGCAGATCCTAGACTGTGAGAATCATTTCAGGAAGCGAGCTGTCATTTCTTTGCGGGGGCGTGGCCATGGTTCATCCAGCTAACTGAACTTAAGCCTGCTCTCGACCAGGCTCAAACTTTTTGATCTGTTGTCATGGTGATTTGGACAATCGAGCGTTGGGGAACAGAAAGGTCCGGCTTAAGTCAGGCTATACTGGAAATTATCCGGCTAACTCAGTTAGCCAGGTACGGGGAACGGGGCCCTGGATGTAGCCAATTACTTAAACACTTTCTTCACAAACATAGCCACAACACTGGTAAACAAACTACCCTCCCACTCAGGGCAGTATGGGGTAGAACACATAGTAGCATTGTAAATGCAGCTGTCGCCTATAGAGGGCGCATGTTTATTTTTATATTTCATTTTATCTCATGTGACATATCACGTCCTGTCTCACGCTCTGACTTGCCGTAGTTTGAGCAGATCTGGCAGAACGTGCCCAGGCATGTAGGAGAAGACAGTGCAGCAGATTTATGCACTTTATTTGTCAAAGCTAAAAGACTAAAATACTAGAGTTTTTGAAGATAACCCCTCCCATTGAGCTGCAAGCAGGCCAAAGTGGTTAGTAGAGCTTATTCACACCTTTCGTTTTGTTTTTTGTAATTCTATTGACTGAATTGTATGAATATTGACTGTTATTATTTCCTGCATTGTAGTTCTACGGTGGTGATGAACCTGATGCTATGATGCTAACTAGCTCCAGCTAGCCTGTTTCAAGAATTTGCATCAATAAACAGCCATCTGTAATTAAAGAACTCGGAGTCCTCGTCGTGCATCCATGGGCGGCACAGTAGAACACTGGACTGTGAAGTTGAAGACTCCCAAGTGAGAAATGAATCGCGTTGGCTATGAGGACGTCGGGTAGAAGATTGTCTGCAGTCGAAGATGTATCATCATGTCTGGGGAACTTTTGTGCTGGGAAGGAGTGGCAGCAGTGTGCAAACGGCTAAACAAGCGAGCTCGTGGAAGAAGACGGCTCGAGGTTGGCACGGGTACAGGCAGTAGCGGCGCCAGAGAATTGGCCTCGCGGGAGCTTTGGAGGGGCTGGATTGTTTATAGCAGGGGCTAATGAATTTTAATGCAACAAACAATAACGGCTAATATAGGCTAGGGGTCGGCTATTAGGTTTGGCCACGGGCCAGATTTTCCACAAGCCGTTGCTTGGCGGGCCAGGATAAAAAACAATGGCTAATTTAATATACTGATATTGAAGAAAAAAAAACGTTTTTCTCTGGTCTGCATCCCCTTAACAATTGTGTGTATTGCGCCGTACTGTATTGTACCCATTCTGCAATCTGTTTTTCATTCATTCATGAACAGCAGATCAGCTGTTGCAGTCGGATCACCGCGGCGGGTGACGAACAGATCAGAATGCATGCAAACACGACTCACCATACCTTGTTTGTTGTTAAGTCCTCCAAAATCCCTGCTAATGTTTGAAACATGTCACATATCCACTCGCCGCCCTCCAATTCCAGATTGGCGTTGAATGCAGCAGCTACTTTATCTGCCAACTTGCCTCGTTGTTGTTGTTGTTGTTGTCGCCACATATTATGCAGAGAGGACGTCGGCTCGGCACGCAAGAATCACCGACCTGTTGCGATAAACCCGTATTTTATGTATGGCTCCTGTTTATTAAAAGAAGCGTTATATTTCCCCGTTCTATCCAAAGATGTTTGTTTTGTTTTTTGAACTCGCACGCATCTCGAACGCGGAAGTGAAATAATATACATGCGGCCCGGTGGGACTATTCCATTGGTTCTCCCAGTCCACGTGACCATTTCTAGCATTTCAATTGGCTATAGTGACAGACATGCTTTTGATGACGTCCGGTAGATAGATACAGCTTCACAATAAAAGAGGTGGAGATACTCATCACGCAAACCCACGATAATGTTGCCGTCTCTCTCTGCCAAATTTCTCAGTTCTTCGCTTGATATAATTAATACAAATGTCCAATATAACGGAATTCGTAATGTATTTTATATATAAATAAAATAAAAAACATAACTGGGAGGGGGGGCTTAGAGGGGGCTAAGCCTTTTTCAGAGGGGGCTTAAGACCCTGCTAGCCCCTCCCCCCCGCCGCCCCTGGGTACAGGACTCTGCCACTGAACTTTTCCACGTATCAGTAAGATTTCACAGCATCCATCTTAAAGAAGCAGCAGACGTTTCCCTACATTGAAGTTGAACTGCATAGGCAAATGCCATTCACCAAGTCATGACTACACGTCTCAGGTATTGACTTTTCAGAGAGAAGTATTGTTGTAGGCTACAATTGCATTGCAAGTGCGCACATTCTTGAGACTGTATATAAGGTTGTTTACAGTTTAATATTTTTGGCCATTTAAGAATAGATTGATATTCATTAATGAAGTCTAGCTTTATAAGGTTAATTTAGAAAAGGCCAATCATAAAGGGTATATTCGAACTTGATACTTGCATTTTCATAATAGCCTACTAGGCTTACTTTTTCATTTCGTTTTTGAATTTCATATTAGCCTACACATTTTATTAGTTATATCCCAGTATAGTAAGCTACTATAATATAAACCTAGGCCTATGGTTTATTTGTTATTTTTCGTAATTTGTATTTCACATTGAAGAAAGGTGTAGATTTGCATTAGCCTACAATGTTCAACTAAATTAAGCATTTTATTTTTGAATACTTACGACATTTGTTGACATTTTTCATTATTAGGCTTACACATTTCTTAGACTGAATTCATATTAGCCTACCCCTCTATTTACAGTTCATAGTTATTTTCCATATATATGGTTCATAAATATTTAATTTAATAATTGATTTATTTACTACACAGTAAACATGTCACAAAGGGGTGAAATAGAGCAAACTGAATCTCAGATTGAGTCCAACAAGCTAGACGATAGTGAGCCAGTCGTATTTACCACATCAGACTTGCCTCCTCTGACTAAGGCAGATTCTACACAGCCTAGGAAAAGTGAATGCACTCTGACACGTTCTGAAAAGGGACAGGCTCTTGTAGACGATCAAATCAAATCAAATCAAATTTATTTATAGGGCCCGACAACACACGTTAATGTCCCCATGGGCCGTACAGATCTTCTTTAAACAAGTCAAGAAGAAAACATAACAATAAGTCAAGAACAGAACAAGAACACCATAAGGTCCAAAATTTTTTAGATGAATACAAATAAATGAAAGAATGCAAGCACTCCCAGACATACCCCACGCGAAGGTAAGGAAAAACTCACTAAAACCTAACAATAGGGAAAAAAGCTCCACAGGCAGTGTGGAGGAGAGAAACCTTAGAAGGGCCATTCAAGGGGGGATCTCCCTTCTTAGATGTTGGTGATAGTAGTGTTGCAGACGGACAGTTGGTAAGCATGCACTCATGTGTGTAGTGGAACACAGATGAGTGCATGCAATAGCAACTGTACATTTTGAAAATTAAAGATAGAGCTAATAGCGATAGCAACTGAACATTTTGAAAGATTAAAGATAGAGCTGATAGCGAATCTATTTGAGGCACAGGGGCGGCGCAAAGAGGGTCACGTCCTCCCCGTCTTAGTCAAGGGACATTTAACACTCCGGTCGTTGCTCAGGGACAGCCGGAGACAGGGAGATAGGGGCGGCGCAGAGAGGGTCGCGAACTCCCCGACATCATCGCGGGACATCCGGCACTCCAGTCACCACTACGAGACCTCCGGAGACAGGGGGGCACGCAGAGGGGGTCGCAACCTCCCGGCCTTCGTCACGGGACGTCCAACACTCCGGTCAACACTCCAGGACAGCAAGTCATAGGGAGACAGGGAGACGGGACAGGCGTTAGACAGCTCAAGAGATTGTAGTAGGCGGACATAAGGTGATGGATAAGGTGATGGATCTAAAAGTGAACTTCAAAAGGGCATATGAGAGGTGGAAGCACAACATAAATGGACTGAAAATATCCATCAAGTATAAGGACGACTCTGACCTAATGGAGATCATGGCCAGAATAAATTCAGCCCAAATGGAGATTGATGGTATTTATCTAAAAATGAGACACTTTACATCCCGATCATCCAGACTCAGAAACCCGTAGAGGGAATGATACATGCCAATCGCTCACCAGGACTGCTAATACAAAGGCTCAGCAGTTCATCAACAACAAGAGGAGAACCAGGACTGCTAAAAAAAGGGCTCAGCAGTTCCTCAACAACGGTGGTTCTGAAATCTCAGTGTCACACAACACAAGACAAGCTGCAGCGGAAGCAGCCGCAACTACAGAGGTACTAAAAGAATGAGCAAGAAGGAGAGATCCGAAGACTGGAGCAGGAAGATGAAAGGCTGACGGCTGAGAATGACGCAGAGAACGCCAAGAAAAGAGTTCTATTCATCATGGAAAGTGCTGATAGAAAAACAAAGCTAGAAGAGAAAAAGAGAGAAGTGGAACGGTTGGAGGAACTCAAGAAACTCAACGTAGCTAAGGCAAAGCTAAAGGTTTACATTGAAAGCATTCATAATGATGATGAAGAAGATCATCTGTGGTTACCTCTTCTACACTATCCTTCAGCACATTCGCTAGCTCTCACCCCACAAGAAGAACTGCGTCCTCTTGCGCCTACAGTGTATCAACCCAACCCCAATCCGGTAGTCTCTAGACCTCAGGGGAGTGTAGACTCAGAGCTTGGGGTAAAGATAGTCTCTAGACCTCAGAGGAGTGTAGACTCAGAGCTTGGGGTAAAGACAGTCTCTAGACCTCAGGGGAGTGTAGACTCAGAGCTTGGGGTAAAGACAGTCTCTAGACCTCAGGGGAGTGTAGACTCAGAGCCTGGGGTAAAGACAGTCTCTAGACCTCAGGGGAGTGTAGACTCAGAGCCTGGGCTAAAGACAGTCTCTAGACCTCAGGGGAGTGTAGACTCAGAGCTTGGGGTAAAGACAGTCTCTAGACCTCAGGGGAGTGTAGACTCAGAGCTTGGGGTAAAGACAGTCTCTAGACTTCAGGGGAGTGTAGACTCAGAGCTTGGGGTAAAGACAGTCTCTAGACCTCAGGGGAGTGTAGACTCAGAGCCTGGGGTAAAGACAGTCTCTAGACCTCAGGGGAGTGTAGACTCAGAGCCTGGGGTAAAGACAGTCTCTAGACCTCAGGGGAGTGTAGACTCAGAGCCTGGGGTGGAGAGTGAGCGAGAGGAACGGGAAGAGCCTGTCATTCTGACTGGACAAGAGCCATGCACTGCTACAGCAAACGGTGTGAAGAATGAAGATGAGAATGAGCAAGGAGAGAGCCTGTCTCAACAAGGAGAGAGCCCTTCTCAACCAGGAGAGAGCCCTTCTCAACAAGGAGAGAGCCCGTCTCAACAAGGAGAGAGCCCTTCTCAACAAGGAGAGAGCCCTTCTCAACAAGAAGAGAGCCCTTCTCAACAAGGAGAGAGCCTGTCTCAACAAGGAGAGAGCCCTTCTCAACAAGGAGAGAGACCTTCTCAACAAGGAGAGAGCCCTTCTCAACAAGGAGAGAGACCTCAACAAGGAGAGAGACCTCAACAAGGAGAGAGACCTTCTCAACAAGGAGAGAGACCTCATCAACAAGGAGAGAGACCTTCTCAACAAGGAGAGAGACCTTCTCAACAAGGAGAGAGCCCTTCTCAACAAGGAGAGAGCCATTCTCATCAACAAGGAGAGAAAACAAAACCAGGAGAGTTTGTGAAAGAAGACTTCTATCTTCAGAAAAGATGGAAGAGAGTTCAGTTCCTGTCAAATGAGTTCTGGACTAGGTGGAGAAAGGAGTACCTGCTTAATCTGCAACACAGAAGAAAATGGACCAAGGACAGGAGAAATACCAGCAAGATGAGAACTTGCCAAGAAATCAGTGGAAGTTAGCGAAGGTAGTGGAAGTCTTCCCGGCTGCTGACAATAGGGTCAGAAGAGTTAAGCTGTTAGTCAGTGACACAACACTAGACAACAAAGGCGCACGCATATCTCAGCCACATTATTTAGAGAGAGCCATACACAAAACGGTACTATTACTGGAAGCAGAGTAAAGGCTCATTGAAACCTTTTTTTTTGTTTTTGTGTATTTGGTTTGTTTAAAGGGTTCCCAATGTTTAAAGGGTTCCTGATGTTTTAAATGGTTATGTTGAAAATCACATGTTATGTGATTGGTGGGAGTGTAAATGCAGCTGTCGCCTATAGAGGGCGCATGTTTATTTTTATATTTCATTTGATCTCATGTGACATATCACGTCCTGTCTCACGCTCTGACTTGCCGTAGTTTGAGCAGATCTGGCAGAACGTGCCCAGGCATGTAGGAGAAGACAGTGCAGCAGATTTATGCACTTTATTTGTCAAAGCTAAAAGACTAAAATACTAGAGTTTTTGAAGATAACCCCTCCCATTGAGCTGCAAGCAGGCCAAAGTAGTTAGTAGAGCTTATTCAAATCAAATCAAATTTATTTATAAGGCCCGACAACACACGTTAATGTCCCCATGGGCCGTACAGATCTTCTTTAAACAAGTCAAGAAGAAAACATAACAATAAGTCAAGAACAGAACAAGAACACCATAAGGTCCAAACATTTTTAGATGAATACAAATAAATGAAAGAATGCAAGCACTCCCAGACATACCCCACGCGAAGGTAAGGAAAAACTCACTAAAACCTAACAATAGGGAAAAAAGCTCCACAGGCAGTGTGGAGGAGAGAAACCTTAGAAGGGCCATTCAAGTGGGGATCTCCCTTCTTAGATGTTGGTGATAGTAGTGTTGCAGACGGACAGTTGGTAAGCATGCACTCATGTGCGTAGTGAAACACAGATGAGTGCATGCAATAGCAACTGAACATTTTGAAAGATTAAAGATAGAGCTGATAGCGGATCTATTTGAGGCACAGGGGCGGCGCAAAGAGGGTCACGTCCTCCCCGTCTTAGTCACGGGACATTCAACACTCCGGTCATTGCTCAGGGACAGCCGGAGACAGGGAGATAGGGGGCGGCGCAGAGAGGGTCGCGAACTCCTTGACATCATCGCGGGACGTCCGGCACTCCGGTCACCACTACGAGACCTCCGGAGACAGGGGGGCACGCAGAGGGGGTCGCAACCTCCCGGCCTTCATCACGGGACATCCGACACTCCGGTCAGCACTCCAGGACAGCAACTCACAGGGAGACAGGGAGACGGGACAGGCGTTAGACAGCTCATGTGATTGTAGTGGGCGGACATAGCAATAGATACAAGTGGTAAGCATATATGTGAATGGAGTAGATATATAAAGTAAGCATATTATGTGAATAGAATAGAAGTACTTAACCCAGCAATGAAACCGCGTTGACTGTTAATCTGTTAACAGTCTGTTAATACTGTTAATCAGTTGACAGGACCACGGACAGACGACGGTAAATAACTGATCCAAGGCCTTGGAGGTGCATGTAGAGCAGTCACTGCAATCTTGGCCAAGACCCCGAGGCATCCATCACCTTAGTCAGCGCTAGGAGACGGGCACTCAGAGAGATGGGGGAGGGAAGGGGGGGAGGGGGGGAAGAGGGGGGGGAAGAGTTAGAGAGTTCCCATGTTTGTGGTGCTGCAAAAGAGCAGACATGTAGTACCATGTAGTACCATGTAGTACCATGTAGTGCCATGTAGTACCCTGTAGTACCCTGTAGTAACCTGTAGTGCCATGTAGTATCCTGTAGTGCCCTGTAGTACCATGTAGTACCCTGTAGTGCCATGTAGTGCCATGTAGTACCATGTAGTACCCTGTAGTGCCATGTAGTACCATGTAGTACCCTGTAGTACCATGTAGTACCCTGTACCCTAACTAAACTAGACAGATTAATCTAAAGGTCAGTCCCCGACCAGGTGAGATCAGGGTAGGTTGAAGGAGAGAGAGAAAAGATGAGTCTTAAGCAGGGATTTAAAAGCTTCGACAGAGCAGGCGCCCCTGATGACGGCAGGTAATTTGTTCCACAGGTAGGGAGCGCGGTAGACAAAGGCTCTGTGGCCGGCAGATTTCTTTTTAACCCTAGGGATCGATAGAAGCCCCGCATTTTGTGAGCGCAGAGCATGAGCGGGCGAGTATCGGGAGATGAGATCGGATAGATAGAATGAATTGACTGAATTGTATGAATATTGACTGTTATTATTTCCTGCATTGTAGTTCTACGGTGGTGATGAACCTGATGCTATGATGCTAACTAGCTCCAGCTAGCCTGTTTCAAGAATTTGCATCAATAAACAGCCATCTGTAATTAAAGAACTCGGAGTCCTCGTCGTGCATCCATGGGCGGCACAAGCATACTACAAGAACCTAGGCGTCCACAAAGACGACTTCAAACTGGAAATGGTAACTACAGATGAGGTACTCAAAAAACTGAGCGCCCTCCAACCGAACAAGGCCACTGGCCATGACAACATCCCCTCCAAATTCCTCAGAGACTCAGCAGCCGCCATCACCCCAGTCATCACACACATAATAAACCTCTCCATAAAACAGGGGCACGTCCCCAAGGACTTCAAAATTGCAAGAGTAACACCCCTGCACAAAAAGGGCAGCAAATTAGACCCAGGCAACTACCGCCCTGTCTCTATCCTTACATCCATCTCGAAAGTCATGGAAAAAATAGTATACGAACAGGTCGAAAAGTACCTCGCGGAAAAAAAATCTAATCTACGAATCTGGCTTCAGAACATCCCACTCCACTGACACATGCCTTCTCTATTTGAACGACCACATCAAACAAGAGGTGGACGCGGGCAAATACTGCGGCATGGTCATGCTGGACCTACAAAAGGCCTTCGACACTGTCAATCACACCATTCTGATTGACAAGCTAAAAGCAATTGGTTTTGATAGTCTATCAGTGAGCTGGATACAATCTTACCTGGAGGGGAGAGAACAGATGGTGGAGGTAAACAGTACCCTATCTCCCCCCTCCCAGTGAGCTGTGGTGTTCCACAAGGAAGCATACTAGGACCGCTACTGTTCCTAATTTATGCAAATGACATGTCGTCAGCTTGTGACTGCAACTTGTTCCTGTTTGCGGACGACTCAGCCCTGCTGGTCTCTGACAAGAACAAGTTACAGGTTGAAAAAACCCTCAGCTCGGAACTAGGCAAAATCTGCATATGGCTCGCCGATAACAAACTATCATTACACATGGGCAAAACAGAGTCCATTCTCTTCGGTTAAAATAACAAACTCAGCAAGACCGACGGCTTCTCAGTTACAGTGGGTGACAATATTGTCACAAGGAAAGATGAAATTACCTACCTGGGTTCCATCCTAGAGGCTAATCTTTCCTGTGACAAAATGGCATCCAATGTAATAAAAAAAGTCAACCAACGAACTCGATTCGTGTACCGGATCTCCTCTCTGGTAAACAAGAATACCCTGAAGACTCTGGCAGGAGCACTCATTCAAAAGTACTACGACTATGCTTGCACCTCATGGTACCAAAGCACCTCAAAGGCACTAAAAACCAAATTACAAACATCTCAAAACAAACTAGTCAGACTACTGCTTGACCCGACTCCTAGAACCCACCTCACCCCTGCCCACTTTGACAACCTAGGATGGCTTAGAGTAGACGACAGAGTACAGCAACTTGCAATGGGCCTGGTCTACAAGATACACTACACGACCAAGGTACCCATGTACATGTCAAAATACTTCCCAAAGGTCAGTGAATACCACAATCACAGTATTCCAATGTACAGTTTACAGTGACCCCCACCCACCCCCTACTCCCCCCCCCTCAGGACCCCAACGTGGGCTATACATCCACTACTTCATTCAACACCAGAAAACTCCAAATGTATATGCGTTCCTTTATCTTATCCACCACAGCTACCCAGACTGCGATGCTGGCTTCATTAACACCTAAAATCCGCGCAGTAGATATCTCTAGATAAATCACATCGAGATAGGTGAGAATCCATACCTTCTGGCACATTTTATCCGGTTGAATCCAGCGTCCAGAATCCGCCAGCTTTGTATTGTCAGCCATTAAAAGATGCGTTTCACTTAAAAGAGCCACATCAACCTGTTGTCTTTTCATCCATGTTAATACGCTTGTGCGTTTATGATTAATATTAAGACCCCCTGTATTCCAAATCAAGATATTTAAATTAGCCATAGTCTAAACAGGTTGCAGTATGCCTGAGTGTAATTCGTCTGGAGTAGCACACCATAATAGATATATATCCATTTGTTAAGGTCCTGTTGATATCCGAGCATGAGCATAAAAACAAACATAAAACAGTCGACTGAAAAGAAAAACAAAAAAACACACAATCCCCCATTCCCACCCCCCTCCCCCCCTTCAAAATACTTATCCGGTATCCCCTGACCGAGCATATCAACCATAACAACCCTATGTATATTACCATAGGGCCTAAAACCCTCAAACCTACCATAAGTAGATTATTCTCTCAGTGGCTGCTTGCCACACTCCCAAAAAAAACTAAAAAAAGCCTCAAAACGTAGAGTAAATTCACTTAAACCTTATAAGAACATGGCTAAGTTTAAACAAGAAGAAGAAAAAAAAACCTAGAATTGGAACTATTGCAAGAGAAGGGGGGGGGGGGGGTTATACTACCTATATGTGTATTGCATGCGTGTGCAATACGTCCACCAGGCCGGAGGAGGGCGATGCTCCGCTGTGAAGTCCGTTGTTTCCTATGATTCGCATAGAGTAGAGGTCACAGAATCTTGCAGCATTGTCATAGTGCGATTAGAACGGCGTGTCAGAAGAGGGCGCTGTGCAACAGTTCGTCTGACTTTTTAGCGTACTAGTAGGTCAACAACAGATGAACCGCAGATGATGACGCTGGCCGTGGACGCAACTATATGCCGTGTGTGTGGCTAGCAGAATGTATCTGAAACATTGATGGATCCTTGAGGCCCAATAAAAATATGTACACACACAGAATAATAAAAAAAAAAAACGCTACACGGTCCCACGGAGGTATTAAGCCAAGTCATGACGAGGCATAAGTGACACGCATAAAAGTCATAGATCATTTAAACAAAGCTAGCGCTTATCTCCACAGCATATAGTGGACGTATAAAAACATCATGCAATAGTTATACAAAACAGAACCGACCAAAACCCCTTATGTCAGATGTCGAGAAACATTTAAATAAAGCATCTAGGCGATACCCAACGTCACACAGTTAACCATATTTATAAAAACGGAGAAATAGAGAATAATATGACGCCGATCGGCGTATTAGCCATAACGAAGTGCTAACGGCTCAAAAACAGGCTACTATCGCGTACTACGGAATGGTGAAGACAGTGCCGTGGCCTCTTCATCCTGGGTCTTCAAGAAGGCAACGGCGTTCTCAGGCGAAGGAATCGGTATTCTCGCGCCGTCTTTGGTCGTGATGAACAGCCTCGCAGGGTACTGAGGAGACGGCTTGAGACCTAGCTTGTAGAGTGGGCCCATGACATCTCTGTAGCGGGAACGCTGCTCCACGACTTCAGGACAGTAGTCTTCAAAGATTTGGACTGGTTTCCCTTCGTATTCCAGCGTTCCCCTCCTCTTCCGTGCCTCCCAAATAATTTTTTCTTTTATTCGATAATGATGTAAACGAGCAATAACTGCTCTAGGCCTGGAGCTAGTTGTTTTGGCACCGGCTCTGTAACACCGGTCCAACTCGGGTGTCGTAGGAAGGAACTATTTCCTCCGAATATCAACCAGTACCTTTGCAAGCTTATCATTGCTTTCTTCTAGCGCCGTACACCTAGCCTCTAGCTCGTCCACCCTGCCAGTCCAAGTATTCAAGCCGTCTTCCACAGAAGTCAGACGCTCGGCATGGTCATTAACCGACGTCCAGAGGCTGTCGAGTTTGGTTTCGAGGCAGCGGACGCTCTGATTTCGTTGGTTAAGTCGTTGGTTAAGGACTGCCTGAGCTCTTCAATTAGCCCAGCAATGGCGATTATATCAGCGGGAGCGGCGTCCTTCTTGGATTCATTTCTCAGTGTTCTCTTCGCTGCCATTGTGGTTCTTTCAGCCAAAAATGTTAGTAGGAAACTTAAGGGGATGTATACAAAAAGGTTTAACCAAGTTGAGAGTATAAAAATAGGCTTTTAAAACTAAATATAAAAAAAGGGAGTAACAGCGTAGCAGTGAGCGACTTCTACATCCTCGACCCGGAACCGGAACCCTGTGGTGCTTTTTTCGTATTGCTAGGTTTTTAGTGAGTTTTTCCTTAGCTTCGCGTGGGGTATGTCTGGGAGTGTTGCATTCATTTATTTATTTAACATTTTATTTTGGATTTCATGGTTTTGTTCTTGATTTATTGTGATGTTTTTTCTTGACTTGTTTTAAAGAAGATGTGTTCGGCCCATGGGGACATTAACGTGTGTTGTCGGGTCTTACAAATACATTTGATATGAGCTTGGTCTCTTCTAGGTAGATAACATTCTGAAGTTACTAAAGCAAAAAAGGATAATCACTTTTAGTGCTAATGAAATAGAGTAACAGAGGTTTGAACTTGAACTTGTGTACTCATATTTCTCTTTAGTGGTTGCCAGATTCCTGTTTTTAAGTTCCAGCATAGAGCATGTGCTGGAAAACACTGCGGTTCCATAGCCTGAAGTATTATGTAGTACAGGACAGGTCCAAATTTGATAAAACGCCATTAAAAAAATTTGTACTTGAGAAAGGTTTTAGTAAACAGTGTACCAAAAGAAAAAGCGTGAAAATCCAAAATGGCTATCCACCTCTGTGTGTTCTGAAGCTTGAGTCACAACTATTTTTCGCTAGTCAACTTTCACCTACTTCCCCCACTCGCACCCCCCACGTGGGGTATCGTTGGAAGCAGACGCTCGTTGGCTACAACGCTGACCAATAATTTTCACCATCAGTGGTGATTGGTCAGTTCTAGAGCGTATACAGTCAGACGTGGTCATTTGACGGGTGGCCTGTAAAAAGACGCTCGCCTGACATATCGTCATGTAACTCAAGAACCGAGGCACACAATTGGTAGAGTGAGGTGGCGTTCGAAAGGCGGCAAATTTAACTTTCGAACGGTATATTACATGATCTGCGAAAAATGCAGATGAGGGCAAATTGCTGCGACGTGCGCGTAAGTGCGAAACGGGTCGTATACGACCCGCCGAAAGTTAACAGGTTAAAAGGCCTAAGTATTTATAGGTGGACACAACTTCGATAGAAGTCCCTTGGTCTGGTCTTATTTTCACCCGACAGCGAGGAGTTTCACTGGGGGAACGTAACGCATGCGGAGGTTCACGCTATTTCCCCCAGATCCCCTCCCTGCTGAACAGGCAGGAGACGCAGTTTACAACAACCAGGACACATACCCCACATGCTTCCCACCGGCTTCCCACCCGCTAACACTGCCAACTGTGTTAGTAGGGACGACTGACCAAGCCGGAGGTACCGCTGACAGGCTTTCTCTCCCTTGCTTCCACCAGTGCCCAGCCAGCAGGCCCACCTACAGTAGACATAGACCCAGGATATGATATGACCCAGTCAGGTGTAAAGACCTGGGGGCAGGGTTCGAATTATCACCTGAGAGCTATGGGGGGTTGGGGGCCCCCTGATTTTTTTTTTTTTTTACTATTTCTTTTCCTGAAATTGTGGCTGTTTTCGAAGTCATATTTAGAGGAATATCTCATTAGGATTAGTCTAATACTAAGTAATAATGACATCACACAACAGTCTAATCATTAGACTATTGTGTGATGTCATTATTCAGTCTCATTCTTAACCATCAATATTTGTTCATTTTCTTACTCACCTCTGATATATAATGCCATATTTACTTATTTGCATTTTGCATCTGATAAAATACAACAATTTAATTTGAAAAATGAGACCAAATTTATGAACTTGAATTAACATTTATTTGTCTCTACACTTATAAATCAAAAACTAACTGAATAATCTAATGGGAAATAAATAGTTGTATGGCACAACAGCAGCATTTATCAGGATACAGTAAGTAACATTATCATCTGATAATAAAATTAACATAAAATAAATACTTTATAAATCAAAATAAATAATGTTATAAACAAATGTGCACAGGTAATCAAGAACTGAATGAAAAATAAATTAGAAGTAGTAGCATCTTCTTAGAACAACAAGAAGAAAAGTAACTACTGCAGCATGTCACCGACATGCAGACTGGAAGAGCCGGGATTCAAACCACTGACCTCTTTTATCCAAAGCAAGTAGTGACGACTAGCTCTACCTCCTGAGCTACAATCACTGCAATGCAATGCTATCACTGTGCAAGTATATTTTCTTCCTCAACTTCTTGCTCTGAGAGCTAGTCACAGTCCCATTCATCCACTGCTCTGCCAAATGGGCTCCAAATGATTTATTTAACAATGTCTTGGCGTTTTTACATGGAAGGCAGCCAATGCACCCCTCCTTGGCAAATAACCAGCTATATTTATTTTTACAAAAGTTCCACTGACTCGGACCCCAGCATTGTGGTGGAGACTCGGGTCTGGCAGTGGCAGGCCGGCGGCGTCATTACTTTTACCAAACGGTTTGTGCGTTTTGCAAATCTGATTGGACACTGACGTTTCTGGTCATGTGACATGTGCGCCCAATCGTGTGACGGCAAGTTCTTTTGACGGTTAAGCTTAGGCGCTCTTTCGAAGTTGGTTGAGGTTAGAGTTTGTTAGAGTTGAACGCCAGCCCTGATTCCAAACTCTAACCTTAACCAACTGCGAAAGAGTCGCCTAAGCTTAACCAGTGATAAACTAGGCGTTAGGTCGTTTGCAGGATGTTCGATGCGGAAATGGGCTAAGACACTGCTCGTCACGCGATTGGGGCGCACATGTCACATGACCAGAAACGTGCGTGGCCAACAGGGGCGTTTTTAGGGTTAGAAAACATTGGGGACTTCAGCCCGGGGGGGGTGGAGAAATACGCAATTTTAGAGTAATTAGAGATGAATACTGAATAACTAGAATCATTAGAGGTTCTCAAAGTGAGGTCCAGGTCCATGAGAGGGATCTGGGCAGTCCCCATAGAAAATTCAAAGTTAACAGGACCAAATCATCAGTTTCTTATTTATTTATTTAACCTTTATTTAGCCAGATAAAACATTGATCTGGTCCAAGAGGCCCCAACAGGAGTACAAATATACATATATACACATATATATACATATATATATATAATATATATATATACATATACTGTACATACATACACACATATACACCAATAACAAAATAAAAACAGTTAAGAATCATACACATAAGCAAATAAACAAACAAACAAACAAACATATGCACAGCCTATGTACAAAAGAAATAAACAGTTCATCTCTAGTCTTTACAGTTTTCTTCAATTGCATAAACACTCAAATCAAAAGTATTACACAATTATCAAAACCTTACACTCAAGGAGCAAAATATAGGCCCAGATTTGCACCCCTACAATGTCAGCCTCACACTTTTTGCAAAACAATACACACAGTGATGTGCAAAACACTAAACACACTTGCATTACATTAGACACAGAATGTCAAATTACCACACATACAGTATGAGCCAATTGGTTAAACACAGCCATCAGATGCACAAACACACCATTGCTTAATTGTAGATACACCAATCAGGTTTAATCACTATACAAATGCAGCAGGTGAGTTCACCTGCCTTCAACCAAAATGGAAGGAAAGTGAAGTACTGTACACAGAGAACGTGAAAATATACAATACATTCACCAAACACTACACAAGACAACCAATGATGCAGACTGATGAAAATATACATTTTCTCCCATTTTCCCAAATCAGTCAACATGGAGAATCACAACAAAAAATTATCCTGCCAGATCCAGCAAGGCAAAGAGATAATGTCTAGTATTTTCTGTTAAAAAAAATTCAAACACAAATTTGTTTTACTGTAATTTTAACCTGTACTGGATACAGTATTTTATGTTTGTCTGATATTTGCTGAGCTTACAGTGTTATGCACATAGTAGCATGAAAACTGGGACATGTATTGTTGTGATTCTCCATGTTGAAATGTTGACTGATTTGGTTATATGGAGAGAACATTTATATTTTCATCAGTCTGCATCATTGATTTGGGTATATGGAGAGAAAATGTTATTTTTTTCATCAGTCTGCATCATTGATGCTCTGTATATTTGCTGAGGTGTTCTGATAATTGTGTGTGTGGTTGTGCTAATTGTGTGTTTTGAAACACCGGGCCCCGTTTTCAAAATCATGCTTAGGCAATCGAAAAAAAACTGTATTGTGTGTTTCATTATATACTTATGTTTCAGTCTTCTCATAAAAAAAAGACTATATTTTTGGGTCTTTTCCTGCCTTTGGTCCGCTTTGCATTCACATCTCAAATGAACCGCAGCAGGGTTCACTTGCAAGAGTGAATGAGCTTTCACACCACCCCAAACCAACCGGACTATCCGAGGAAATGAACCAGGGTTCGATTAAAGCTTATTATAGGACACTGGACATGGGTATGGATGGCTCCAGGTGCTGCTGCGTTAAAGTGCACATCTTCAATATCTGTACTCAGGGGTGTAGCTCCAGATTCTGGGCCCCATGAAAGAATGTATTTGTAGGCCCCCAGTGAATGCGAGCATAAGCGCGCAAGCGGAATTTTTTTTTGCCCTTTTTTTATTGATGAAAACGCATAATATGGTTTTTACCTATACATTCGGATCAGCACCTGCACTGTTGGTGGGTGAGCCTAGTAAAGGATGTCGCATTGCATTCATCTTCAATGAATGGACCAATGCAATAGTCTACCAAAGCCCCCCCTCTCTCTCTATATATCTCACTAGGCCTGCCGCGATAAGCAATAAATCGATTAATTGCTGCGATAATTAAAATGAATGCAATGATTTTGACGGGCGCGATTAATTGCTATTTGCGTGTTTGTTTTAATGAGGCGGAACCAGTGCCCCTTGTCAGTCACTGTCCGTGTTGGGAGGCGGGCCGCTGACGTTACTAGAGTACAGCACGGGAGCTCCGTGGGGTAATGCCACATAGCTTAACTACATTTCTCAATAGTGTTGCTCCTTTTAACCAAGTAGCATTATTTGTAGTGTAACGTTAGCTATTTTTAGACCCAAGTAGTTACTCGCTACTGCCCGGAGAAACTGGACTGCTAAATAAAGATGAATAATGATAGAGCTTTGATTCTCATTCCATGCTAACAACATTAGCTAAATAGCTAACAAACGAAATACAACGTATAGCATAGCTACAAGTACAACACAGAATAACGTTAATACAATTACATGCATCATTGTTTACAATGAACGGGTGGGGCTAGTCAAAGGACTGGACACGGGGACAAGTTAAACATGAATTAATTTATTATAACACTCCGGTAGTTTCGAGTCGTGCTGCAGTGCTTACGCACCACAGCTATTCTATTATATACTGCTTTGACGCTTCCTCCTCATCGTTGATTGCCTGTAGTAGCTGCATCTAACGTTAGTAGCTAACGTTAAAACTAACCTAAAGTTAGTTGTTCACCAACAATTTGTTTTATCATTAGCTCAAAAACAGAACCGGACGAGACAAGTTGTCGGCTCATAGGTTCTGCTTAGGATAATCACAACAATACTTCCGGTCCGGTCGGTGGGCTTCAAAATAAAAGTCTAAAACACCGGAAAAGACGGAGCGGTGGGCTTCAAAATAAAAGTTTTGGGAAATAAATTTCTCAAAAAAAATTCTCTAACCGGTCGCAATAATATCGCTTATCGCGATATTTTCGGGGGCAATTAATCGCCCAGCAAAATGTGTTATCGTGGCAGGCCTATATCTCACACACACACACACACACACACACACACACACACACACACACACACACACACACACACACACACACACACACACACTTCAGAAACAAACATAGTATCAATGAGAGCATCAATAATACACCTGAGTGATGTCTAGTAAAAAAAAAAAAAAAAAAAAAACGTTTGGGGCCCCCCCCCAGTGTTGGGCCCTTGGAATCATCCTAAGCTACCCCCCCCCCCAGCTACGCCCCTGTCTGTACTATTTAAAAGCACAGTGCAGGACACACTCAAAGGTTATCGCACCTCAGAGATGGCAGTGGACATGTATGACAGGACAAAGGCCATATGTAATGGCCTTTGGATTGAGGAACATACTACCAGCCAAAGGAGGAAGCAGAAAATGATGGACGAGTATGTAGTTGAGTCATCTTGTGGCACAAGCTCGACTGTTCTATCCAGTCGTCGACAGAATGCTGCAAGAGCTTGAGAGCAGGTTCTCATGAGTTGGATAACAACTTATGAGAGGCATACAGGCATGTTATCCAGCCTCAGACCAGTTTCTCTCAGTGGAATTGCTGCAACCCCTTGCCACACATTACAATATCCAACTATTGCCAGAGGAGATCACAGTTGCAAAGTGTTTCCTGGTCAGGACAGGCAGAGATGCAGTCCCTACTATCCAAAGTGTCTTTTCCCTCCTGGATGATGATAATAATAATAATAATAATAATAATAATAATAATAATAATAATAATAATAATAATAATAATAATAATAATAATAATAATAATAATAATAATAATAATAATAATAATAATAATAATAATAATAATAATAATAATAATAATGCATTTGATTTATAAGGCGCCTTTCAGGACACTAAAAAAAAAAGTCCACAAATCGGTGAATGAAAAAATTATAGGATCAAATGAAAACTACTTACTAAAAATGGATGTTTAAAAGTACTAAAAACCAACAAAAAATACCAAACACTAACAAACATTCAGCACAGACAATGGGGATGCTGACATAAAAAAAAAAAAAGAAAAAAAAAAAAAAAATGCCCAGGGCTAACGACGCCACTGGTGGCCAATCATTCACAAAACGCACAAACCGTTTGGTAAAAAACTAGATGCCAACCGGCGCGGTAACAATAACAGCGGTGCACTGCGCACAGGAGCAGCAGAGCTAACACTAGTACTAGCACTAGCAGTGTCAACTTCAGTGACAGTAGCGCTGCTAGCTGCTGCACTAACAGCGTCAGTCTTTGGCCTTTTTATAAAAACCAAAGCTGTCCAGCTTTGTACAGCCTTGCGGCGGGTTGAGCCTTTTTTTTGGCGGCATGTGGCATACTGTTTAGTGTTTATGTTTTCAGTTGCAGGACACGGACCGGCAGCCTTCTGTTTACAGCAGCTGCTTGCTGCTTCTTCTTCACTAGGTTGCAGTAGCGTTAAACCTATGGGCGACGCTCATAGGGCAACGCATAGCGGCTTGGAGGTGAAATGCAGCCTATTCCACAACATTAATTACTCAGTTCTTTTAAAAACTGAAAAGAAAAATATTATCTATTAAGAATTTATTTAGGTAACATAAATAATACTAATTCGTACATAAAAAAAAAAAGATTATATAAATTTTTTGAGAGACCCCCACAGGGGGTCTTGACTATGGGGGCTCAGACTCTAGCTATGGGGGCTGAGCCCCCATTGGCCCCCTCATAATTCGAACACTGCCTGGGGGCCTTGCAAAGAACAACCAGGTCACTGTGGTGAGCCACAAAACCCCCAGCCAAATAAGTGATATGTTTTGCTATTAGGTTTACTGTATTTAATTCTCTAGAAGTTATGCCTGATGAGAAAATGACTGATTCTTATCATAGTTTCCAATCCCTCCACTCTCATCTCCTCACTATACTATACGTTACGCTAATGGAATTCTGGACTAAAAATCACAGCAACAGAAATCTTTTCAGATGTGGGTCACTAGCTACTGTAGGAATAAACTGATCAGATGTGGGTCCATGGCCATGGTGTTGTGTATATTGACTGAGTACATCAGATTAGCATATTTACTCAGTAGTACCCATTTATATTAATAATATTGTCTCATCTCTGAGCAGCTGTCAAAGCCACCTTTACGCGGATGACACAGTTCTCTATTGTACTGTTGATTCTGTGCAACTGGCCACTAAATATTTACAACTCTCCTTTGACGCCCTGCAAGATGCACTTATTAGTCTAAAATTGGTGCTTAATGCCAGTAAAACTAAATTCATGTTGTTTTCCAAAGCCAAAAATATTGTTTATAGTGACTTGCATGTATCGACTCTGAACAGTTCTGATATCGAGAGAGTTTCAGAATACAAATACCTTGGTATATGGATTGATGAAGGACTTACATTTAAATATCATGTGGGCGTTCTCGGCAGTAAATTACGGAAAAAGATTGGCTTTTTGTATAGAAATAGAGCCAACTTCCCTATGATTAGTAGAAAGAGAGTTGTTGAAGCAGTGTTCCTATCTGTTTTGGATTACGGAGATGTGATTTATAGACATGCAGCGCAGGGGCGTTTTTAGGGTTAGAAAACATTGGGGGCTTCAGCCCGGGGGGGGGGTGGATGGGGGGTAACCCCCCCCCCCCCCCCTTTTTTTATTAATTTTTTTTTTAACACAGAAATACGCAATTTTAGAGTAATTAGAAATTAATACTGAATAACTAGAATCATTAGAGGTTCTCAAAGTGAGGTCCAGGTCCATGAGGGATCTGGGCAGTCCCCATAGAAAATTCAAAGTTAACAGGACCAAATCATCAGTTTCTTATTTATTTATTTATTTAGCCAGATAAAACATTGATCTGGTCCAAGAAGCCCCAACAGGAGTACATATATACACATATATATACATATATATATATAATATATATACATATACTGTACATACATACACATATACACCAATAACAAAATAAAAACACAGTTAAGAATCATACACATAAGCAAATAAACAAACAAACAAACATAATGCACAGCCTATGTACAAAATAAATAAACAGTTCATCTCTAGTCTTTACAGTTTTTCCTGGTCAGGACAGGCAGAGATGCAGTCCCTACTATCCAAAGTGTCTTTTCCCTCCTGGATGATAATAATAATAATAATAATAATAATAATAATAATAATAATAATAATAATAATAATAATAATAATAATAATAATAATAATAATAATAATAATAATAATAATAATAATAATAATAATGCATTTGATTTATAAGGCGCCTTTCAGGACACTAAAAAAAAAGTCCACAAATCGGTGAATGAAAAAATTATAGGATCAAATGAAAACTACTTACTAAAAATGTTTAAAAGTACTAAAAACCAACAAAAAATACCAAACACTAACAAACATTCAGCACAGACAATGGGGATGCTGACACAAAAAAAAAAAGAAAAAAAAAAAAAGGAAAAAAAATAATTAAACAATTTTTTTTTTTTTTTTTTTTAGATCCGGGGCTAGGACAAAAACATCCGGGGCTAAAGCCCCGGAAGCCCAGGGCTAACGACGCCACTGATGCAGCGGCTTCCACTCTTAAGCCCTTAGACTCTGTTTACCATTCAGCCATTAGATTCATCACCAGTGATAGTTATGGTACTCACCATTGTATCCTAATAAGATAAGTAATGTATCCTATATAATAAGGTCGGGTGGGCCTCTCTGGCAGAGAGACGTAAGTTGCATTGCAATCTTTTTATCTATAAAGCCATAATTTAGAGATTGTCCAAATTATATTAGTTCTGGAATGGACCACTGGACCCTGTCGTACACGATCCAGTTTTTGGCTTACACTTAGAGTGCCTAGAGTTTGTACTGAACTTGGTAGATCTGCTTTTGGCTTTTTCGCCCCTAGTTTCAAGTTTCAAGTTTCTTTAATAGTTGTCATACAGAAGTACAGAATACTTTTGTACAAAATGCTTCTTACTGTTGCGCTCCAGAGACTGTGCAAGACAAGATAAGTATGAAATAAAAACATAGTAAAATTAGAAGTAAAAAAAAAGAGGTCACAGTGTTCAGTTTAGACATATGTACAATGTTCGATGCAGAATAGACGTAGTTACCATACAATATACAATACTGTGCAGTGTACTAATATACAATACTATATAGTGCAAGGCAGAAATGGAGAAATGGGACGAGGTGCAATTTAGGTACAATTCACAGTAGGTGTACGAGTTGTAGTGCAAATCCTTTATCAATAAATATAAAGTGTAAGTGTGTTTGTGTGATCTAAAGTGTGGAGAGTGGGTGCTGCAGTGTGTTGTTTGTTTGAGTGAGTGTGTGCGTGTGGGTGTGTGTGCTGTGTGCATTTGATGGTTGTTGCATAGTGATTATTGTTCGTTTAGCGATTATTGTTCGTTTAGCAGCCTGATGGCCTGGGGATAGAAGCTTCTTCTGAGTCTTTCTGTGCTCGCCTTAAGACTCCGGTATCGCTTGCCTGACCGCAGCAGTTCAAAGAGGCAGTTGTTCGGGTGGCTCGAGTCCTTAATAATTCTCTTAGCCTTCCCCTTGCACCGCTTGTTGTAAATGTTCTGGAGGGTGGGAAGCCCCCCTCCAATTGTGCGTTCGGCTGAACGTGTCACTCTTTGTAGTCTGCTACGGTCTTGTGCAGTGCTATTCCCAAACCAGGAGGTGATGTTGCCGGTCAGGATGCTCTCTATTGTACATGAGTAGAAGTTCCTAAGGATCTTCTGACTGGAAAGATGTGTCCCAACAATTATCAATACTAGTATCTTGGAATATACCTGTACACCCCTCGGTATTACTATTGAATGATGTTTTTGAGTTTGCAGTGAATCCACAACTAAAGAGATTGGTTTTATCGGGTATCACAGTAGCTAAAAAACTGATCGCATCACGTTGGTTTCAACCGGAAAGAATTTGCCGAAAAGTGTGGTTTCTTACATATCTCGATGTGATATATCAAGAAATATCTACAGCAAGAATTCTGGGTCTCAATGAATCCAAAATGTCAATGTGGTTAGAAGTGGTGGAGAGAATAAAAGCTAGCTTATAATGGTAGTGTCTGGTTAGGAGTGAGGGATAATGGAGGTACTATCCAAGAGGGGGTCCGGGAGGGGGGGGTTCGAGCTGGAGCATATGTGTGTAGGGTTTTAGAAAATAGGTATTAGGGGTATATTATATACTAACATTTATATAATTGTAATTTCGCTGGATATACACTGTATACGGTTAAAATGTTATTATAGACTATTTTTGTTTTATCTTGTTTCTGTACTTGCATATATTTTAACCACCTTTACTGAAAGTTTCATTATGCATTGTGTGTTGAGTACTGACTTTTAATAATTTTTGTTTTGCAATAATAAAAAAAAAAAAAAAAAAAAAAAAAGGATCTTCTGACTGACTTGGAACTTCCTTAGGCGCCTGAGGAAGTAGAGGCGTTGTCGTGCCTTCTTCACAACACTGTCAATGTGTGTGGTCCATGTCAAGTCCTCGGATATGTGGGCTCCGAGGTACTTGAAACTGTTCACTCTCTCAACCGGTGCCCCATCGATGCTGAGGGGGCTGTAGTCCTTGACCCCCGACCTCCTGAAGTCCACAATCATCTCTTTTGTTTTGCTGACGTTCAGGGAGAGGCAGTTCTCCTGACACCACTGTGACAGGTTCTCTACCTCTTCCAGGTAGGCCCTTTCGTCGTTGGCAGAGATCAGGCCCACCACTACTGTGTCATCAGCAAATTTGATGATGGTGTTGTTGTTCCGCTGTGCTACGCAGTCATGTGTGTACAGGGAGTAGAGGAGGGGGCTCAGAACACAGCCCTGGGGGGCCCCTATGTTGAGCGTGATGGATGAGGAGGTGCAGTTGCCGGCTCTTACCACCTGGGGTCTGCCCGTCAGGAAGTCCAAGACCCACTGGCACAGGTCATAGTTCAAGCCCAGGTCCCTGAGCTTGGCTATGAGTTTGGAGGGGACTATGGTATTGAATGCTGAGCTGTAGTCGATGAACAGCATTCTCACATAGTTCCCCTGCCTCTTGTCCAGGTGTGATGCTGCTGTGTGCAGCACATGGGCTATGGCGTCCTCCGTGGACCTGTTGGGGCGATATGCAAATTGCAGAGGGTCCAGGTTGATGGGGAGGGAGGAACAGATGTAGCCCTTCACTAGCTTCTCAAAGCACTTCATGGCTATGGAGGTGAGGGCTACAGGGCGGTAGTCGTTGAGGCAAGCAGGCTTGGATTTTTTGGGTACAGGGATGATGGTGGACTTCTTCAGACAGGTGGGGATGACAGCCTGTTCCAAGGACAGGTTGAAGATGTCAGTGAATACCGGGGCCAGTTGGTCGGCACAGACTTTTAGGACGCGGCCGGGGATGCCGTCCGGTCCTGCTGCCTTCCTGATATTCACTTTTTTAAAGATCCGTCTCACCTCATGCTCTGTTACCCTGAACACTGAGTCTCCATCAGCAGACCCCCCCCCCCCCATTGCCGTGGTTTGTAGGCTGGTGTTGTTATTCACAGCCTCAAACCTCGCATAGAAGGAATTGAGATCATTTGCTAAGGAGATGTCACTGTTCAGTTTGAGGGGGGTGCCTTTGTAGTCTGTCATTGTTCTGAGGCCCTGCCACATACCTCTAGAGTCAGCCTGTTCAAACTGAAGTTCAACTTTATCCCTGTAACGCCGTTTTGCCTCTATTACTGCTCTCCTGACGTTGTATCTTGCCATCTTGTGTTCTTCCATGTTGCCTGTTCTTCCTACATCATGTGTTCATTGTGTTCTTCCTACATCATGGAATACCGTGCAGGAAACACTGAAACTAGACACCCTAGTGTCTATGGTCGGTTTAGAACCTTAATGACCAATCAGGTCACCACAATATGTAATTGTTTTTAAATTATTACCTCAGTTTTAATTTTGAGCTATTTTATTCTTTTAAAAATATTTTTTATTATTATAATTTTTTTAATGTATTTTAAAATGTGCTCTTAATTATTCTGATTGTCTGATGTCTTTATATTTATGAACACACTGTGACACTTGTGTATGTAACATCTCGACGGCACTGTAAATGAGTTTAATTACTCAGTGTATTATCGAGTATAAATAAAGATTGAATGAATGAATGAATATATATTCAATTTGAATCACACACTGTATATTGTTAATATACTTTACTTTAGATGCCAACTTATTTTCATTGTACTGTAGGCCTACTCCTGCTGTACTATGACAATACATTTCAATCTAATTTGAAACTTTGGAAACAAATACACACAAGATGCTCTTAAATGGATTCTCTTATACAATTTGAATTAAACTGTAGAGATGGTGTGAACATTTAGAGAACTATGTCCTAGATTACGCTACGTGTGGGTTGAAACTTTCAACGTGCACCTTCTCTCCATGCTAGATCCTGCGAGAGTTAACTGAACATAAACCCACTGTTGTTTCGTGGCCATCTTGAGCATAGATATAAAGACTAGATGGAGCAAGGCGGAGTCTCCCACGTAGGTCACCGGCGGCCATCTTGCTACAGTTAACTACTGCTTTAAGGCGAGTGATCTGCACAAACAAAAATACTCGTAACTCGCTGAAATCTTGACGGATTTACAAACGGTTTGGTTTATTACAAACGTTATTAACGTGGCTATGATTCTTGCTTGGAAGAATTGTTATACGGTTGAACATTTTGCAAGCTATGGTTATTTCAAAAGTACATGCACTATAGACATTCATGTTACCCTGTAGCAAGATGGCCACCATGTGGCAACGTCCGTCTCCGTTGGCCAGCAGCACGGGTGAGTCATCTAGTCTTTATATCTATGATCTTGAGTGGCATCAAGCGTTTGCATGAAGCTTGAAAAACTATAACGGAAACTCGTTTAAAAATGAGTGATGGTAGGATTTGGAGCATGCACGGGACAGAGGCACTCATACAGTTGTGGTCTCAAGAGGGGATCCTAAAGAAAATGGAGACGTTTTACAGGAAGAGGGCCATCTATAACAAACTGTCGGCCAGGCTGGCAGAGTGCACAGGTCCGGCAAGCAGTGCCAAACGAAGATCAAGGACATGACGTGACATAACAATACAGGCTGGTGAAGAGAGACTACCAAGAAAGGGGTCGAGGCCATGTTTTAGAGACGAAGCGGAGTCGGGTGCTGATCCTGGGGGGGGGGGGGGGGGGGGGTCCGGGGGTGGTAGTCAGGGAGGAAATTAATATTTTTTGTTTTTATATATATATCTCTTTTCTTTGTCTGTGGTAACACAATTTTATTTTTATGTTCCGTTTTATTGTTTTGGTTATTTCCATTGTCGTTACTGTTGTTACTACTGTATGTCATGTGAAGTCCTGTTTATTGTTGTTATTACTGTCTTTGTGTTGTCTTGTTTCATGCAAAAGAAAAATAAAAAAAATAAAGAAATGTGATCACAAAAAAAAGGGGCCGAGAGCAACATTTGGTGTCCGTTTTACCCTGAGCTCGACAAGTTGCTCAGCTTGAAAGTGGATGGTAAGTCTCCCTCTACTGCTGCGTGCCCTCTCCGCACGCATACACACACACTCATGACAACGGGGCAGTCTAGTAAAACATGTATTTTATGTTCCTTGAGTTCATCGAGATCAGCAGTTACACACAGGCTGGTGTATGTGTGTGAGATAGCCTATTTAAAGGTGCTATAGATACAAATGTTATGTAGACTAACCATAAAAAAGGATGCATCCACAGAGCTTTTAGAAAGGTAATGATCAATTATTTTATCATTTAAAAAATGTTGGCAGGTCCAAAATGAATGTTATTTACATGTTTCATGCATGTAGCCTCTCCCTACTTTCATTTCAGGTGGAATGCACCCGATTGGATAAATCAATGCTGCTAGTTGAGAGGTCTGAGTTTGGTCTGACATGCTGGTGCTCTAGTGCGACATCTAGTGGCTGACTGTTATATATAGCACCTTTAACACATCAAGTGCCATTCAGCAGGGGGCGCTGTGGGCCGTCAGTGCCAGCGCTCAGTTCAATGGGGATAATGCCGTGTTTACAGTGCTAAAACTATATTAAATATTATAGCTATGGATCTAATAACGTTGTCGATTGTCAGTGAGTTTCTTCCGGTCAACATGCAAAAAACTGATAATTTTTTCATCCATACATTTCCGTTTTATACCGTGGTGAATATGAGTATAGTTTGAGTGATTCCGAGTAATGCCAGGAAAAGACGCTGTTGTGGCTGATGGTTGTTTAACACAGCAGGAGACGATAGTTCCAATTTTAACAAGTAGGTAATTTATTTAGGAAAAGAAGTTCTTAACAGCAAAAGCTATGGATCGAGCAGAGGATCACCACAGCTTGAACAAAAAACACTCTAACTCTCAATCCCTCTGCTTGTCCCCTAAATCCCCTCTCAGTCCTGCCCCCACATGACAGATATGATGACGTGTCATATCATGTCAGATCTGACATGACGTACATTAAGATGATACGTAGATTTAACATCGGAGAGAGATAAAAACATTAAGAACATCGAAGAGAGATAAAGACTTTAAGAAGAACATAGATTTAGATAAAAACATTAAGAACATCGAAGAGAGATAAACAAGATATGATGTACACACACGATATGATGTAAAACATTAAGAACATCGAAGAGAGATAAAGATTTAGTGAGATGTGTGTGTGTGTGTGTGTGTTTGTGTGTGTGTGTGTGTGTATGTGTGTGTGTGTCTGTGTGTGTGTGCGTCTGTGTACAGACGTGTGTGTATTGTATGTGTGTATTGTGTGTGTGCGTCTGTGTACAGACGTGTGTGTATTGTATGTGTGTATTGTGACACAGGGAATGTGTGTGTGTGTGTCGGTGTGTATGTCTGTGCGACTGTGTGTGTCTGTGTGTGTATGTGTGTGTGTCTGTGTGTCTGTGCTGTGTATGTGTGTGTCTGTGTGTCTGTGTGTGTGTGCTGTGTCTGTGTGTGTGTGCTGTGTGACTGTGTGTGTCTGTGTGTGTATGTGTGTGTGTCTGTGTGTGTGTGCTGTGTCTGTGTGTGTGTGCTGTGTATGTGTGTGTCTGTGTGTGTGTGTGCGTCTGTGTACAGACGTATGTGTATTGTATGTGTGTATTGTGACACAGGGAATGTGTGTGTGTGTGTGTGTCGGTGTGTATGTCGACTGTGTGTGCCTGTGTGTGTGTGTGTGTGTCTGTGTGACTGTGTGTGTCTGTGTGTCTGTGTGTGTGTGCTGTGTCTGTGTGTGTGTGCTGTGTATGTGTGTGTCTGTGTGTCTGTGTGTGTGTGCTGTGTCTGTGTGAAAGAGAGAAAAGACACAAGATTAGAGCACACGATATGATGTACTGAAATGTCCATCTGCCTATCTTGAGGCTGTTTTAAGAACATCAGCCAGACTGTCGCCCTAGTGTCTTTGAGCCCTGCTAGTTGACCTATATTAAACTAGTCAAGACTAACCCCTTTCCTACCTCCACCCCCGTATACACATTTTCCACAACATTCCCCCATTTGGGGCTATCCCTAGTCCCACCCAAATCATATAACCAAGAAAATGTGAACGTCTAACTAAACGAGAAACCACAATTATATAATAAAAGTTTAAATGCCTAATCTAAACCAGAAACCTTACTTCATTCACTGGACCCCTAACGGACCAACAAAGGCCGACTACCGTTCTTACCAAAACACAAAACCGTTCCAAAACAAGAGTAATAATAAAACATCAACAAAATACCCCAATTTATAATCCTAACCTGACAGACAAATCCCCCCAACCTCCACCGCTTACCAAATGAGCCACAGTTCCGGCCGGAAACCGCGACTCTCATCAGGGAAAGGAGAAGTTGACCGTCAGAACTAAACATAGAACATCCCTCCCAAAAAAAATGACATTGTCTCTTCCATAACATTGAGTCCCAGTGTCCATCGCTCAGCCCCCCTTCCATGCCCACGCCATAGTCTCCTCACCGTATTGCCAAAAGTCACATTTTGCCAATACAGCAACCACCACGCCACACCTCCAGTCCCCGTAGAAGCATGTCCCCATGCCTGGACGGGAGGCGCTGGTACCGACCTCACCACGTGTCCCCCCATCTTCGACGGGAGGTGCCCATCTTGCCCACTGCGTTAGCCCCCCCCTTTGTCCCTCCAGTCCCCAGAACCGATCCCCAGAACACTTCTTCTCAATGCTTCCTCAGGCTCAGAACCGACACTCTGCCGATGCCCCTTCCCATTCCGGTTTGACCAGGACCACGAGTAAAATAAACAAAAAATAATAAAAAAATAAAAAATAATGCAATGATTTTCAATGGTTGCAATCTCTATGCCGAAGGATCATTAGAAAATCAGACTAAAACTCCTAGTTAAAGGAATAAACCAACAAAACTGCACTCAGACCATCCCCCGTCACTCTTAAAGGAAAGAACCAACAAAAAGAAAATGTCCCTACCTCACCATACCCCTAATCCTCTATCCCCTCGTCTCCCTCTAAGGCAGCATAAAGCTGAGGACATGGCCCGATTTGTGGCTCAATCTCTTTCTGTCCCACCATCAGCATTTGGCTCGTTACGTGTGAAGTTACCAGCCTACCCAAGAGAGGCATACCACAACAGAAAAGGAGAACCAATATCAACCCTGCCACCCCAATGGATATCCCCGTCTGCATCACTATGCTTCCCCACTGTCCCAATCTTTCCAACACCCCACTCCCCCACCATTCTTCATTCCGGCCAGAATTCCCCCTCAACTCCTCCCTCAAATCCTTCAGCTTAGCCATGGCCTCGGAGAACTTTCCCCCTGGCCCCACATTCGTCGGAATGAATGTGCAGCAGTACTGTCCAAACATGGAACAGACTCCACCCTTCTCCACCATTAACCAGTTCAGAGCCTGTCTATTCTGCCACGCCACCGTACTGGTCGCGTGCATCTGGTCCCCCATTGCATCCAACGCCTCCTCGGTGTAGTTGAGATACCGCTGCTGATTGTAAAACAAATAGTTGATCCACCCGGTGTTCTTATTGACCGATATCCATGGCAGAATAGACTCAAACCCTGCCGCAATCTCATTCTTAGCCATGAACTCGGCTGGAATGCCCCTTGGCTGTCCTATGCTGTCCAGATACACCCTTGGGTCTGCCTTGTAGCTACGCTTCGTTCGAGAGATAGGAGACTCAGAAGGTCCTTCCGTCACTGATAATGGTAGGACCACCATTGGCATGATCGCCTGAACCCGGGCACATCTACCTGACCAATCTAAAGGAAGTGTATTCCTCAACCTCCTACCGCCGCAGAGCCAGTATTGGTCCGCCAGTGCCATATCCTGGACATGAAAAGGGCAAGCTACAGGCCGTGGGTTGGTATCCACTCCCTTTAACACGACCCCGTGTCCACACTTTCCTTCTTTCGTGCAGTTAGTCGTGATGCTCCAAATAGTAGTGCACCGCCCCTCTGCCACCTCCCCTACGTCCCGGGTCCCCTCCTTTTGCAAGCACTCGAAATCCTTGGTCAGCCATAGTTTGACACCTCTGGGTATTGGCAACCCCGTCGCTACCCCCTGCACACGTACATCCAATTTCCTACAACGTTCCCGCATAGTGACATCCTTGAAATCCGTGACGTTTCCTGCCGCCTTAAAACGACTAGAGCCGAGAAACCCCAAACACTCTGCCTCGCACCAAGGGCGACTATTATGGGGCCCCTCCCATGCCTCTGCGTCCCTGTCACACTGAGCCCAACTGAACTTCGTGCCCTTCACCAGCAGCCTATCCGGACGTGCCTTGGAGCAGACATAACAATCCTCTATCTGATTCTGCGCGCTCGTGTACTGGACCCACTTAAACCACTCATTCCCTAAAGCCGCCCTATACATCGGGTCAGCCTCCGGGTCTTCCTCGTCATAGTCATAGTCGCCCCCATCTTGTTCCCCGGAAGGAAGCAAACCCCTCAACCTGGCCCAGAGTGAGCCCACTGAGTCCCTCAACGTTCCGGCTGTCCTCTGGAACATATCCTGTCCCCCCACCTCTTCCGACTCAGTGTCCTTGACCTCCCTTTTTCCCCTCACCCCTGTCCCCTGTGATTGGTTCGGGACAGGCTCAACCCTCCTATCTACCCCCACAACCCGATCCTCGTTAGTATAATGGTAAGTATCCCCGCCTGTAACGGGGGAATGGTCAAAATCAAAAACATGCCCTTGCGGTCCTACGGGAAACACCCCTTTTGGTTGTAGTCTTATCTTCTCCCCCCCTTCCTCGATGGAGGGCAGAGGGGGCGCCTGATTCTGAGCCTGGTCATGAAAGCCTGCCGGTACTTGAGCCTGAGCGGGACCCCGTGGGACTCCTACCCACTCAAACCCGTCATCCTCAAGGACGGGTCGACCGTGACGGTTCTCAATGACGTCGTTGTGCCCGGCCGACCGTCCGCACACTGCTGCCAACATCTGCGGGAGCATCAGCAGGCACTGCACCTTCCAGTTGCCGTCTCGGACCCTCCATGTCGGGTTCTGCATAACTGCGATCGATTGTATCCCCCAAGAGATCGCCGCTGGCCTTTATGCAGTGATTGAAGTGGAACCAGGTCGCTGATCCTTTGACTTGGACTGCCGTTCCAGTCGATCGGATCACCTCGTACGGGCCCTCTCTCCGGGGTGATGACCACTTTCTCTTGTGGACCTTTACGAAGACCAGGTCCCCAGGGATCAGTCTCGGTTTGGTGGCTTCCTTCTCCGCCTCCTTCACCCCCTTTCTCTCCTTTCTCTGCTCCTGTCGAAACACAGCTTCATGTATTTTAGTCACTTGCTGAAGATATTTTTTCAGATCTTGCTCAAAAATATCTAATGCCGGGCCCCTAGCCAGGTGTCTAAATGGCGGTGCTGGCATGCTGCGGCCTGTAAGCATTTCATGCGGTGTTAGCTGTGTTTGGCGGTTTACGCTGCTTCTAATAGCCATCAGAGCAAGTGGCAAAGCATCAATCCAGTTAAGCTTAGTTTGCATACAGATTTTCAACAGTTTGTTTTTAATGACCAGATTGGCCCTTTCCACCTTTCCCTGCGACCCGGGACTATAGACACAGGAAAGGCGCTGTTTTATACTTAATTTCTGCATCAGCCCTTTAACCACCTTGTCGATGAACTCGCGGCCATTATCGCTTTGTAATATCGTGGGAATTCCAAATCTCGGAATGACCTCGCGACACAGGAACTTGATCACTGTGTCCGCGTTCTTGTGTTTAGATGGAATGGCCTCAATCCAGCGACTAAAGCAGTCCTCTACTACCAGGAGGTATCGTTTGCCCTGCACTGGCGTTATCATCGCTTTGACCCTTTTAACCTCCTTCCAGTTAAGAGTACCCTCCTCCCGTTCGGATGCACTCCTTCCCCTACTTAGATGCACCTCTCCCCGTAAGGTTTAGGCAGTCCGCTACGACGCAACAACCAGCTCCTTTCTCAGGACTGCCTTGTCCGACGTCGGCCCCTCTCCCCCAACAGAGATGCAGGTCTCCACTTCCGGCGGTAAGGTCTCCTCTCATGAACGGAAGCAGTCCCCTTATTTTACCTTCAGGTGCAGTTTAAGGCTGGGTCCCTTTCCAACCTTAGGAGAGACAATCCAGATTCCTCTGAATTGACACCCCTCATCCCTCTGCTTCCCAGCATTTTCTTTTCAAAAACACTGATCACAGAAGCACAGCTCGCCTACTAACCCTGTATCGGCTAGTAAGGTTACTGTGGCCTGACTGTACATTAAGCCAAGTGCATTTATGCCCATACTGTCCAGTCACTCACAGTCGTTTCTGTGACTATAAGCAGGGGTCATAACGCTCTCCTGACCGGCTGGCGACCCAGTCGATAGCGACCTCATAGTCCGTCATCAAATCAGGACCCCAAGCGGCTGACTGTCCGTAGTACCTATCAGCCACTCAGTTTAGAAACCGACGGTCTTGTCCCCACCCCACTTGCTCTGGGCATGGAAATATTGACCGTTTTCGCCAGCCTTGCCTGTTCACGGCAGGAGCTGTGCCCCTTCCGGTGCACCGCCCTGCTCCTAGGTGTGGACTGTCGTCCACGTACCACCCAGTGCCCACACCAACTTACGTGCGACGTTTCCTGGGCCGACTAGACGGTACCACAGTGGTATGTTATTTCATACCTCGTTACGCACGAGGGCCTTCAGTTTCTCCCCAGCACTATATGGATTGTGTTTAACGTGCGCCCAGACTCTTGCGAGCCCACTGCCGCCTGTTACGGACTAGAGGTTCGGGGCGCCTACCCCCTCCCTAATCCGTGTAGTCCATAATCAGATGTCTGAATGGTCCCTCAGGGAGGGGTGTGTAAGCCGCCACTGTCGGTACTCCTTTGCGCACATTGCCCTGTAAGCATGTTAAACACCTGGCTAGTGTAACGTCAATTTGTGCCTGAAGCTTTGGGGACCAAAATCCCATTTTCGTGATTCGTTTCAGGGTCTCTGCTCTTCCACAGTGATCAACACCATGAGCCTCAGGTATCACCAAGGACAGAAGATCGATGGAGGCGACTATCAAACCGTTATGACTCCTCCACAGACCATCTGCCCCCCTTACAGCCCCCCTCTCCGTCCACGACTGTTTCTCGGCCTGCGTGGCTGAGTCCTGAAGATCACTCAAATTATCCTCAGTTACCTCAGTCGTCAGTTCGGCCGCAAACATCAGAACAGCCGTGGACGGCACCGCAGCCGCCGCCTTCGCGGCCTCGTCCGCCGCGTTGTTTCCCGTCGTCACAAAAGACAGGTCTTTTCTGTGTGCCTGGCACTTTACGATAGCAATGCTTTTGGGCAACTTTACAGCCTGAATAAGCGCCACAACCTGCTTGTGGTGAAGGATCGGTGAGCCGTCCGATTTCTTAAAGCCTCTTGCCTTCCAAATGGCCGCGAATAGGTGGCATACGCCATGCGCATACGCAGAGTCTGTAAAGATGTTAACCGTGCGATCTTTAGCTATTATGCATGCTTCTGTTAGTGCTATTAGTTCTGCAAGCTGGGCCGAACATGGTTGCATGCATTGTCCGGCCTTTCTTGTTAGTGTTTCTCCGTTAGGTTTGCACTGTACGACGGCGTATCCTGACCTTAAATTTTCCCCCTCCCGATAGCAGGACCCATCCACAAAAAGTGAGAGTTCTGCTATCGCGAGCGGGTCGACTCCCAAATCAGGACGGAGTTTCACGAAAGCCTGTACCTCCACCTCGCACTCATGCGGTTGACCCTCGCTCGGGAGTGGTACCAGATCCGCCGGGTTACTGCCGTGGCATGTTTTTATCGTAACGTCCGAGTACTGCAGGAGCCTCATGTAAGCCTGTTGCCGTTGGCTGGTCAGAACAAATTTGCCTCTTTCAATCAAGTTTGCCAATTTGTGATGTGTCCAAATGCAAATGTCATATCCCATTGTCACGGCCGTTGCCTTCTCATACATCAAATGTGCTGCGGCCAGGGCCTGATAACAAGGTGGCAGACCCTGCTCTACCGGCGAAAGAGCTCTAGAGTAATATGCTATCGGTTGTTTTTTCCCACTCACCCCCTGTGTTTGAGTCAGGACAGCTGTCGCATGCTGCGCTCTATGTGAGACGAATAGGTGGAAACACTTCTCATAATCCGGCAGCGCCAGGGCAGGGGCCTGTAACAACAGACGCTTAATGTTTATGAACGCGTCCTCCCCCTCCTCGGTCCATGTCAAGGGAGCGCGAAGCTTGTCTGTACCCGCCTCTTTTATCATCATCCTCAACGGCGCTGTCGCTATCGTATAGTCCTCCACCCACTCAGAGCTGTACCCAGTCATCCCTAAAAACGTCATCATCTGTCGGACCGTCAATGGCCTAGGTGCCTTGGATACAGCTTCGAGTTGCGTGGGTGAGATGTTTTTTATGCCCTTTTGAATGACGCGAGACAAGTACTCAACTTTTGGCTGGCAGTACTGCAGTTTTGAACGGGATGCCTTGTGGCCTCCCACGGCCAATCCACTCAAAACTTTGATGGAGTCCTCATGGCACTGCTGACATGTATCCGAGCAGATTAGAATGTCATCTGCATACAGTAAAACCGTGCTGAGTAGTGTGTCGCACACTCCTTGCAAGTCTTCCTTGAGCGCCTTCGAGAAGTAATGCGGCGAGTGCGCGAACCCTTGTGGCAACCGGGTGTAAGAGTATTGTTTCCCCCTGTGGGTAAAAGCAAACAGATACTGAGACTCTTTTTCCAATGGAACACTGAAGAATGCCTGCGTGAGATCAATGACCGTATAGTACTGCGAGCTACTCGGGATGTTTGTCAGGAGGGTGTGTGGATTAGCGACTTCCGCCTCTGGTCCAGACACCACGTCGTTCACCGCCCTCAAATCGTGTACCAGTCTGTACCTAGCCCTGTCCGCCTTTAGCACTGGGTGGATAGGTGTATTACATCTGGATTTGAAAGGGACGAGCACTCCCCCCTTTAACAGTCCCTCAATCTGATGTGATATAGCTTCCTCCGACTCTGGCTTCATTGTATACTGTCTGATAAAGGGTGGTCTACAACCCTTCTTTAACCTGACCTTCACTGGCTGTGCCGACAATATTAGACCCACATCTGTGTCGTGTTTTGACCACAACCGTTCCGGGGTGCGCGCCAACATGTCCTGTTCCAGCAAAGCATCCGCCTCTGGAATAACGCAAGGGTCTCCTGGTAATCTGATTACTTGCGGTTTTGCCAAAACTGAAAAGGAAATCATTATTTTTATGAAACTTCCATCTGCGCTGTTCCAAATTAGCGGAGATTCCGTGGAGACCCACCTTTGAGTCTCGGATTCCTGTATCATTGAACCTAGATGTTCGGATTCGTAACCAGGATTTATTCTCAGAGTGATGTGTGGGGCGGCGTCTCTTAGTCTATGTTGTTCCCGTAGATACTTACCCGTGTTAACCCTCAACGCCGCGCCCTGTCTCCCTACAATTATCGTAGATGAGTTAATCTGCACCTGCTCGGGCTGTCCCTGCAACCATGCCTTGTTCCTAACTAGGTCACTATTCGTCAAATATTGTAGTGTGCAATGTGCCTCCATGTTTGTTTGTCTAGACTGAGGCAGTTGGGTTTTCAGAAATGGCTCCCAGGGGTCACAGACCCTTTGCAGCTCTGCATCTATGTTGCCCAGCCAGAACACAGTGGCCTCTTTCTTCCCCGTCCCTTGTAGCATCATTTGGTACACGTCTTGTTCAATTTGAATCCCCTCAGGCGTACATAGGATTTTACAGCCTAGTTTACACATTGCATCTCGTCCCAAGAGATTGCGCGGGGTGCTGTCCGAAATTAATACAGGTATTGTTATGGTCTTGTTGTTATACGTCATAGAGATTGGATCTGATGTGGGTATTAATTGTGTTTTTCCCGAGAATCCGACCGTCCGAACATACTGTCCAGACTGGGGTAAGTGAGCGGCGTATTTTTGCTTTATGCAGGAAAAACCTGCTCCAGTGTCTGCCATCATCTCTGTTAATTTGCCCTCCACTAGGACCTGCAGAATAGGTTCTTGCTCAGCTCCCTTGGAAACCACAATCATTTGATTTCCCCCCGTCGCATTCTCTGGGCACCCCTAGTGATTACCCCCCTGGTTTCGGGGCCCTCCTGTCTCCCCCTGGTCGTGGGGCCCTTGTGACTCCCCCTGGCGCACGGGTCTTCCATACTCCGAGCCGGGACGGTATGGTTGCCTACATCTCATTTCCCTGTGTCCCTGCATGCCGCAGTTCCAACAGTGGAAACGGGGAAACTGTTGTTCGTTCCCCGGTCCCTGTGTAAACCGTGGGCCTGATTGCCCATTCCCTGCCTGCCGCCTGGACGCCTGGTTCTGTGAACTATAGCCATAGCTTCTCACTACCTGAGGTGCAGGCGGGGGTCCCTGGTCCTGCATGGGTGGAGAGGTAGCAGATGACACCATTACTGCCTGCAACCTCCTTTGGGGCTGCAGTTGTTGCTGAGTTAACTTCCTTGAGTCATTTCTATCCTGATCCCTGACTTTCTGCTCCTGAGCCCTTTGCTTCTCCACACTATGTGTTACATGTGCACAGAACAAAGGATAAGTCATGTCCATTAACCCCACCACGTCTTCCAGTCTATTCTTAACCACCTCTGGAAGCCCTCTCATTACACTTTCTCTAAACATCGCCCTCTGCAACGGGTCTATTTCTGGGTTGTGTCCTAGCTCACCTCTCCACTCCTTCAGTATTTTGTTCACATAGGTGCCAGGCCCTTCCGTCTCCATTATGGGGTTGCCCGCCAGTTTTGCCGGATTAATACGTGATGGATATTGATTCCTGAGTTTGTACCACAACACCGCTCTATGCGCGTTGAATATGTCTCCATCATGGGCCTGCGTGTCGCATGCCACTCGCATCGATGTATCACCCATGATGTCCCGGCAGGCACCAATTCCTAGCAAGCGCGTCAATAGGGATTTGACGTCACCCACTGCTAGCAGAAAAGATGACGTATTTTCCTCAAACTGCGTGATCCACCTGGAGGCTCCTTCTGAAAGGTCCGGTAGTCTTGCTATTATGCCATCGATGTCTAGAGGTGACCATGGCATGTGAAAGATATCGTTCCCCTTTATTAGCAGGGGAAACTGGCCTGTACTTGTCACACTTCCCAGGAATGTAGGGGCGAAAGTCAGGGTTCCTGTAATGTTTCCTTTCTCCTGTGCTGGTTTCGTGTCGTTCTCATCTTCCTCATCAGTCAACAGTTTGGTGTGGCCACACGCCCCGTGTTTCCCTGATGTCTGCTGTGCCATATTTTGACGGGCCTCTTCCTCTATCTTCCTCCCGACTCCCTCCCTCTGCCTGCCCAGGTTCTCTACCTCCTCTTCCTCTGCATCATACAACTTCCGACGTACTGTCTCGCCATATGCCGCCAGGACTTTCGGATAGAGATCCTGCGGGGTCAGTTTGGGGGGGGTATCTCGCCTAAGGGAGGTCTCTGATCTAGCGGAGGTTTCTGACCTAGCGGGGGTTTCTGACCTAGCGGGGGTCCCTAATTCCGTCTCCTCATATTCTCCTCTTATTGTCACAGTGCCCACCGGCAATTGCGTGACATAAGGTGGGGATGTTGGTTTCCCTATATCCGTCTCTCTCTGATTTAGCGCTAAAGCTTCCTGCCTGTATGCTCTCCCCTTCTGGGCGTAGAGCTTCATTACCCCCAACTCTTCTGTCCTCTTTTTCAACCTCTTTTTGCTGCTGTCGCCTGGCTTGTGGTTACGAATCATTACATTCATCTCTTCGCATACGTCGAGATCAAAAGTACCTCCGGAAGGCCATTTTGTGTCCCCGGCCTTTGTACGCCTCTGCCACCGGACACCAACCTTGAGAATTAGGTTCTTTATGAGCGGGTTCCGGTCTAACAGTATGTCCTCTGCTGTATGCATCGTTGTTTAGTGTGTATATGTGTTTATTGTGTTGTGTGTGTGTGTGTGTGTGGTTGTACTTCAGCTACTACTACTCTACAACTACCACTCCAGGACACAGTTAACCTAGATCTACAGCTACTACTACTCTACAACTACCACTCCAGGACACAGTTAACCTAGATCTACAGCTACTACTACTCTACAACTACCACTCCAGGACACAGTTAACCTAGATCTACAGCTACTACTACTCTACAACTACCACTCCAGGACACAGTTAACCTAGATCTACTACACTCCAGGACACAGTTAACCTAGATCTACTACTACTCTAGGACACAGTTAACCTAGATCTACTACTACTACTACTACTACAACTCGGTGTGTGTGTATTTGTGTGTGACTGTGTGTGTGTGTGTGTGTGTGTGTGTGTGTATGTCGGTGTGTGTGTCTGTGTGTGTGTGTGTGTGTATGTGTGTATGTCGGTGTGTGTGTGTGTTTGTGTGTGATTGTGTATGTGTGTATGTGTGTGACTGTGTGTGTGTGACTGTGTGTGTGTGCGTCACAACCCGCTGTCCACCGGGACACAGGAATGTGTGTGTGTGTGTGTGTGTGTCGGTGTGTGTGTGTCTGTGTGTGTGTGTGTGTGTCTGTGTGTGTGTGTGACTGTGTGTGTGTGTGTGTGTGACTGTGTGTGTGTGTGTGTGTGTGTGACTGTGTGTGTGTGCGTACTGTGTGTGTGTGCGTCACAACCCGCTGTCCACCGGGACACAGGAATGTGTGTGTGTGTGTGTCTGTGTGTGTGTGTGTGTGTGTGTCTGTGTGTGTGTGTGTGTGTGTGTGTGACTGTGTGTGTGTGTGTGTGTGTGACTGTGTGTGTGTGTGTGTGTGTGTGACTGTGTGTGTGTGCGTACTGTGTGTGTGTGTGTGTGTGACTGTGTGTGTGTGTGTGTGACTGTGTGTGTGTGTGACTGTGTGTTTGTGCGTACTGTGTGTGTGTGCGTACTGTGTGTGTGTGCGTCACAACCCGCTGTCCACCGGGACACAGGAATGTGTGTGTGTGTGTGTGTGTCGGTGTGTGTGTGTCTGTGTGTGTGTGTGTGTGTGTGTCTGTGTGTGTGTGTGTGTCTGTCTGTGTGTGTGTGTGTGTGTGTCTGTGTGTGTGTGTGTGACTGTGTGTGTGTGTGTGTGTGTGTGTGTGTGTGTGTGTGTGTGTCTGTGTGTAGTGACTGTGTGTGTGTGTGTGTGACTGTGTGTGTGTGCGTCACAACCCGCTGTCTACCGGGACACAGGAATGTGTGTGTGTGTGTGTCGGTGTGTGTGTGTTTGTGTGTGATTGTGTATGTGTGTATGTGTGTGACTGTGTGTGTGTGACTGTGTGTGTGTGCGTCACAACCCGCTGTCCACCGGGACACAGGAATGTGTGTGTGTGTGTGTGTGTGTCGGTGTGTGTGTGTCTGTGTGTGTGTGTGTGTGTGTCTGTGTGTGTGTGTGACTGTGTGTGTGTGTGTGTGTGACTGTGTGTGTGTGTGTGTGTGTGTGTGACTGTGTGTGTGTGCGTACTGTGTGTGTGTGCGTCACAACCCGCTGTCCACCGGGACACAGGAATGTGTGTGTGTGTGTGTGTGTGTCGGTGTGTGTGTGTCTGTGTCTGTGTCGGTGTGTCTTGTGTTTGTGTGTGATTGTGTGTGTGTGTGTGTGTGACTGTGTGTGTGTGTGTGTGACTGTGTGTGTGTGTGTGTGTGTGTATGTCGGTGTGTGTGTGTGTGTTTTCTACCACCAGGGGTCAGCAAACTCAAGAGAGAAAGAGATGTGATGAGTCTGTATGCTACACCTTGGCCCACCAACAGGGGTCAGCAAACCCAGGAGGGAGGGAGGGGGGAGAGAGAGAGAGAGAGAGAGAGAGAGAGAGAGAGAGAGAGAGAGAGAGAGAGAGAGAGAGAGAGAGAGAGAGAAAGCTATCTCTCTTGGCACAACGCCCAGACCTGCTAGCTGGCTCTACGCCCAGAATGAGTTATCTTCCTCTGCTCATATTATCACAGCTAGCCTCTCTGTAGCAACAACTTCACAAGCCAATAAGAAAACGAACAATAGTGTATCCGTAAACGTAATTAGTTTGACACAGAGAATGCCAGCTGTAATAGTGTGTTTTGAATAACAGCAGAGCGGCACCGGTTTTTGTTTTGAAAATTGAGAGTCTTATCTACAGAGGACAGAAGGCACAGTTATGTGTGTATGTGGAGAGTGTCGTAAAGAAATCAGGGAAAGGGGTCAGGGAGAAGTTTTGAACAGATGGAGAAAAATTTGACCAGAGGTCGAAAACATGCAATTAAAATTGATTAGTGGCGCACTTATAGCCTGTTAAAAGAGGAATCGCCCTAGTGTAAACACCTCACCACTCGTGTTCGTCTTAGCCGTCCATCCAGACCTCGTCACACAGTCAGCTCAACTTATTCCTCCCTCAGAATCTCTTACGGATATTCTAATCAAAAGCAAAAATGCTCACCTGTGTTTGTTTGTCACACCGCCAGAATTTCTACGGGAGAGGTCCGGAGCTGGCCGTGTGAGGGGGCCCGGCAGGGCGGTCTACAGGTCAAGGGTCACCAAATGTTGTGGCTGATGGTTGTTTAACACAGCAGGAGACGATAGTTCCAATTTTAACAAGTAGGTAATTTATTTAGGAAAAGAAGTTCTTAACAGCAAAAGCTATGGATCGAGCAGAGGATCACCACAGCTTGAACAAAAAACACTCTAACTCTCAATCCCTCTGCTTGTCCCCTAAATCCCCTCTCAGTCCTGCCCCCACATGACAGATATGATGACGTGTCATATCATGTCAGATCTGACATGACGTACATTAAGATGATACGTAGATTTAACATCAGAGAGAGATAAAAACATTAAGAACATCGAAGAGAGATAAAGACTTTAAGAAGAACATAGATTTAGATAAAAACATTAAGAACATCGAAGAGAGATAAACAAGATATGATGTACACACACGATATGATGTAAAACATTAAGAACATCGAAGAGAGATAAAGATTTAGTGAGATGTGTGTGTGTGTGTGTGTGTTTGTGTGTGTGTGTGTGTGTGTGTGTGTGTATGTGTGTGTGTGCGTCTGTGTACAGACGTGTGTGTATTGTATGTGTGTATTGTGTGTGTGTGTCTGTGTGTGTGTGCGTCTGTGTACAGACGTGTGTGTATTGTATGTGTGTATTGTGACACAGGGAATGTGTGTGTGTGTGTCGGTGTGTATGTCTGTGCGACTGTGTGTGTCTGTGTGTGTATGTGTGTGTGTCTGTGTGTCTGTGTGTGTGTGCTGTGTCTGTGTGTGTGTGCTGTGTATGTGTGTGTCTGTGTGTGTGTGCTGTGTGACTGTGTGTGTCTGTGTGTGTATGTGTGTGTGTCTGTGTGTGTGCTGTGTCTGTGTGTGTGTGCTGTGTATGTGTGTGTCTGTGTGTGTGTGCGTCTGTGTACAGACGTGTGTGTATTGTATGTGTGTATTGTGACACAGGGAATGTGTGTGTGTGTGTCGGTGTGTATGTCGACTGTGTGTGCCTGTGTGTGTGTGTGTCTGTGTGACTGTGTGTGTCTGTGTGTCTGTGTGTGTGTGCTGTGTCTGTGTGTGTGTGCTGTGTATGTGTGTGTCTGTGTGTCTGTGTGTGTGTGCTGTGTCTGTGTGAAAGAGAGAAAAGACACAAGATTAGAGCACACGATATGATGTACTGAAATGTCCATCTGCCTATCTTGAGGCTGTTTTAAGAACATCAGCCAGACTGTCGCCCTAGTGTCTTTGAGCCCTGCTAGTTGACCTATATTAAACTAGTCAAGACTAACCCCTTTCCTACCTCCACCCCCGTATACACATTTTCCACAACACGCGAAAACAGCGTTTGTGAAATTCATTATAAATCGTGCCATTCCTCGCTTGGATCAACAATCAATCTGAAATCAATGCTAGATTATCGGTATTATCTTTCATCATGCACGGGGCGCCCCTCCGTGCTGTGATCACTGCCAACGGGACACACCACACACACGCTTCGATCACAGGGAAGGAATGATCGGATAAACGCAAGATTGGTAACATATAGTCCTTACCTTGACTCTGATGTACTGCAAAAAGAATAATCCAATTATCTGATCGCCATTCCAAATACTGGTCGCGTCGTGTATCCAGCATTATCCAGCATTGCACATAACGGGCGGGCGGGGACAGTTGTCGATGAAACTGTGGTGACCGCTTGTTTTGCCAGTGTTTAGAACCCGCCCCCACGCCGCAGCTCGGCCGAGAAAACAAACCACAGTTTCAAATGGAGTGCAATAGCGGCCGCAAGGCGTTAGGCGGCGGTATCGGACTGTTGCGGTCTCAGACAGAGTGCCATTCAATCCTACAGCATAGCAGGATGAATTATGAATGGAAATAGCGAATAAAATAAATAACGACACAAACGTAGATCTACGTTTCTGGCACTCAACCGCTGGGCCACAGAAATGTAGATCTACGTCAACGGCACTGGAAGTGTTAAGGGCTTGTGTGTTTCTTTTATTTATTGGTGTGAGTGAGTGAAGGAGAACTGGCTGCATGTTAGCCTAGCTTAGCACAATGAATGGAAGCGGACATGACCGGTTAGCCTAGGCATTGTCCAACTAACAACTCTCCCGAAGGCTAACCGGTCATGTCCGCTTCCATTCATTGTGCTAAGCTAGGCTAACATGCATCCAGATAGCTTTCTACTGGTATCTATCTTCTTGTCTCTCTCTGGAGAAGACGATAAGCTAATTTCCCAACATGTTGGCGTGTTCTTTTAACATTGTGTTCTATACTCCATGATAATTCATACGTGTGTGGTTAATTATGTCATATTGTTTCTCTTTTTACAGAATCCCAGAATTCCAAATGGAAGAAAATGTTTCATGACTTAATATTGTTGTTGCCTCGTCTTGTCGTTTAGAACTAATTTCCTACAGTATTATAATAGAATAACTAAGAATTCCCTTGAAAAATTAAGAATACTGTATTATGCTTAAAGGAACACACCAACATTACGGGAAATGCGCGATTGCGCGTAGTTTCTTCTCCAGAGTCAGACAAGAAGATAAGATACCAATTCCCTCTCTGTGCGTTCAGTAAAGCGCTATCCGGCCGCAAGCTAGCCTAACACCGCACAAATGAATGGAAGTGGATACGGACCAGCTAGCCTAGTTTAAACCTCCTGGAGAGGTGTCTTTGACCAACAGCTAGCTGATTCGTTTCCATTAATTTGTGCTAAGCTAGGCTAGCTTGTAGCCGGTGTGGTATGTCTGCATGTAGGGACATGAGACCTTATTCAGATCTATTTGTTCTATTTGCATTGCTGCACTATACAATACTTCATCCTTTGCAAGTCAACGCCCCCCCCCCCCCCCCCCTCCTTCCATCAACTCACTGGACTGAAATATTTATATTTATTAATTTATTTGCACAAGCACTAAATGCACTTGGGACAATGATGGTATGTTATATATTGGGACATTGATACTTTATTACTTATTACTATATTACTACTATTATTGACATTATTATTTTGCACATGTTATATCTTATGTTGTATGCCAGTGGTGATGTTCCTAACAAATTTCGTTGTACCAACAATGACAAATAAAGATCTATCTATTTGACTGAAGGACATGAAGTGTCCCTGCTGATTCAAGGCTTTCAGATGCATCACTTCTTTCACCCTCCAGAGAGTAGGGATGGGAATCGAAAACCGTTGGGAACCGGTTCCTAATTGGCCGATGCCTGGAACCGTGTGGCTCCTGTGACTTTCGATTCCCTTAACGCTGCCAGGTTTTTCCTACAGTTGCGCACACACGCGCGTTAGCATGTAGCCATGGCAGACTCTATTTGATTCCTTAAGGGCTCGAAATTGCCTGGCTTTTGGTCATATGCTCCCGAAATGCTCCCGCTGTTTGGCTACTTCTATGTGCAGTGAAAACTACTTGAATGCTTTCATTGATTTAGTTTAGGGTGAGCTAAAATTAGCCGCGGAGCTATCGCTAGCTAACGTGAGCTAACGCTATTTAATCAAGCTCACAAAGAGAGATAAACAGCTGACAGCGGATAGTACAGGTACAAATACAATAAAACAGCGGGTGGGGACTGTTCTGTAAACATTGTACTCTTTAGTTCACATATAATAAGAGCCGGATTGTTTATTTACTAAGTCCGTCAGACAGGAAGTACCATGGTGCAACATACAAATGTGTCCGTGTAGCAACACAAGCCAATACCTACAGGACAGGGGCCCGGGGAGGGAGCTCTGTGTGTCTGTGTGTGTCTGTGTGTGTGTGTGTCTGTGTGTGTGTGTGTGTGTGTGAGACAGAAGTCAGAGGAATAACGACTGTTATTCAATAGATTAAATTAGTTTAAGAATAAAAAAATAAATACATTTTAAGAGAATCTCAAATACATTATTTTATTTAAGTGTAGGCTATAGTTAATGTTTTATTTTTTACAGTTTTTGTATTTTTCTGACATGGTAAATGGCTGCTTTTTTATATAGCGCTTTTATCCAAAGCGCTTTACAATTTGTTCCTTACATTTTACCCAATCACTCACACATTCACACAACGACGGCGCAGGCAACCATGCAAGGTGCCAACCTGCTCATCGGGAGCAGTTAGGGGTTAAGTGTCTTGCTCAAGGACACATCGACACGCTGCCCGGGAGGAGCGGGAATCGAACCGGGAACCTCCGGATTGCCAGACGACTGCTCTACCTCCCGAGCCACTGTCGCCCCTGACATGGGGGCTCAACAATAAATGACAATCAGAAATGTCAAGTTGCATGTTGTTATTCTAACCAGCTTAGTTCTGTTGCATTTCCAATTTATTTATTTAAATTATAAAGTGATCAGGTATCGATAAGAGAATCGATAAAGAATCGAATCGATAAGCAGAATCGATAATGGAATCGTATCGATAAAATCCTATCAATTCCCATCCCTACCAGAGAGTAAACCGGGCCCCTACTGGATGGTTGAAAGGCAAGTTTGTTAGAAATGTCTGTATACATGTTTGGGGCTTTCAAGTATGTTTTAATCTATTTCCATATTTTCAAATAGCTGTGTGCCACAAAGTTCCCTCCATATAAAGATTTGTTTGTCTTAACCCTTTGTCGTGTGGCAGTGAAAGGGTTAACCCTCTGGTAGAGTGGTAGTGAAAGGGTTAACAGGGCCTCAGGATAGTTCTTAATTTCCTTATCACACCTATAATAATATACTGCACATCGTATGTGCCATCTTATCTACTTAACCTTTCCATCCCTCCTTGCAAAACAACAAATAATTGAAGGGAATCAACAACATAAAACAATAGTCGAAATGTTACATGAGAAATCTTTAAATTAATTTAATCAGTATTATTTACAAGAGCCATCCAACAAACAGTGGAGAGAGAATATAACTTGATTGCATGAAATACATCTGAAAATGAATTTAGATGTCATTTTCTGGCCCAATCTCACATTGTGACATAAGCCAAAAAAAAAGGAGAAAAAAGGTGTCTAAATATCTATTTCAAATGTATTTGTTAAAAGGCTATATTATTATGACAAAGAAAAAAAATCCCTTTAAACTAAGTTTACCTATATTAAGGTAAGAGAGTAAATGGAAAAAACAAAACACTGGAGGAACAGTCTCCAAAGAACGCTTCGATTCCCTCGATTAGTTGAATTCGATTCACTAAGTGAACTGAGGATCATACAGTTTGAGATTCAAAAGGCAATGAGAAACCGTCGATTCCCTACTGAATCACGAATCTGTATCCCGTGAGTGTGAGTCGACATGGTTCTCAGTTCTCCAAGTTAGAAAGCAAAAAAAACCAAAACAAATGCCCATAAAAAGAAAACAAAAAAAAAGAATAGAAGGTAACCAAAAATGTTTCTTAAACCGATGCATAAATTCACAAATTATTCCAACAATTCAAACCAACGAAAAAAAAATGTCTCATTACTTTCCTTTTTATAAAACTGTCATCAAATTTTACACTAAATAAAATAATTATATTTTACAACAATAGAACTTTTGACAGTAAAATAGGCTTTGCTTGAGGTAATTACATCATTATGGTACTTGTACAAAGTAAAAAATAAAGAAAATAGATTTGTCTGTTCTTATCCCCCCCACTCCCCCCTTAAAAACACAACCGCTGTCATTTATTTTCATGTTTTTTTTATTTATTTTTATTTCTTAGCTTTAAACTTCCTCATTGAGGCCACGTTTGTTTTTTCTTTTTCCAAAAAGTGTTGCATTCTGGGGCGACACTGGAAACCCCACCCCTCAGACACGCTAAATCTGAATCTTCAGTGGTGTGGTGTCAATGGCAGAACAACTACTATACTTTGTTCTATGTCCTGCAAATCTTATAAAAAAAAAAAAAGGGCAAAGCAATGAATTTGGGATAATTTAGAATTGATCCATTAAAAACCCTGCCCTTGTGGGAAGAAACAGTTGTAATTGGAGGATCAATAAAAGGGGGCAGGATTTGAAGGGGGGGGGGGGGTAGAGAATCAGACCCTGTAAGTGCTCTCTTCATGCATTCGCCTCAGTCTTCCAACAACACTAAAGTCACATCTGCCATTTGCCGCACCACAGATGCCGCTAGCAGAAACACGAGGGGTTGTGTTTGGGGTTCGACAGGACTGCAGTCAGTCAGCTGCCCCCCCCCCAGACATCTTGTGGGAGGGTTGAACCCAAATCTTTCCCACTTAACCTGAAAAATATCTGTTCAATGATCCTAGTTTAGTACTACTAAACTACTACTACTATCCTCTCATCTCAGGTCTCAAGACCAGTGGGCGATTTATAAGAATTTTGACAAGAGGCATGGGAAGACGACCCCCCCACCCCCCTCAAGTCTTTAGTTAAAGGGCTGATGCGCATTATATTGTCAACAAGGGAGTCATCCCTCTTGTCATTTGATCAACTTGCCCCCTCTGGTGTTAAGACATATGAGAGCATGGTTCCCGATCACTAATAATACAAATTACATCACTCCATATGACGTACATTGCGGGGTTGAGTTTGAGGGGGGGGGGGCAGGGGGTTCATGACATCATACATGGTCGGGTTGGGGGCCAATTCACCTTCAATTAATTCAACAATTTAAATTACATAAGATACAATTCTCTGAATATATAAGAACTTTTTTTATAGCACAATATTCTAAGGATTCAAATCATTTATTTTTTTGCATGAAAATCCACTTCCTGAACTCGACCCGACTTGAAAGCGAATCGTCCCCGAACCCTGATAACGTGGCATCGATCCATATGACAAGGAACCCTGTAGAGCCTGGCTGGACCGCAACGCAGCCGCTCTCCAAAAAAAACACACAAACACACACACACAGAAGACAATGTTGTCGGGTACAAAAGAAAGTCCTTCTGAGGCGGTGAGGGGAGATTCTCAGAGGGACCAAGGCACAAACATTGGACCTGACCTCGCCTGACCAAACCCGGGCAAAATAGACACCCGAAACCTTCAAACATCTGGAGGACAAAAGAAACGTCAGGAGTGCTCTGGGGTTACAGTGGCGGCCATTGTGGAAGTCTCCCGTCACCCTGCATCTGTTAGCATCAGCTCTCATGTATTTCCTCAGTCACGTCGCCGTGCAGAAAGAAAAAGCCTGCGCAGGAGCCGTGATGCCAGCGCGCTACACGGACGTGTCACTCCTACGACGACACACGCTGGATGTGTCAAATCTCATCGCTTTTTTCTGAGACATATTAGTTCAACTAAATGCCCCTGGAACTTGTCAAGACATTTGTAACCAGTTCAAAACGTTAACTAACCAGTCCCCAACCTCAACAGGCACTGGTCAGGTTACAGGTCCTGAGATCCGGACGAGATCTGAACGGGAGTTTCAAATACAGACGTGTGTGATCTTTGTGTCTGGCCATTTGCCGGGGATTGAGGACTAAAACCAGACGTCATTGGATCCGACTGACTTGTTATAGCTATATAGTAACTTATTATACTGTGGATTTCTTGCCGTTAATTACTGTGGCCAGGAAACAAAGTGCAACACCAAGTGGAGTTCGCCGTTTGACAGCATTACAGATTCTACCTTTAAACCCACTGCACTAAGGATCGCCTTCACCTGTCCCACTGGAATGAAACCAATTGCTTACTAGGAGATACAACATGGCCCCAGCTGTGAAAGCAACAAATAATATACTCCCATAGACTGAATACAGTACATTGATGAAGCAAATATATAAGTTAACCGTCTGAAATAGAAACAAGTTACGAAGCAACCTTTTTCACCATTTGTGTAAGTAGCCTAATCGAGACACCAACGATGCTCTCCATGGTAGACAGTCCTCCACTACACACCGTTCTGTGGTTTTAAAACCATCTCTGCATGAAGCAACATTAGTGGGATCATATCTTTCTCCTGTTGTTAAGGAGGTATTGGTACCATATTGAGGCAGCCATGGATCAAGGCTGGCTTCCCCCCTTCTGGGCCTGTATTTATCAAGTCTCTCTGAGGACGAGACCTGGGCCTGTATTTATCAAGTCTCTCTGAGGACGAGACCTGGGCCTGTATTTATCAAGTCTCTCTGAGGACGAGACCTGGGCCTGTATTTATCAAGTCTCTCTGAGGACGAGACCTGGGCCTGTATTTATCAAGTCTCTCGGAGGACGAGACCTGGGCCTGTATTTATCAAGTCTCTCGGAGGACGAGACCTGGGCCTGTATTTATCAAGTCTCTCTGAGGACGAGACCTGGGCCTGTATTTATCAAGTCTCTCTGAGGACGAGACCTGGGCCTGTATTTATCAAGTCTCTCTGAGGACGAGACCTGGGCCTGTATTTATCAAGTCTCTCTGAGGACGAGACCTGGGCCTGTATTTATCAAGTCTCTCTGAGGACGAGACCTGGGCCTGTATTTATCAAGTCTCTCTGAGGACGAGACCTGGGCCTGTATTTATCAAGTCTCTCTGAGGACGAGACCTGGGCCTGTATTTATCAAGTCTCTCGGAGGACGAGACCTGGGCCTGTATTTATCAAGTCTCTCTGAGGACGAGACCTGGGCCTGTATTTATCAAGTCTCTCTGAGGACGAGACCTGGGCCTGTATTTATCAAGTCTCTCTGAGGACGAGACCTGGGCCTGTATTTATAAAGTCTCTCGGAGGACGAGACCTGGGCCTGTATTTATCAAGTCTCTCTGAGGACGAGACCTGGGCCTGTATTTATAAAGTCTCTCATCATATTCTATAAATATTGGGGGAAAAAAGGTTTGCTAAAAAAAAAAGTAGATTTTTCAAACATTATATGTTCTAAACGTCTAATTATACCACTGAATGAAAGTCAGAGTGAAGTCACTGGTGTTAAAGTCGAGTTGCAAGTCTTTTAGGATTTCGTAGTCTGAAGTCATCAAATTTGTGACTCAATTCTACACCTCTGAACGACGTACGGGTGAGCGCAGACCGGATTCTATAACTACAGATATTCCAGTAAAATAACTTCTAGAATTCCGCAGATGTTTGACCAAAAAAAAAGGACGCAGAAAATTCAAGAAAAGTCAGACTATCACCAACTACCCCTCCTTGTCGTCACCCTGCTCAGTGAAGGTAAAAGTGGTGACGTGTCAACACACCTTCCTCTGAGGTTTTATTAATAAACACAGTCCCCTTGATTTCCAGAACTTTCCAGACTTGTACAGTGGTAGCCATAATGGACGTCCCTCCACCCTGCACCGATCCTGCTTCAGTACCAGGGATGCACCGATAACCACACCTCCCACCGTCGATACAGAGTCCAGCTTAGCAATCCATTACTTCTACTGATCGACCATTAGTTTGGGGCCACTAGACAAAAGAAATTATTAAAATATAATCCATTTTGTAGCCATTATGGAGATCAAACTCGCTATGGGTAAAAAATAAATGTTACACATGGCTTTAGGTATCGTATTTTAGTATCGGGAATTCTCTCAATATCCTATCGTTATCAGCCCCAGTATCCCATAGTATCGCTGCATCCCTAGTTAGCGCCGCAGGATTCTCCAAGCAGTTCCACTTGGGGGGGGAGGAGCTTCAGTGCAACAAGCTTGTAAAATATTAAATAAAAGGGGAGACTTCAACAATGGCTACATCATCTGGATCCGAGCAGAACAGAGTGTAATGTTTTTGTCATGTCGTTAAGGCTTCTCTGCATGAGGAGGGTGTGTGTGTGTGTGTGTGTGTGTTTGTGTGTGTATAAAACGTCGCTGTGACAAGGCTGAACTGTGACATATTGCATAATTATGATCATCGTCATCTCCGTGGTTACAAGCTAACTTATTGTTATCGAACGTTATTACTAGTCCTTGTTATCCACAATTATTATTATGTACAAAAACACACAAAGAAAATCCTGTGAGTGTGTAAGCGTGGAGAGGGGGAGAGAGGTGGGAGAGAGATCAAAGGGGAGAAGAGGGAAAAAAGGTAGAAGTGCAAGTGCACACATGTGAGTGTATATGTGCAACTTTTGTGTATGTTTGTTTGCGTGGTTGTGTGTGTGTGTGCTCTCGACACTCAGAACGGGGTGTGCAGGTGTGTGTACTGTTGCGAGGGCGCGGAGGAGGTGGGCGAGGTGGCGTTGGGGGCGGAGCTATTGGACAGGTGGGAGGAGGGGGAGGAGTCAGAGAGCTGGAGCCTCTCGAGCTTCTTCAGGTACTCGTCCCGGAGAGCCAGGAGCTCCTTGTAGCGCTGCTCTACCGGGCTCTGTTGCTGTGGGGAGGGAGGGAGGGAGGGAGGGAGAGAGGGGGAGAAAGAGAGAGAGAGAGAGAGAGAGAGAGACTTAAGTTAAGTTATCATAATTGTATAACAGCCACTCTGCTGAGAAACAAACAGTAGGAGAGAGACAGAGATGTTATATACTGCTAGTATTATGAAACTTGTAAAGTTTTTTTTACACACACACACACAGAAGAGAGAGAGAAAAACCATTTAGAAGTAGGGGGATAAGGGCGGCTAAGTGGCGCAGTGGGCAAGGCACTCGCCACTAACGCAGGAGATGCTGGATTCGAGCCCAGCTCTCGGCATTGCTACCAGCTTGGCTGGTCGTTCATACTAATACAATTGGCAGTGTTAGGGGGTGGGAAGCTGGTGGGTGGGGATCGGACGTTGTGGACAGCGACTCCTACAGGTCGGTTGGTGCGCCTGCGCAGCAGAATCAGGAAGCAACGGGGGAGCCGCGACCCTCCCACGCAGACCCTCGCCGCTGAGAGATCGCGCTGTGCAGGTGAAAAGATGCGACGGCTGCCTCCTCGAGTACCGGAGGGGACACGTGATGCAAGGCTTCGTCCACATTGCAGCCGGCCTGTGGGAGGCGTGGCCTAACAGCGTTCGAGACAGGGGAGGGTAGAATTGGACGATACGAAATTGGGATGGGAGAAAAATAGAAAATGGGAGAAAAAGTAGATACAAAAAAAAAGAAGTAGGGGGATAAGGAGAGATTCGTCAGTGATGATGTTATGGAGCTTCTTTAGATATTAGTCTCTCTAAACCGTGAGCTCATTATAGACCTGCTGGATTTACCTGCTGCTGAAGATAGACAAGAGTAGAAGAGAGAGTAGAAGAGAGTAGAGAAATCTTCATTGTTTTTTTTGTTTTGTTTTTAGAATTTTTAAGATTTGCAGGTCCAAAATGAATGTTACAAGCATGTATCCCCTCTGTGTGATTTTTGTTCCCCCTGTAGCCTCTGTTTGCGAAGACGCTCTCTGATTGGCTAGGCTAAAAGAAAAGACCCTCTCTGACTGGTTTAGCTCCGAAGGGTCTCTTCCGCCTTGTACATATATTCTGTGTTATGCTTAGGCATTCTTTCGAAGTGGTTATGCTTAGGCATTCTTTCGAAGTGGTTATGCTTAGGCATTCTTTCGAAGTGGTTATGCTTAGGCATTCTTTCGAAGTGGTTATGCTTAGGCATTCTTTCGAAGTGGTTATGCTTAGGCATTCTTTCGAAGTGGTTATGCTTAGGCATTCTTTTGAAGTGGTTATGCTTAGGCCCTCTTTCGAAGTGGTTATGCTTAGGCATTCTTTCGAAGTGGTTATGCTTAGGCATTCTTTCGAAGTGGTTATGCTTAGGCATTCTTTCGAAGTGGTTATGCTTAGGCATTCTTTCGAAGTGGTTATGCTTAGGCATTCTTTCGAAGTGGTTATGCTTAGGCATTCTTTTGAAGTGGTTATGCTTAGGCCCTCTTTCGAAGTGGTTATGCTTAGGCCCTCTTTCGACGTGGTTATGCTTAGAGTTAGGGTTAGGGTTAGCCAATCGGAGAGCGTCTTTTTCTTCTTCGTTGCAATCAAAGAGCGTCTTCGCTCACAGAGGCTACGGGAAAAAAGCATGCATCCCCTCCCTAGGGGATTAGATAAATTATGTGCTGGTGCTCTATTGTGACATCTAGTGGCTGAATGTTATCTATAGCACATTTAACGAGATGAATGAATGAATGAATGAAAACTTTATTTAACAGATTGCAGAATGGGTACAATACAGTACGGCTCAATACATACAAAATAAAAATAAATAAATAAAAATAAAAAACAACAACAACATTGTAAATCATATCACAATTACACTACATGAAATAATGGCAATATGGCATTTAGACTGTAGTCCTAAAATGAACCACATCATCAACCATGCATGCATATGTTGATGTTGCATTAAGTGTTTAGGTCTATACGTCGCATATACGCTATATAGATTTTTTTCCCCCACCCAAGTAGAGATCAACTTTTCACAGAGAAACTGGATTTTGCTGCTGCACTGTACAACTCTCACCACTAGGGGGAGTCAAAGGAGAGGAAGAGAGAGAACCATAGAACCAATGGATTATACATTTTTTCTTCTTCTTTTCAGAGGCAGGTTTGGGACACGACCATCGAAGGAGAAGAGGTTGAGGGGGATGTAAGGATGTATGACAGAGATCAATACAGGGGACAAAGAAAGAGGGAAGGGGAGAGAGAGAGAGAGAGGATGTACAACATAACAGCGGCAAAGAGGGAAGTAGAGATTGAGAGAGAGAGAGACAGAAAGCTGTGGCACTCAAACAGAGCATTGGTATGCAAACACACACACACAGACACACGTACACAAAAAGATACATGTGTGTGAATATTACATTATTGATGTACTACTGTGAGATTTTAGAGTGAGGCTCTGCGTGGACTGGTGTAAACTCCACACAACATGGCCTGAACAGGCAGTGTGCCTGTGTGTGTCAGGGTGGGTGTGTGTGTGTGTGTGTGCGCGTGTGTCAGTGTGTGTGTGTACGTGTATCACAAAGTCACTTTGTGTCTGTCTGTGGGGTGTTTGTGTGTGAGAGAGTGTGTGTATGTTTGTATGTATGCGTGTGTGTATGTATTAGGGGTGTGGAAATGTCTCGATTCTAAGATGCATCGCAATGCGGACGGGGACGATTCAGCATCGATGCAGTGACGGAACATAATCGATTATTAAAATAATTTTTTTTTTTTTTATTTTTTATTTTTTTTACTCTCTTGCTAGCTATTATGTTATTTTACAATGTAGCGCTTTGGGATTTGCTCCAAAACTATAAAGCGCCCTACAAATCAAATATATTATTATCTAGTGCTCTGGTCATGCATCCACTCAACTCATAGAAAATACAGTATCCAGCTATTCTAAAAGTATTGATACTAATACTGATAAAAAAAAAGAGTATTGAACCGTTTTTAACAGCTGGGTATCGAGATACCTTTCTAGTATCTGTATCATGCAACACTAATAAAGACATTTATTTTGACATTCTGATTTAACACTTTGGTCGCCAAGGACGCCTTAACTCGTCATTCCCCGCCATGCTAATTCTGCCAATGACACCGTAACACGTCATTGAGATCAATATTTAAAAAATCTGTGATCGCAATCATATTTCTCCCCCGGAGACTTGAGATCTACTGTTGATCCCCTCTCAACTCTCCAACGGTTCAAGAGCGCCATCTGGTGGCCGATCGGCAGCTCGCCCAACCCGGAAACGGAAACTGGTGCTCATCCAAATTCGGTCCGATCACTCGCTATAGGTCCCGGGACTCGAGCGCGACACAATGGATAGCGATCCGTTACCAATAACTCGATAAACAACATGATTTGGACGTATATACTATTATACAACCTGGAGATGGATCGCATATTTCAACATCCCATAATAGGAATATTTTTGCTCCACGCTCATCGCCCAACGGCCCGAGGAGACTGGGGTAAGTTTCAGCGTTTTTTTTTTACCGTGTTCGATACAAACTGCTCTAATGATCATATCACCCACACTAGATGAATCATCCAACGGTGGCCACGGAATTATAAACGACCCCCCCCCCCCCATCCGGTCAACATCAGATGATAAGTAGTAACTTCTAGAAGCACGTCCATTTGACATTTTTTATCTCGCGCCGATCGCTATCAAACTGTATTTGATCATCAATATAATGCATTTAGGGCTATAAATCACGTTCTGCAGAATGCTGCAGAAAACGATAAAAACATATTTATACTTTAGACCGTATTTTAGTATGAATATGTGAATGAAAAAGTATAACGTTCCCACATCCTGAACGATAGATAATTGACGTTGAATGGGCCATAATAATGTCAATTTAGCAATACAATTTAAAAAGTTATAGCCCTGCAAAGAAGGGGAACTTCTCCATAGACAAATAGAGCTGGCAGAGGATGGTATAATGATGTACATATAAGCCTGGCAAAGAAAGTGTTAAAAACGTTCTAAATAAAAGTTAATTTATCTGACCGCTTGTATTAATTGATGAAAAAGTAGCCATGTGCAGTAATAGATTATAAAATTGAGGATGTAATATATTATTGAGATGCATCGTAGAATCGATTCGAATCGTGAGGCCAGTGGAGATTCACAGAGTATGTATACACGCATGACGGTCACATTGTGTCTCTGTGTCCGTGGGGTGTGTGATGATGATGATGACAGAGGGAGAGGATTTTCTGCTCCAGTGATTTAGCCCTGCTGAGGCAGTTTTTTTTAGAGAGAGAGAAAAAGAGAGAGAGAGAGGGCGGTGGGGGGGGCGGTGGGTAGATAGAAAGAGGGGCGGGGGGGGGGGGGGGGGGGGGTAGAGAGAGCAAATTGGGTGTGTGGTTGGGGGCAATACAATGTCTAAAGTGGGGCTTTGAAGAGTGTGTGTGTGGGGAGCAAGGTCTAGAGAGGGTGTGGTGGGTGTGTGTGTCTCTATTGTGCGCCGTTTTCTCAGTTGTTTGGTAGAGGGAAAATATGTTTTCCCGCACACACACACCACCACCCCCCCCCCCCCCCCCCCCTGGTGAGCTGAAGCAGCATCACACACTGACCCACACGTTCGCAAAAACCACTCGCCCCGGTCCGGTCCGCCTCACCTGTTGCCGTATGCGCGGGTTCCAGCGGATGTAGTAAGTGACCCAGAGCTCCAGGTGGCGCATGCTGGCCACGGGGTAGAGGACGCGCCCCGACTCCGGGGTGTAGAAGGGGTTCAGGTAGCTCTCGGTGCTGCTCGTCACCAGAGACCAGAGAGAGACCGTCTTGGACCTCAGCTCCTGGAGAGAGAGGGAGGGAGAGAGGATGATGGTTAATAGTAGTGATGCACCGATGTGAAAATTGTGGCCGATACCGATAACCGATATTAATATTGCTGTTCTGGCCGATACCGATATTTACCGATGTCGATATCTCTGTATAGAAAACACTTTTTTATGATAATCAAATAAAGAGCTATTTTCCAAAACGCATAATTTTCTTTACTTTTGCAACACATTTTCAGAAATGACTGATATTTTGAAACTATTTAAGGCCAAAACATGTAAAAAAAAAAAAAAAAAATTAAAACCCCCCCCTTTTTTTTTTTTTAATATCGGCCCTATCTTGCTATCGGACCGATACCGATGTGTAAAAAAAAACGGCCATATCGGCCGATATATCGTGCATCACTAGTTAGCAGAGATAGGTCTTTATCAGATACTTCTGATAAGACAGAGGTAGACAGACAGAGCGTCTGTGTGAGTATGTATTTGTGAAAAACAAAAAAAAGGAGAGGAGGCCGAGAAAGAATGGAAGCAACAAAGCAAACATCAAATCTGTTTGAGAGATTACAAATTGATGAGGTTCAGTCGTCTCTGAGATTAGAGGAACGATTAGAAGATAAGAAAGGTTCAGTCGTCTCTGAGATTAGAGGAACGATTAGAAGATAGGAAAGGTTTAGTGTCCGAGATTAGAGGAGCGATTAGAAGATGAGAAAGGTTTAGTGTCCGAGATTAGAGGAGCGATTAGACGATAAGAAAGGTTTAGTGTCCGAGATTAGAGGAGCGATTAGACGATAAGAAAGGTTTAGTGTCCGAGATTAGAGGAGCGATTAGACGATAAGAAAGGTTTAGTGTCCGAGATTAGAGGAGCGATTAGAAGATAAGAAAGGTTTAGTGTCCGAGATTAGAGGAGCGATTAGAAGATAAGAAAGGTTTAGTGTCCGAGATTAGAGGAGCGATTCGAAGATAAGAAAGGTTTAGTGTCCGAGATTAGAGGAGCGATTCGAAGATAAGAAAGGTTTAGTGTCCGAGATTAGAGGAGCGATTAGAAGATAAGAAAGGTTTAGTGTCCGAGATTAGAGGAACGATTAGAAGATAAGAAAGGTTCAGTGTCCGAGATTAGAGGAGCGATTAGAAGATAAGAAAGGTTCAGTGTGTCTGAGATTAGAGGAACAATTATTAGTAGATAAGAAGGGTTCAGTGTCTGAGAATCAGTGTTGTGCAAGTTACTGAAAAATAGTAACTCAGTTACTTTACTAGTTACTTACACCCAAAAGCTATGCGTTACTATTTAGTTACCAGGGGAGGAAATTAGGCCACTTTACTCGCCAATTGCGAGTATTTTTTACGTTTGGCGAGTAATTCATGAAGAGCACTCGCCAGTCTGGCGAGTACTAGTAATTACAAAACAAAACAAAAAAATCATTCTGCAATCTGCTGATTCGCTCACTGACACAAACCGAACTCTGACTCCCCCCTTGATTCCTCCCATTTGCGCCACATAATAATCAGACCATAACCAATGAACATCATCGTTGTACAGATGCGCTCTAAGCTCCTCCAATGAACACTCGTTTTCTAGAAGATGACGCCCATCTAGGGGAAGTGGACATACCACTGCGCGCAGACGTACTAACTCCTGCCACCGGCAGCCGGCTTGACAACGTAGACAAACTTACAAAAACACATGAGTGGATGAAAATAATTGCATGTAGAGTCGTCGCTTTCGGATATCGGTGCGGTCTGACATGGGGGCGAACAACAGCACGCGACGCGTCTCCTTCGAGTCGGATGAGAATGACAAGTCAACCCGCATTTCATTGTATACCTGTATGCCGTGACAATTAAAACTCTTGACTTGACTTGACTTGACTTGACTAGCTACCTAGCATGTAACAAGCTACCATAACGCGCATTCAACATAGTGGACGACTATACTGAGCGGCTTTGCTTAAATGCAGCCGAGTGACATTTTATTATTACCGGGTTTCCCAGCATATCACCACTCGCCCATATGCCCTTCACAACGGTGATGTTGTCATATTTGGCATTCAGAACACACCTGCTGAACCCCTAGCGTTGTCGATTCGGTTCCAATGTATTGTCATCTTACAGCACAAGTACAGTACAACCAGAATACATTTGGCATACAACCAGAGTGCAAATGTAACAAGTCAAGTTCAAGTTGTTTTATTTAGCTATTACATTACAGTGAAATGCTTGGTTCTTTCACTGCCCAACCCAGTATTGATTGATTGATTGAAAACTTTATTAACAGATTGCAGAATGGGTACAATACAGTACAGCTCAATACACACAATTGTTAAGGGGATGCAGACCAGAGAAGGACTTTAGTCTTGTTTACATCAGGGTCCCCCATTTCAGTCCTGTTTGCTTAATGCCTTGTCCACTTCCTCCACACTCCAATATGTTATGATGAATTAAAAATGGGGGACCCTGATGTAAACAAGACGAAAGTCTTTCTCTGGTCTGCATCCCCTTAACAATTGTATGTATTGAACTGTACTGTACCCATTCTGCAATCTGTTAATAAACGTTTCAATCAATCAATCCCTTCAACCCTGCTCCTGTCAAACCTGCTCTTTCCATTCCCTCCATCATGTCCCCCCTTTCTGATGAATATTTCCTGCACTTAAGAGTCAGACACACATTCCTAGTAGTTGAGCTGTGATGAATGAAAACTTTATTTAACAGATTGCAGAATGGGTACAGTACAGTACGGCTCAATACATACAATTGTTAAGGGGATGCAGACCAGAGAAAGACTTTCGTCTTGTTTACATCAGGGTCCCCCATTTTCAATTCATTTTCAATTCATCATTCAGTATAACCTAGACCAGCCCAACCCAGCATCTTTCACTGCCCAGTTCAGCCCAACCCAGTCCAGAATAGTTCCCTCTTTCATGTTAATATGTGATTTAATGATGTAATATTTTGAAGAGTAGAGACAGTGTGATTAATTTACTATGATTGAAAATCAATTTAGACGAAGACGTACAAAGAAGTAATTATCACAATTAGCGATTTTTTTTGTCTGGTAAAAAATCTATTTGGCTGGTAAAAAAAATCAGATACCCGCCAGTTGGCTGGTAAGCCAAAAAGTTAGTTTCCTCCCCTGTTAGTTACTTAAATTTTTTTTATTGCTCCCATTAATGCCTTTACAGATTCTTACAGTCAAAATCTGTTGATCAACATGACAGTTTACATTCATTTGCATTCACATCACTGAACTCTGCTAAGCAATGTGTTCTATATACTATACAAACACAAAGAATGGGTACAATACAGTATGGCTCAATACAAACAACTAGGGCTGCCGCGGTATTGATTTTTTCCTTACCGCACAAATTTGCGAAATATTTCCTACCGCCGCGGTTACCGCAAAAAAAAATACAAAAAAAAAGTTTAGCATTTTTTTTTAGTAGTCTACTCTTTATAGCATATAGCCTGCCTCTAGTCTAAATGTCTATCTTTAGAGGATGACTTTGCAGCATGAATATTGTTTGGGATTCGGCAAGCACGCATTCGTTATTGAAAGTGAAACACGGATTCGAAGTCTCCCCTCTGGTCGTGCGCCGTTCACTCTGTGTCGCGGGCAGCGGTGGTAGCGCCCGGCGGTCCCCCCCCCCCCCCCCCCGACCCTTTCTTCTTCTTATTATTATAAAGTTACTACTTATGATTAACAAAGGCATTCGATGTGTGTTCTATTATGATATGTGTGTAGTGTTCTGATAACGACTATTGGTGAAGCGATGTCGAGATAAATTTGGTTTGGCAGCGGGAGCTAGATTTGCAAGAAGCATGCAACTGCAGAGCCGCAGAGCTGACAGTTGTGCGCGCACAGTGCAATACTCCAATTCAGCCATTGGCAATTCAGCTGTTGGGTGGGTGGCGCTGCTGAGCGGTCCCCAGACCGGACCTGAGAGCGCCGCTGGCTCTGCGGCTCTGCAGTTGCATACTATTGGTATGTTCTTCATTGGGAGGCGGAGATATAATCATCACGCAACGTTTATATTTCACGATAATGTTGCCGTCTCTCTCTGCCAAATTTCTCAGTTCTTCGCTTGATATAATTAATACAAATGTCCAATATAACGGAATTCGTTAGCTCATAAAAATGTGATTATAACACACTGCTGTATTTAATGTCGGGCCGACTGCCGCGCATTGCTTTGGTTGAGAGTATTATTATAAAAAACAGCGGTGATGCGGTATTCAGCTAAACTCTGCGGTGGGCGTGATGTAACAGCGATACCGCGGGCTCTGGGCTTTAAGTGTAGAGCAAATATCTGGGTGCCTATCTCTCTCTACAATGTCTTACTCGCCGTCCCTCTCTCTCTCCCACTATCTCTCTCCCTTTCTCCCTCCCTCCATCTCTTTCTGAATACACACACACAACACAAATATATACACACACACAGTGGTTGCCTGTAGGAGGTCTGGTTTGATGAAGAATATTGAGAGTCAGAGAGGGCTCTGAGCCTCATTGAGTAACATAATCAATGAGAGAGAGAGAGAGAGAGAGAGAGATCATTTAGGTTCTAGGTTGAAAATAATTGAACACTTAGGTTGAACGAATAGCCTGATGTCACCGTCGGAGCGTTTCATTATAAGCGTCTTGCAACGTTGGTTAAGATATGAAATACTTGCCAGTAGTGTAAGGAAGGATGCATAGGCAATAGTTAGCTTACTTACAGAGACATGTGGTGGAGGACGTTCTAGCTGTGTTCAACTTCTGAACGAGCCCGCCAGCTTGAGTTCAGGCAGAAAACGGGTCCAGAAACGAACTTTTTAATCCACACCACAATGTAAACAAAGGTTTTAACCATCCACAACAGAATACTGCAGTCCAAATGTATTTCCGATGCTTGATTCTTCTCTCAGACCGACGCAATGTCTTGAAACTATTCTGTTTATTGGCGAAGCGAGTGTAGTAGAGTGTAAACAAACATGCCCACAACGTGTTTCCGCAGTCCACACACAGGAGCTCGCTACCTCTCGCTACCAATCTACATACAAATAACGCAGTAACTTTGTTGCTGCCCTATGCGCCAGCCGGCATAATGGGGATAAGAGAACGCAGTAACAAACCATTTAGTAACGGTAACGGAGCTACCGAATTAAAAAAGTTATACGTTAAGAGTACTAGTTACTGCCAAAAGTAACGGCGTTACTTTGTAACGCGTTAGTCCCAACACTGGTGAGAATAGAGGAGCAATTAGAAGATGAGAAAGGTTTAGTGTGTCTGAGATTAGAGGAGTGATTAGAAGATGAGAAAGGTTTAGTGTGTCTGAGATTAGAGGAGTGATTAGAAGATGAGAAAGGTTTAGTGTGTCTGAGATTAGAGGAGTGATTAGAAGATGAGAAAGGTTTAGTGTGTCTGAGATTAGAGGAGTGATTAGAAGATGAGAAAGGTTTAGTGTGTCTGAGATTAGAGGAGTGATTAGAAGATGAGAAAGGTTTAGTGTGTCTTGAGATTAGAGGAGTGATTAGAAGATGAGAAAGGTTTAGTGTGTCTGAGATTAGAGGAGTGATTAGAAGATGAGAAAGGTTTAGTGTGTCTGAGATTAGAGGAGTGATTAGAAGATGAGAAAGGTTTAGTGTGTCTGAGATTAGAGTGATTAGAAGATGAGAAAGGTTTAGTGTGTCTGAGATTAGAGGAGTGATTAGAAGATGAGAAAGGTTTAGTGTGTCTGAGATTAGAGGAGTGATTAGAAGATGAGAAAGGTTTAGTGTGTCTGAGATTAGAGGAGTGATTAGAAGATGAGAAAGGTTTAGTGTGTCTGAGATTAGAGGAGCGATTAGAAGATGAGAAAGGTTTAGTGTGTCTTGAGATTAGAGGAACGATTAGTAGATAAGGGTTCAGTGTGTGAGATTAAAGGAATTATTAGTAGATAAGGGTTCAGTGTCTGAGATTAGAGGAGCGATTAGAAGATGAGAAAGGTTTAGTGTGTCTGAGATTAGAGGAACGATTAGAAGATGACAAAGGTTCAGTGTGTCTAAGATTAGAGGAGTGATTAGTAGATAACAAAGGTTATATTTACATACCGTTCCTCTGGTGCGGTTTGCTCAACAAGCTTATGAAACAGCACTGAGGCAGCTAGCAATCTAGAGACATATGGCCAATTAGGACCAATTAAGTCTCCATCACACTGATGCAACGCAGCGACAACCAGACGCTCCTCCCCCCTTTCAAACTGTGCTGCGAGGCTGTGTGTGTGTATATATATATATATATATATATATATATATATATATATATATATATATATATGTGTGTGTAGTCTCTTACACACAACAAAGTTTCACTGACAAATGACCATCACTGCTGTCGGAGGTGAGAAAAACCATGCATCTCATTTTCAGATGGACACGGATGTATTTGGTGAGCGGTCTACGTTGGGCTTCGAGTGGGATTCATAGGCCATCAGGTGTGGACACTTGCTTTCTCTTTTAACAATTTACATTTGGACTCAGTTGTTCGTCCTTCTCTCCAGTGCCATTCCCGCCATGTACAGTAGACATGTGGAGAGCGCCGTGAGGGATCATCAGAGGACGGAACACTCGTTATCTAGGCTGGTAAAAGGAAGTGGAAGGACGGACGGACGTATTGATTCCTGCGTTTGCCTCGCTCTGGTTGCATCTGTTGTGACACGTTTCTACACGGAGGGGGATGCGGCCGCCGGTGGGAAGGCTGGCACGTTTTGTTCCCATGGAGACGGATCTAAAGGCACAAGCTGCTCTCCGCCGTCTCCGGACGGCAAAAGTCACTTCCCATTTTCTTTCACGAAAGCATTTCCAAATAAACCCCTGCTGACGCAAAGTGGAGAGAAATAAAACACTGTGGAACTGTGGCTCCGCCTTGTAACAACAGAGTCAATCAGCCAGAACACAGCAGCAGCAGCCTGCTACAACACTGGGAACGCCTGCCCTGTATCTACTGTGAACCATAACAGCATGGGATGTGTCTATTTCACTGTGCAACACACCAGGGGGCCGTTAAGTGTGTGCGTGTGTGTGCGTGTGGTGTGTGTGTGTGTGTGTGTGTGTGTGTATGTTGTAAAAAGGGTTGTGTGTTTACTGGGGTCGTCTCCCTGGTGTTTCTAACCACTCTAGACGTTGAGTGCATGAAAGATAGGGTGCATGAGAAAGAGAGAGGAGAGAGAGTACAAAGACGACTGAGTCTCATCTCTTCAAAGTGCATTATTACTGCAACCCGGAATCACTGATGCATAGCCCACCCCACCCCCTCCCTCCTTCTCTTCCGCTCTAATTCACATGGTCGGAATGAGAAAGGGAGGGGGGTGGAGGGAGGGAGAGAGTGATGGGGAGAGAGAGATAGATAGATGGGAGGATAGAAGGAGAGGTTGAGAATGCAAAAAAGCCCAGACGCAGAGAGGCTAGGAAGAGGATATAGAGATTTGATGAAGCCAAGAAATAAGTTGGGGTGTGTGTGTGTGTGTGTGTGTGTGTGTGTGTGTGTGTACATGGTGGTGCTTACGTGCATGTGTGTATGACCTCTGGCACCACTCTCAGTTGTTGAAAGGGAGAGTGGAGACAAGAGTCCACTGTGGTTCAATGTGACGTTAGAATGAGAGAGATGATCATTCCGATCCCCGTCAGCTTCTACCATCATCATAACTCTTTACCTGACGACCACGGTGTGAAGGTGCGTGTGAACTACATATGTTGGTGTGTGTGTGTTTGTAGGAAAAGGGGGAGTGAGCCTGTGTGTGTGTGTGTGTGTACTACTCACATTCTGGTCGCGTGCACTCTCACAGTTGTAGAGGAAGGTGCCGAAACGGCAGCTATAGAGGTGGTCGAGGATGGTCACCAGGAGACGCTCGTTAAACTCAAACGCTGTCGGGAACTGAGGGAGAGGAGGGGAGAGAGGAGATGAGATGAGAGGAAGAGGAGAGAGGGGAGGGAGATGAGGAGGGGAGGGATGGGGAGGGGAAATGAGGAGAGAGGAATAGAGGAGGAGAGAGGAATAGGAGAGGAGAGATGAAAGGAGGGGAGAGAGGAGGGGAGGGGAGAGGAGAGGGAGAGAGAGATGAGAGGAAAGGAGAGGAGAGGAGAAGGAGGGGAAAGGAGATGAGGGGAGGGATGGGGAGGGGACATGAGAGGAGAGGTGAGGTGAGGAGAAGGAGGGGAGAGAGGAGATGAGACGAGGAATATGAGATGAGAGGAGAGATGAGAGGAGGGGGGAGGGAGGGGAAAGGAGATGAGGAGAGGAGAAGGAGGGGAGGAGAGCAGGGGAGAGAGAAGATGGGAAGGGAAGGGTGGAGAAGGAATGAGAGGAATTAAGAGGAGTATATGAGGTGAGCGGAGAAGAGGAGTAAAGAGAGGAGACGAGAAGAAAGACAATGAGATGGGACAAGAGAGGAGGAGGAGAGAGGACATGAAAGTGAGATCAACTTTTGGACATATGCATTTTCCCACGGCTATTAAATTCCTAAATTCCCCAAACGGTTGTAAATAAGTCTGTTGTACTTCCTGTTGAACAAAGCTTTTCCCTTTTCGCAAACACCGGCATAAAGAAGCAGCCTGCTGCCAGGTAGCGTGTGTTTGTTGACCTACCTGCTTGGTCATCTGCCAGACGCAGTCGATGAACTGAACGAAGATCGGCGACCTGTCCTGATCCGCGTGGTTCTTATCACCGTGACCTATCCTCTACACACACACACACACACGGTTTGTCACATGCGAGTCATTCAGAAAAACCTCTATCACACCACAAATGGTCTTGTTTTTATGGCATTATAAACACCACCCCTCTACACTTCGATTGAATTATACCCAAGAAGGAAAGGACGGCGTGAGGCTCGTCTTACTTGTGCGAACTTGTGTCCGAAGCTGATCCACTCTTTCTCAAGCAGCACCTGCAGAGACACACACACACACACACACACACAGTATTAGACAGATCTAGCAAACGGTTTATATTCTTGCTCTCTCAATCACTTGCTAACACATGCACACAATTAAACCAGTCACAGTGTACACGTACTGTACACACACACAAACTCACAGTGTGCAGTCATTATAGTGGTACTGGTTCCAAGCACCTAATAAATCAAGCTAATAAAGCCCATACAAAGTGTCGTGCCAACCAATATGGCGCAGGGCCACAGGTCATTGGCCACGGCTGTCATTTAACGAGGATCACCGGTTATACGATTACAAATCACCTATTGTTCGCTGACATGGATAGACGGATCAACAGACGGACGGAAGATAATTCACACTCATATACTCTCTCTCTCTCTCTCTCTCTCTCTCTCTCTCTCTCTCTCTCTCTCTCCTCTCTCTCTCTCTCTCTCTCTCTCTCTCTCTCTCTCTCTCTCTCTCTCTCTCTTCTCTCTCTCTCTCTCTCTCTCTCTCTCTCTCTCTCTCTCTCTCTCTCTCTCTCTCTCTCTCTCTCTCTCTCTCTCTCTCTCTCTCATCTCTCTCTCTCTCTCTCTCTCTCTCTCTCTCTCTCTCTCTCTCTCTCTCTCTCTCTCTCTCTCTCTCTCCTCTCTCTCTCTCTCTCTCTCTCTCTCTCTCTCTCTCTCTCTCTCTCTCTCTCTCTCTCTCTCTCTCTCTCTCTCTCTCTCTCTCTCTCTCTCTCTCTCTCTCTCTCTCTCTCTCACCTGGAAGCCTCTCAGGGTGCGATAGTGACTGTCCAGCATCAGCATGGCCAGGGAGCTGAGCTGAGCGGTGCGGTCCCAGCCGTCGCTGCAGTGGACCACCACCGAGTTACCACTGGAGATCTTATCTGCTACCTGGATGGCTCCTGATAGCACCAGCTGGGGGGGGGGGAGGGAGGGAGAGGGAAAGAGAGGGAGGGAGGGAGAGAGGGAGAGAGAGAGGGGAGGGAGGGAGAGGGAGAGAGAGGGTGGAGGGAGGGAGGAGAGAGAGAGAGGGAGAGGGCGAGAGCGAGAGAGAGGGGGGAGGGAGGGAGGAGAGGGAGGGAGAAAGAGAGGAGGGAGGGAGAGGGAGAGCGAAAGAGAGAATAGATTTGTTTTATAAATGGGGTGGAGAACCAACAGAACCACATGACAGAAGGCCTAAACAGAACCAGCTAGGAAAAGATTAGAGGATGCAGGACATTAAAGTGTTGTGTGTGCCCTGATAACGGCAGCAAGAGGAGAAGAGGAGAGAGGAGTAGAGACATACAGTATACAGAACAGGGCACAGGTGTGTGTGTGTGTGTGTGTGTTACATTTCATCACAACAGGGTGCCACCATTGGGTGTATTTAGAAAGTAAGGTGTAAAATACGCCCGAATTATTTCCCATACATTTAAAATTGTATTATTAAAATAAATGAATTATAAATAATTAAATAAATGAAAGGAAGCAAAAGTTGTCAGAGAAGAATTGTGATAGGCTGAAGAACTACAAACGTCTACCTTTATTCCTACTTGTCAAATGACTTCAGTGACACCTATTCTCCGGCACAGAGCTCAAACAAAGCGACACATTTCCTCCTGCACAGAGGTCAAACAAAGACACAGTTTCTCCTGCACAGAGGTCAAACAAAGTGACACATTTCCTCCTGCACAGAGCTCAAACAAAGTGACACATTTCCTCCTGCACAGAGCTCAATCAAAGACACCTTTTCTCCTGCACAGAGCTCAAACAAAGACACCTTTTCTCCTGCACAGAGCTCAAACAAAGACACCTTTTCTCCTGCACAGAGCTCAAACAAAGACACAGTTTCTCCTGCACAGAGCTCAAACAAAGACACCTTTTCTCCTGCACAGAGCTCAAACAAAGACACCTTTTCTCCTGCACAGAGCTCAAACAAAGACACCTTTTCTCCTGCACAGAGCTCAAACAAAGACACCTTTTCTCCTGCACAGAGCTCAAACAAAGACACAGTTTCTCCTGCACAGAGCTCAAACAAAGACACCTTTTCTCCTGCACAGAGCTCAAACAAAGACACCTTTTCTCCTGCACAGAGCTCAAACAAAGACACCGTTTCTCCTGCACAGAGCTCAAACAAAGACACCTTTTCTCCTGCACAGAGCTCAAACAAAGACACCTTTTCTCCTGCACAGAGCTCAAACAAAGACACAGTTTCTCCTGCACAGAGCTCAAACAAAGACACCTTTTCTCCTGCACAGAGCTCAAACAAAGACACCTTTTCTCCTGCACAGAGCTCAAACAAAGACACCGTTTCTCCTGCACAGAGCTCAAACAAAGACACCTTTTCTCCTGCACAGAGCTCAAACAAAGACACCTTTTCTCCTGCACAGAGCTCAAACAAAGACACCGTTTCTCTTGCACAGAGGTCAAACAAAGTGAGACCTTTTCTCCTGCACAGAGCTCAAACAAAGATACAACTTGACAAAGTTTAGTGTTAATGCGGCCCGCGCGCTACTGTTTGCCGAGTCGTTGCGCGAGAGTTGGAAGTTTTATTTATTTTATCACTTGTAGGCTACCATAGCGCAGGCTCATGACAGCAACGTTATGTTAGTGACTTGGTTGAAACGTGATTCCGGAGTGATATCAAGTAAAGTGGAAGGCAAATGCATCCTCGCTATCTCCTCTGCGAGCAGTGCTCTGCATGTCCGGCTGCACTGCCACCGTCTGTGTCTGTGTCTGTGTACGGGTCTGGTCCAATCACATTCAGCATCCCGTCAGCGTTTTTCCCCCTCACCCACAGTCTGTGAATCAGATGCAGAGTAGGGGAGTAGGGCGGGTCTTCACAGAATGCAAGTCGTCTCTCTCTTTCAGTCCGAGTCAGTTGACAGCGCATCTACAGTAAACTCGCTCCCAGTTTTATCTCCGTGAGATAAATGTAGCTACTAGCCTAGTTTCGCCAGCAGGCAGGCAGCAGAAAAATATGGCATTTTCAAAGATGGTCAGTAAAAGAAAAGTCGACTGCAATTCAACGGTGAATGGACTAAAAAATATGCGTTCATCCTGAGTCCCAGCACCAAACCAATGTGATATGCCAAGAAACGGTAGCTCTTGTGAAGGGTGGCAATTTGAAAATAATGTATGACTGAGTGATGGAGACCATGTTTGAAGGCAAGCAAAAGCAAATCCCCCTCAGATCGCACAGCAACGAGAATAACTGAAATACTGGCTGGTGATTTGATTAAACAGCTTTGTGATAGAATAAAAAAAAATGCACAGTGCATTTCCATAGCTGTGGATGAGTCCTCAGTCCACTGACACCACTGAGAAGCCTATGTTCTGAAGAACCATTCATGTTCTGAAATGTTATTGCTAAAGATTGAGAAGATTGGATCAGTTGTACTTTTTTTTTGAATACTTGAAACTAGGGATGCTCGATATTGGCTTTTTTCCGATATTGTCCAACTCTTAATTTCCGATACCGATATCAACCGATATATGCAGGGTTTCCCCCCAAAAAAACAGAATAATTTCAGGTAACTAATAATTTCACTGGATGCATTCAAAAGGCTTTCTAAATGTAAGCATTATCTGTGCAAAATATGATCATTAAAAAAGTTAAAATTACATATCTCTTGTTGTTGAATTAAACCAACATGCATACTTTTGACAATAAATAAAATAAGAATTGGTTCTTACTTGCTTGCCTGGGTAAATAAAGGTTAAATAAATGTAAAAAAGAAAAAGAAAAATTCTTTTTCTTTCTTTTTACCGATACCGATATTTTCCGATATCACATTTTACTGCCGATATCGGCCGATAATATCGGACATCCCTACTTGAAACCCTTTTTTTGTGGAATATTTGATGCGGCCCAGCCTCACCCAGACTCTACCTCCAGCGGATCCCAGGTAAATTGAGTTTGAGACCCCTGGTTTACAGCGTCCGTAGTGAGAGTCTGACATTAACTGGAGCAAGTAGGGATAACATACAGTGGAATGTCTAAGTCAATACACAAGCCCTCCCCCATCCCCACTCAACTCCCAACCAACACAGCAGACCAAAACAAAAACATATAAACAAAGTGTTGCTACAAATTCTACCTTTAAATATTACTAGTGCGGTGCCGCCTGTTCAAAACGTGCTCGTTCGGAACGGGCCGATTACTTGGCCTCCCTGGTATCGCCGCTCGCAGCGTTCTCCAGAACCGCTCATCCAGGCAACTCCACATTTGACACAGCGCTGCTCTCCATCGGGTCCTCGGTCATACAGCCGCTGAGTGTGAAGTCGATCGGATCGACGGTTCCCGAGGAAACCGAAGGACGGACGGGCGGGCAGACGATGAGATCCCTCTATGTTGCCACCCACCCACCCACACACACACACCCACACCCACACCCACACCCACACACACACACACACACACCCCCCCTCCCCACCTACCTTGATGTGCTCGAGCCAGTGGGTGGACTCCAGGCTGGACAGCCAGTGGGACTCCTCCACGTTGGGGTAGACGATGTCCTTCAGCTTCTTCAGGGACTCCCTCATGACGTGGATGTTGTGGATGTCCAGGAAGACCAGCTCCGCGTTCTGGTACTCGTCTCCCTCGTAGCCTCCTCCGGTGGCCTGGGGGTGAGAGAGGAGGGGGACGGGGTGAAGGACGGTCAGACGCCCCAGAGGTCATGGGTCACGGCCCGGTAAGGAAGCTACAAAACGGTCGGCCCCTGAATCGGTCCCCCTCCTTCCTGCAAGTGGTTTTCATTCTGCCCACAGATCTTCCTAGTTGTTTTAATGACTTGGTTTTTTGGCACTGTACTGTACGTACGGATGACATCACTCGTCGTCGGGGGAGATGTGGAAGAAACGAGATGAAAAGTCCTCGTTGATTTTTCTATATCGGAGCGTTTACATGGATCACGGCTATCGGGACGTGATCCACTATGTAATGAGACGGAATGAAAAACAAACAAAAAAAACTTGAAGGGGGAGAAACTCAGGGCTACGAAACAGTAAGCAGATTCGTACCACAAACACCTTTTATCATTGACATCATTTTCCTTCATTGTCAAACAGCCCCAGCCCAACATAAACACATTGGTTTATGGCAGCGATCAGACCATTGGCATTGAAAACACAAGAGGGATTATTGCTAAGCGCTACATAGCAAGAGGGCCAATCAGCAACTGTTGCTATGCTGCCAGAGAGAACCCTGGCAAGAATGATGTGTACTGCAGCATTCCCTATGCTTGTGAGGTACTCGTAGAAGCAAATATACACTAGGTCACTCCTGCTTTGGCCAGTCAATGTGAACGCTGCTTAAAAGGAACATGCCAACATTATGGGAAATAATGCTTACAGTCTTCTCCAGAGTCCGACAAGAAGATCGATAGCCGAGCTGTTGGCCAAAAACACCTCTCCTGGAGTTTTAAGCTAGACTAGTGGTCCGTATCTGCTTCCATTAGTTTGTGCTAGGCTAGCCTGCGGCCGGATAGTTTTCCACTGAACGCACAGAGAGGAAATTGGTATCCATCTCCTTGTCCGACTCTGGAGGAGACGGTAATGGCGGTCTACCGAACAGACTGTCAAGTCTATGGAAGTGCTAATGTTGGGCTAGAGAGCAACAACTGGGAACTGGGATCTAGTCTCAGAGGGGAATGCAACCAGAAAACCCATGTGTGCATTGCTTACAAGGCGGTGTTTGTTAAATACAAACCACTTAATTGCGACACACCTCAAATTAAACGGTGGACAAGCATTTTACACTTAATTGACGGTAGTGTTAGTAATTTGAGTGGATCCATTCCTGGGCTTGCGTGTGAGAGGGGGCCTACGTGTCCAACACTACACCAAAACACATGCTGTTGTGCTCAGTCCTGGTTGTAGTTTTTACTACACTCTACCTCGGGTCCTTCTTCATTCACCAGAAAACAACCAAGGAGACAACTAGCAAGACCCTACAGAGGACGAGAGAATAAACATTGTCTGTTTGATCCTGTTTGAGAATGTTGCTGGTTATAAGAATCCATGTTGGGACATCGCAGATGACGAAAGCGAGGGGGTTCAGGCAGATCCAGTGCATTGATATCATGAGGGGGAAAAGAATCCTTCCGATTATTGAGATATTAATTTCCTCCATATCACCCAGGGCCTTGGCTAACAGAAGGAAATATAAAAGTCAGCTGCCTAGTGCCTAAAAACCTTAGGTTGCATTTATATAGCGATTTTATTCAAAGCGCTTTACAATTTGTTCCTCACATTTTACCCATTCACTCACACAACGACGGCGGCGACGACCATGCAAGGTGCCAACCTGCTCATTAGGAGCAATTAGGGCAGGGCTGTACGTTAACTTTTTTTGCACATAGCACTGGTGCTACAGAGGTTGATAGTTTTGTAGCACAGGCCAAAATCTTGTAGCACGAGGATAAAACGGATCTAAAATCTCTAAAAACAACAACACATAGTGCAGTTCATCACTTAACCTCTTCCACCCGACGGGACCGGTACCGGTCCCAAAATGACATCACGTCATAAATCAAGCTCTCCTGACTGTCTGACATAATGATTTTTCTTTTACATATTCAAGAATAAACATCATAACCATGTCACAACAGCAGTTATAATGTATATTTTCATCAATATGTTTGTTTACCAATAGGTTAAAGTGTTATTAGTGAGATTTTAGTTTTTGAAATGTGGTGTTGTGATCGCGAAATTCTGCCATTTTGAAAAAGCGACCGTTGCTGAATTGTAGTCATTTGAGTAATTTTGAGAAGAGGACATCCAGAGCTTTCAATGAGCGTTGGAATTTTTCAAAACTACACTTCCCAAAGGCTTCTAGCTCCCTTCAAACAAAATACTTGCTTATGAATTATTTTTATTCTCTTATTACTCAGGATTATATACAGCAAAACTGAACGTTATTGGCATATATTGGAGTGCAGTTAGTTTGTCTCCCCTATTTTGAGAATTTAGCAACCATCCGATTTGAAATCCGTTTCAAAATGGCAGAGCTCTTGCAAGAATGAAAAACCTACAGTAGATTTCATTCTTCATGCACGCCTGGTGATACTAAATCCAAATTGAACTTGGCCATTTGAAAGAGAAGATTTGGCCCAATCCATAAATGTGCGAATTGGCTATAATAAGGTAATTTATAGACCTGCTATTCTATATTCTATAATAATATTTCAAATAGCATTGGTCCAGATGGGAGAATTCAGTACTGCATCTACAAAACCTTCTGTTTAATCATCTTCCCTTTATTAATTTCCTTAGATCTTTTGTACACATGATCTCATGTCTGTTAATTTTTTGCATGGTGTTATTCACCGTCAAGGATGCAAAGAAAAATCATAATTCATATTCTCCTTCACAATTTAAGCAAGCCTAGTAATAGACACAATATTTCTACCTTGTAGAAGTGGAGCAATATTCCATTTACTTAGGTATGTATTTTAGGCGGATTTTCAGAAAATAGGGCTCCGGGCTTAAAATTTAAGCCCGAATAATGTCCTTGGCCAGTCACATACCTATTAATATTTAATAGGTATGTGACTGGCAAAGTACATGATTCTTGCATACAGGGCACACCAAATCCAAACCTTAACAAGAAATGTTTTCAGACAAACATGTTCTCTTTATTTGCCCATAATGGTAAATTGCAGGGACATAACAAGTGTATACAATACATCAATATGTTACGCTTCAAATTAGCAGTGCAAATCTGTTTAAATTCGTCATACAATGTTTTTTTATTGAGAGTGTGTAAATCACTAATGGAACAAAAACAACACACTGTGTGTCTGTGTGTGTGCGCGCTTGTAGTACTCCTTGAATGAGATCATCACACACACACACACCATTGCATTAATCAGGAGTACAAGGAACTCTGCATACCTTTGTTTCACAATGAAAAGTGCTTTATAAATTAAATGAAATATTATTATTGTAAATAACCCCATGAAAGGTTTATTATTTGTAGGGATGCACCGAAATTTCGGTGGCCGAAAACTTTCGGACGAAAATGGCCAAAAATGGCCTTTCGGCTTTCGGCCGAAAGAGTTTTTTCACCGAAAATATGTCACCGAAACAGAAACAACCTGTAACCTAACGTGTGTTGTTGTGATGATGTCGCGCTGTCGGGAGTCACGCTGTTTCTATGTAAACTCTGCACGCAACGCGTTCAATAAATGAGTCTTTAACATGCTTTTATATCCTTATTTACTATATGCCCGTCGCGGTTAATCACTGAGTGATCTAATATGCATATTATTCAGAGCGAGGGGGGGGATTGTGTTTCTCACATTGACGCTGTCTGTCTGTCGCGCGTCTACTGTGCCGAGTCAAGCAAGCACATTCAGCTGGGGACTAGAAAGGTGCGCTCAGTAGAGCACAGATGTCCGCTGCGCAGCCAGAGAAAAGATGGAATTAATGTACTGTATGCATTCAGAAGTGCTGAATAAATGTTTTATGGACCCATAATAGTGATTATTTATTATTTAAGTTAAGTTTAGCCATAATCATATATTTTTCCATAATCATAATGTTCCACAACATTGGTAAAAAAAAATTCTATTCTATGAATCATTTTCGGCCTTTCGGTTTTCGGCCAACTGTTTTCTATTTTCGGTATCGGTTTCGGCCAAGAATTTCCCATTCGGTGCATCCCTAATTATTTGTATGGGTAATTACCTGCTTCATATGCGTGATGTTACTGGTTTCAGTGTGTGCCTAAAGTGATCAATGTGTTGGGAGGTTTATAGAGATCTATGTCAATTAATGTTTATGTATATCAGGGACTTTTATTATAAGAATTGATAGAGGCCTACTACGATATGTGAATATGTGACCTTTATTTTGAAAACCGTGTCGCCGTGTTGTGACGCAACCGTTTTTACGTTTTGCGCTTTTGACAGTGTAATGTTCAGTTCAACTTAGATCGAAGGAAAGACTCTAATCAAAAAGGTTTAATGGACCCGCATGAGGCCATAGCTCTTACGGTGGGACTTTGATTATAGAAGAGGAATGTAATACTATGCAAAACAAGAAATAAACAGTGATTTTACCAACAGTAAATTGCAAGCCAATTTCATATACAGGGAACCGTGACAATTATTAGTATTACCTTATTTGCATATTGTCTCGTTATTAGATAGATACTTTATTGATCCCTGGAGGGAAATTTAAGTAGACAGTATTTAAGTATTGAAAAACATCCCAATAGTGGGCTCACCTAATGCATGGCTGTGCTCTAGTTCCTGTTGCCCGATCAGCTTGTTCGTTGGCTTTCCATTTCAAAATGTTCAGTTGCTATTGCATGCACTTATCTGTGTTTCATTACGCTTGTGAGTCAGTGTTTCCCACAGGATTTTCAGAGACTATGGGGGTTGAACCTCCAACCCTCTAGGGGGGTCCGGGGGCATGCCCCCCCGTAATTATTATTCTTTTGTACATTTTATTTAAAAAAAAGTTTATTCCTTACATACATACCAGGGCATCAGGGTTCCCACGCTTGCCTTGAAATTTTTTTCCATGCTACCTCCTGATTTTCCAGGTACCATATTAAGTGATGATCTATAGGTCCCTGAAGCTTTCCGCCCCCATCCGCGCCGCCCTCCCCTCACACACACACAACCCCCTAGGACACCTGACTACTTACTTGATTTAAAAGATGTGCCAGTCAAGTCTACATTGTAAATGCTTAGAGATTATGTCTTATTGATAATATCAATGCATGAAATAATGCAACAAGCTTCCCCCTCCCCCCCTACTTTCCTTGCCCTATTTTTTGTCCTGATTGTAAAGCGACCTTGGGTTCTATGAAAGGCGCTATATAAATTTGATTTATTATTATTATTATTATTTAGATGAAAAACTATTCATTAACACTTTAAGGACCGTCCACGTACAGATACAGCCAGGATTAGTCCTGGAACCACTGTTTGGGGGCCGTTTGGCCATGGTTAATGGTAACAATGACCAGCGGGGGCGCTCGAATACAGCTGGTGTGACAACGTGCCGACCTGCCTGCTTTCTGTTCATTCAGGAAGAGCTGAGCTCCGCCCTCGACAAAGTGAGAGAGATATACGTGTTTCGGTGCCATGCGTTGTGGACCAGAGGCACGTATATAGCCGTGGCCAGTTGTTATTGTTTTATTCCATATTAATAACCGGATCGAGATCGCCGACCGACTCTGCAGATCTACCCGCCTCTGTGGAAACGCGAGCATGCAATACCGGCCAGATCCTCTTAGGGGCGCCATCGCTCCACTGCAGTATCATTGTGGGCGAATGGGGAAAAAAAATCTTTTACAGTCTAGGGGCGTTTCATATTAGCCTGATCCCAAACAAAGAGCCTGCACCGTTGATCATGTTTCGAAGCGCAGATTTCAGCCTGGAATAAGTGGATTTATGATCAGCCAATGGACATATCGATCTACCAGATGCCGATCGATAACAGGGAAATGCTGCCGGCTATCACACGTCCTGACGGTAAGACCCTTTTCACCTAAATTATAGCCGGATTGGAGCTTGCTGTGCAACGCAAGCAATCGATCTGTGAATGTGGCTACTTGCACGGACACTCTATTGGTAATCAATAATACTAATCGGCGTCCCCCGCCGCCCCCCATTTCATCCATAGATGCTCTGGAATAGTCCGGATCATAAGCAGTTTGTTTTATTTCATTAGCATATATACAACAGAAATGCTGTTGAATATAACATTAGTAGCCTTTGGCGCCATAACTAGCTTCCCAGAAAATATATGAGACGAAAGTGACAATGAGAATGGACAGATAGCAATACTATAAAGTATAGATATAGCTCTACAAAGACACATCGGTTTGTTGACAAACCTTGGTCCTCTAGCACCATATTAGACGGCGCCGAACGGTCGTCGAAGTGTTAACACAATCCAAATTCAAAACAAACTCAAGTTGCTAGCTAGTTAGCAAGATTGCACTGCTTACTAACTAACGTTGATAAACCCAGGTTTACCACACAGTTAAAACACAGCTACAGTACTTACATTTGAGGATAAACTTGCATAAGAAGTTTCACTGTAGATGTCAAGGCTCCCGTGTTGGCTGGGAAATGCATGTATTTGACCCTTCTATTGAGATCGCGAGTAACGTTATTATTCCTGAAGTCCACCAATCCAAAACTATACTTTTAAAGTCCATATCACCAAGTTGCCTGCATCAAATTCCAACATCCAATATACCATATAGGATGCCATCCATTTCTATCTACAGTAAAAGCTGTTCACATGTAAAAGGGTTTTTATAAACTCATCTTAATTTTGTGCTCAATAGTTTCATTTTATTACTATTTTACACATCATCCAATACAATTTTCCAGGACAACTGTTTCTATTTCCATGTTAGTGTTCACTTTTGCTCAGTTTCCATGCCTTTCCATACCTGGAAAATGAAAAAATGTATTCCATGTTTTCCATGTTTTCCAGGTACCGTGGGAACCCATTACAGTGAAATGCTGTGGAAATGCGGTGGTTCTTCTTGCAGAGCAAAATTAGCGGCTTAAACGTATTGAAAGGAAGTTCTTCTTTGGCGATGCAATAGGCCACATTCATTTTCATCGTCACAGAGTTTCATTTAGATTGTTTGCTAGGAATTATGGGATTTGGTGTTGGATGTATGGACTCTACGCAGACGGGGACATGGTCTTTAGACTATAAATACCAAGTAGAATAGCGTGGCTCATGGATTCACTTCACACACACTTTATTTTTTTCACACACAGGCTATCGCACAGGTGCTACGCAATAAATTCATTCATCACACAGACTGATTTTTTCATAGCACGTGCAACATATATGTCACACTGTACAGCCCTGTAGGGGTTAAGTGTCTTGCTCAAGGACACTTCGACGCGCTGCCCCGGAGGAACGGGAATCGAACCGGGAACCTCCGGATTACCTGCTCCACCTCCAACAGTGGTCGCCCCCAGTTGTGAGCAGGGTTCTAGAAGTCAGAGACTAACCTAGTCGTTCTCACTTCCTGTAGTGCGCTTCACAAAGCGTGGCATAGGCTTCGGAGACGAGAGCACAGGCTCCATTCACCCTAATGACGGGTGACAGGAGGTTTTGTTTTTGTCCCAATGTGGCTCTTTTTACCATAGAAATGGAGGTAAACATTGAGACCGTGGCTGAAGGTGTTCTGCACATTCAGCCACTAACGCCTCGTCTCCACTAGCCAGGGTTTAGCACACAGTGAGCATCTCCATTGTCTTTAAAACCTGGTCAAACCTGTCTGGAGCCCGGCTGGACCCGACCTCTCACAACCTGGCCAGACCTGGCTGGGACTGTTGCATCATCAACATCACGGTTCAGCTCGTGCACCACAGTTGGTGGTGTGAATTTTGAAAAGTTGCCCAGCAACCAGAGTTTACAAGAAATGCAATGGACAGACAAACCCAACCGTACCGTGATGCTAGACCATGGCTCGCCCCGGCCAGGCTGAACATGGCTAATGGAGAAAAGGTATTTATTGATGTTTTTCTGACTTGTAGATCTAACACAAAACAAGTTTACTCAAGACTTGTCCAGCGACCTCAGTGTTAATGATGGTATTCAGGTAAAAAGCTCCGCCCACTTAGGAGACACGGACTGTTCCATTTTCACCACAGCTTTTAATGCGTCATCTTCTTTTATTTGAGAATCAAGTGTACGGCAGATCATCCAGTCATCCATCAACATCTCCAACACATATCATCACCTATGACCTCCGATTAAAACACTTTAAAATCTCTTCTCCTCCTCCTGACCTTGTTGGCGACGGCGTTGACGTTGGGCCGCGCGTCGTAGATGGTGAGCTTGGGGGTGCCGTTGGCCTCCCGCACCAGGTCCAGGTAGCGCTCGTCGTCCTTGTTCCTCTTGCCGGACATGCCCACCAGGGGCTGGCTGCAGCGCGTGATCACTGCCTGGTTCTCCCGGTGGATCCAGGAGAGCACCTGGAGACGGAGGAGAGACAGGAGAGAGGGTCCAGGGCTTTCCGTAAAACAAGGGTATAGACCTGTTCACCGTTTACAAACATACCGTGTTCGAGCCAATCAGCAATACCAACTGAGTCACGTGACCCCCCGGACCTGTGCGAGCTGCTGCGCTAAAAGAATACAACGGGGCTCTATGGAGAAACCATGGCACTCCCCCTGAGTAAAAGTTGTTTCAAACAAAAACGGCTGGATGTCATTTTGCCAAATCAGCATGGCTGCGAGTGTGAGTCTTTCATCTTTTACATATCTAGCATGGATTGATCGTTTAGATCGTTAGTAGGGATGCACCGATCCGACTTTTTCAGTCCTGATACCGATAACTGGGCTTTGGGTATCGGCCGATACAGAGTACCGATCCGATACCCATTGTTCAATTAATAAACTGTATGCCTCACTGTGTGAAAGAGACTGGAATCATTCTTTTGTGCAAGGCAACATCAGGCATGACTTGGCAAGTTAACTTTTTTATTTTTTACTAGACTTCACTCAGGTGTATTATTGATGCTCTCATTGATACTATGTTTGTTTCTGAAGTGTGTGTGTGTGTGTGTGTGTGTGTATGTGTGTATGTGAGATATATAGAGAGAGAGGGGTGTGAGAGATGAGGAAGGGGCAAGAGAGAAAGAGCTGGGAGAGTGTGTATATGAGAGAGAGAGAGAGGGGGGGTGTGTGATTACTCAGCCCTTGTGGGTGAATGTAACAAGTTCCTAACGTTTTCGTTCCCCTATTGCAGGGGTGTCAAACTCATTTTCACAGAGGGCCACATCAGCATTATGGTTGCCCTCAAAGGGCCAAAGACCGTATAAATGTTAATGTAATGTAAAATAAATGTAGCTACTCATTTACATATTGTTAAACATGTTGTTTCTGTATTTATTACTTATTCAAGTTATACATATTGCATATGCATTTGCATAGATGTAGAAATATATGTTAGCTTATGTTATTTTAACAAATAATTGTAGTTTATCAGAACTCATACATATTACTCCATCAATCAATGATCAAACCATTCAAGTAAATAACAAAGAAGAATATCATCAAATACAAGCTATGACATTAAGTTTGTTCAAAACCTTTTTGTCACAGTCAAGAGGGGCAGAACTAACAACTGAGCTGCAAAGAACACGTGGGACAGATGTAGCAGATGTTACAAAAACAAATGGCTGCACACAACCTTGCAGAGGCCATACATCCAACTAATGGAAGATAGTTTAATTAACTTTAATTAACAGATTGCAGAATGGGTACAGTACAGTACAGCTCAATACACACAATTGTTAAGGGGATGCAGACCAGAGAAAGACTTTCGACTTGTTTACATCAGGGTCCCCCATTTTCAATTCGTAATGAAATTGCTATTATGTGTCTGCATGAACACACAACTGTAACTGTACTCAAAAATAACAAAATAAGGGTTGTCTCAGTTCACAACTATATTGGTCAAGTTTTGGGTGGGAATTGTTTGCGTCCCTACAGCTTCTTATTCAATTGAGCGAGATGCTCGGTTATGTCACACAGCCAGCTTGCATCCGACAGTTCAGACAATATTTCTTCAACCCTTTGTTACCTATTCCGCCTGGATCTTTTTTGTATTTTGGGCTGTAAAATTGTCAAAGAATGTCTGAGGAGTAAGTGCTTTTGGCTTTTTTCCTTTGTTACTTCATCAATACCTCAGATGTTCAACATACATGTATGTGTAAGAATGTGTAATAACTAAGGCTGTCAAAGTTAAAGCTTTATTAACGCATTAACCCACAATTATTTTAACGCCGCTATTTTTTAACCCAAGATTAACGTTAAAAAAAAAAAAAAAATCCAGAGCTCTTGGGGGGCCACATCAAATGACGTGGCGGGCCACATTTGGCCCGCGGGCCATGAGTTTGACACCTATGCCCTATTGTTTCATCCACATTATTCATTGTTTTAAATTATAATTTTATTTTAAGTTATTTTGTGCATCACTCTGTTTTGAATTTGATGCAAATTTGCAATGCATGAGGGTCATCCTTTTGTGTTAAATGGCTGCATAAAGCAAGCATTTGTTGACTCGCATGTTGATAAGAGTATTAAAATTTGGAACTTGAAAAAGATCCGTTTAACACTTTGGGTGCCGGGAAACGCTTAAACACGTCATTCCCGGCCATGCTCAAGTTGCCGAAGATGCTTTAGAGCGTCTTTAATATCAATATTTCAAAAATCTGGGATCGGATTCATATGTCCCCTCCGCTGGCCTGAGATCCACCAGGAGGACCCACTGAGCTCTCTGGCGGTTCAGGAGCGCCATCTGGTGGCCGATCGGCGCAATCGCTTAACAGGAAGTGCCGTAGAGGTTGTGCTGGACGGCCGTATTACTTCCGGGCACTCGCTAATAGGTCCCGGGACTCGATCTCGACACACTACATAGCGATCGATTGCCAATAACTCGATAAACAACATGATTTGGACGTATATACCATTATACAAGCTGGAGATGGACCGGGTAAATCTACATCCCATAATGATAACATTTCTACTCTACGATGATCGCCCAACGGCGCGCGGAGACTGGGGTGAGTTTTAGAGTGTAAAGTTACCATCTTCGATACTAACTGCTATTATCAACATTTGACCCACATTAGATGATTGGTATAACGCTGCCCACGGAATTATAAACGCCCCCTAGCCCATCCGGTCAACATCAGATGACGTGTAGTAACTTCTAGAAGTACGTCTAGTTGGAATTTTTTATATCGCGCTGATTGCCATAAAACTGTATTGCATCATCAATATAATGTATTTGGGGCTATAGATCACGTTCTGGAGAAAGCTGCAGAAAGAGATGAAAACATACTTATACATTAGACCATACTTTACTATGAATATGTGAATGAAAAAGTTTAACGTTGCTACACAATGAACAATACATATAGGACTTTGAATGGGCCCTAATAATGGCAATGTAGCAATAGAATTTAAAAAGTTATAGCCCTGCAAAGAAGGGGACTTTCTCTATAGACAAATAGAGCCGGCAACCTACGGTTGATAATGAATTTAACCCATGGCAGCCAAAGTGTTAAGGTAGAAAAAAAATAAAAAATGCGATTAATTTGCGATTAATCATGAGTTAACTATGGACAATCATGCGATTAATCGAGTTAAATATTTTAATCGATTGACAGCACTACTTAAAACATTACTTTCCTAACTTAGTGAAACAATTTTACAAATTAACACCGATATAAATGTACTGAATTGTTATTTATTATTAACTCTTTCCCTGACAACAACGATTATATACGTTATTGCGTGCCATTCTTTGAACGCCAACCACGTATATATGCGTTATTTGATCGTTATTTATTTTATTCGCTATTTCCATTCATTATCCATCCAGGGAGCCAGTGTTAATTTTGTCAACTAAAATGATGACGAAAGATGTTCGTCAACGAAGGTTTTTTTTCATGACGGCAACGAGACGTGACGTTATTGAAGACCATGTGACGCTAACGAGACTAAATAGTTTAGTATATATTGTTGACCACAACTGAGGACATTTACAAAAACCAGGACGAAATTTCTCTTCATGTATGTTGATATTGTTGACTAAAACAAGACTAGACAAAATAATTATAACTTTTCTTAATGCCATCGTCCCAACAGAGCAGTGTGACGGGGAGCTCTGTTATTAGCATTAGCTGAAGAGCTATTTGAAAAGCTAGTTTTAGCTTAACGTTACCTTGGCTAAAGTTGGGACTATTCATAATCCAGCTGCAGACCTGCAAGCAAAGTACAGCAAGTTGGCAAAGGAGTATTCCAAGGTAAATCACTTTTTCACCAGTAACGTTACATTGTTTGTATTTCCATCTAGCTCGCGTTAACTAGTGGCTAACCTAGCTCACGCTAATGTGGCTAACTGATCGACCTCTCGCACACAATTAATGACATGTTGCGGACAGCCATACCAGTGACAATGTTTAGCTTTTAGTGTCAAATGATAAGAGTCTGAGGCGGAGTCTCAAAAGAGAATGTTGAATATTTATTGTGCATTAAAAATCACAACAGAGCCTCTGCTACTAGCTAACCTAAACGGAGCCTTCTGGAAGCAAGTGCAACAACGTATACTGTCCGTGTGGAACCAATGTGCCAACAACCTTTCCGTGGGTGAAGCATAGTTGAGCATAGTTGTCATTTAATGATACTAATACTAATCTATACAATCACCTGTTGAATAAATACCATTACTTTCTAGTTATTACTAAAAAACAGTATATATAAAACAGTAGCTGTAAAAAAGAAAAAAAAGTTTTATAATTTATAAAATATAATTTCTTTAGTACATTAACACTTTGGTTGCCTAAGGTTAAATTAATGATATACCATAGATTGCCAGCGCTATTTGTCTATGGAGAAAGTCCCCTTCTTTGCAGGGCTATAACTTTTTAAATTCTATTGCTACATTGCCATTATTAGGGCCCATTCAAAGTCCTATATGTATTGTTCATTGTGTAGCAACGTTAAACTTTTTCATTCACATATTCATAGTAAAGTATGGTCTAATGTATAAGTATGTTTTCATCTCTTTCTGCAGCTTTCTCCAGAACGTGATATATAGCCCCAAATGCATTATATTGATGATGAAATACAGTTTGATGGCAATCAGCGCGATATAAAAAATTCCAACTAGACGTACTTCTAGAAGTTACTACACGTCATCTGATGTTGACCGGATGGGCGAGGGGGCGTTTATAATTCCGTGGGCAGCGTTATACCAATCATCTAATGTGGGTCAAATGTTGATAATATCAGTTATTATCGAAGACGGTAACGTTACACGCTGAAACTCACCCCAGTCTCCGCGCGCCGTTGGGCGATCATCGTCGAGTAGAAATTTTATCATTATGGGATATATTATTACCCGGTCCATCTCCAGCTTGTATAATGGTATATACGTCCAAATCATGTTGTTTATCGAGTTATTGGCAATCGATCGCTATGTAGTGTGACGAGCTAGAGTGCCGGAACCTATCCCGAGTGGCCGGAAGCAATACGGACATCTAGCACAACCTCTACTGCGCTTCCTGTTAAGCGGTTGCGCGATCGGCCACCAGATGGCGCTCCTGAACCGCCAGAGAGCTCAGTGGGTCCTGCTGGTGTATCTCAGGCCAGCGGAGGGACATTATGAATCCGATCGCAGATTTTTGAAATATTGATATAAAGACGACGTACAGCGTCCCCCGGCAACTTTAGCATGGCCAGCAAAGACGTCTAAAGACGGGTCCCGGCACCCAAAGTGTTAAGGTAAAAAAAAATTAAACTAAATTTAAATGCGATTAATTTGCGATTAATCGCGAGTTAACTATGGACAATCATGCGATTAATAGAGTTAAATATTTTAATCGTTTGACAGCACTATATAATACACATTGCGGCCTCCCAGGAATTACCCTAAACCGCTCTAAAACCATACTTATATTCACCACGGTATAAAACGGGAATGTATGGATGGAAAAATAATTTCTTTTTCACATCTTGAACGATAGATACTCGATGTCAAATGGGCCATAGTATTGCATCCATAGCTATAATATAGAATATAGTTATAGCCAGTGATGCAGTGGTGGTCCCACGCGGTACCACGCCGTCCTAGCAGTTTTTTCTGAGCAGAAGTACGCGCACGGATGTGCATGCGTGTGCACACACAAATGCGTTCACAACTTTCACTCACTCGTCGCGCCGTGCGCCAAGTACCGGCACTTATCTATCACCTAGACTTTGCATAACAATAGGATACCAATAACATAACAAAGAAGGAGAAGTGCAAAACCAAAATACAAGCCCTGTGGGGGTTTGCTTGATCTGTGGAGCCTCTCACTATGTGACAAATGGTCCCGACTGGAAGGATGAGGCATTAAGTTGTGCTTCAGAAGGAAACTGTCCTTCTGTAAACTAAGTTACATTGTTAATTTAGTTTGTATTTACTTTTCTAGTTTAAGTTAATTCAATTAAAGAAATTGTAACAACAATTACATTTAAAACAGTTTGTTTTTCAACCATATCTGTTGACAATAGAATTTCTTTATATATTGAAGGCTACACCCTGCTACCCTTTTCAGCTTCTCTATTTCAAGGCAATATTTACAAAAACTAAACTAAAACTAGTAATTTCCTATACAAACATGTTTCCTACTATTTAGGTATGCATAATAATCATCTGTTCTGTGCGCACGCGAGGGAACATGTATGCACATGCACATGCGCGCGCGTGGCGTCCAGGCACTTCTGATATTACGACTGCACCCCTGGTTATAGCGCTGCAAACAAGGTGAGCGACTCCATTGGTTTAATGCGTGGCAGCACATAGTCAAACAAGGTGAGCGACTCCATTGGTTTAATGCGTGGCAGCACATAGTCAAACAAGGTGAGCGACTCCATTGGTTTAATGCGTGGCAGCACATAGTCAAACAAGGTGAGCGACTCCATTGGTTTAATGCGTGGCAGCACATAGTCAAACAAGGTGAGCGACTCCATTGGTTTAATGCGTGGCAGCACATAGTCAAACAAGGTGAGCGACTCCATTGGTTTAATGCGTGGCAGCACATAGTCAAACAAGGTGAGCGACTCCATTGGTTTAATGCGTGGCAGCACATAGCCAAACAAGGTGACCGACTCCATTGGTTTAATGCGTGGCAGCACATAGTCAAACAAGGTGAGCGACTCCATTGGTTTAATGCGTGGCAGCACATAGTGACCGACTCCATTGGTTGAATGCGTGGCAGCACATAGTGACCGACTCCATTGGTTTAATGCGTGGCAGCACATGGCCATATCACGTTCCCAGCGCGGCAGAGAAAGAGTTGAAATTAAATAACAAAACAAAAAAAGAATTAAAAAAATAAATAATACATTTTAATTGTCTCCGATACCCGATCTACCTATTTTAGTCATATCGGGGCCGACATCCGATATCAATATCAGAGCATCCCTAATAGTTAGCATGGCTAACAAATCGTTAGCCTCATAGCATAATTGCCTAAGTCATTTTTCAAGACTTTCGGAAAAGAAGAAAAAACTAATTTTGGCACAAGCCACACGAGTGAGTTGGGCAGAAAGGGATTTGTAACATAACAAGGTTCTGATTGGCTGAGGACACAGCCACTAAGCCAGGGTGGTGCAGCAGTGTGAGGAGAGTAGAGTTAGGCAGAAATATCAATTTGGCCAAAAAATTACTTAAGCAATTATGCTATGAGGCTAACGAAATGCAATATTGTCGTCTGCCCCGTTGTTCTGACTAGAACAGAGTCCGACGTATACAGCAAACAGGTCTATAGGGGCGCAGTGCCACTATGACAATGCGCCAATGCGTTTAATAACAATACGTTATAAAAAAATAAATATATTAGTGCTGTCAGGCGATTAAAAAAATGAATCTAATTAATTACAGGATTTGTAATTAATTAATCTAATTAATCGCATTTTAATCGCATAACCATTTTATGCCTGATATTCTATATTCTATAATCATATTTCAAATTGCATGTGTCCGGATGGCAGAATTCAGTACTGTATCTACAAAACCTTCTGTTTAACCATCTTCCATCTATTAATTTGCTTAGATTTTTCAGGTCTGGTCAATTTGAGCATAGTGTTATTCACTGTCAAAGATAAATAAAAAAAAATGTATTGATATTCTCATTTGGTTCATTACAATTGACTCAAGCCTAGTAACAGACACAGTATTTCTGACACTGGGAATACATTCCCTGAGATCCATAGATGTCCCTAGAATCAGATACCAAGAACATGCAAATGGACCATATAAAAAAAAGTCTGTAATGTGTATTCTACGTTCTTATGGAATGAATGAGATAAAAAAAAAATGTATTAAAAAAAAAAAAAAAAAAAGTTGTAATTAATTTTGAGTTAATTTTCATAACGCGATAATTTGCTGTGTGATTAATTAATCTAATTAACGCGATAAACTGACAGCCCTAAAATATATATATATATAGTCTATATACACAAACTTTTTTTTTTTTTTTTTGCAGTGAAAGTTTGGAGGCAGCTTATGAACAGACACATCATTGTCTAAATGATTGCTCGGTCCTCTGTTACACTGTGTGTGTGTGGGTTTTAACTTGCAGGTAATTACAGCAAATTACTTTCTTTATTGCAAATGTCTTTGCCTCCCAGACGGACCAGCAGCCCGTCTGGGCTGTGGGTAATATTTTTTTTCTTCTTTACTCACCAGAGAAGCGCAGAGTGAAAGAAAAAAGACGGAGAGAGAAAGCGAGGAACAGAGAAAGCAATCGAACTAGGGATGTCCCCACTACATTTGTGTACTTGCCGATAGCAAGCACCGATATGAGTACTTAATAATACCATTATAGTTCTAACGACTTTGAAAACATGTTTTAAAAGATGTTCCTCACTTTCTGACTAACAAATGAAAGATACAACATGTCAGTCTTTTGAAGTTAAAATAATATATATAAAATATATAAAAATATAACATTTTGAACATTCAACTTTGTGTTTTCCTGAACGAACATGGCACTGAGTAGTAGTAGTATCATAGTAGTTTCAAAGAGTATGGGTACATGAGCACAGTATCGCTACATCGAACCATATGACTTTTTAATGTACCCCGGTTTCAATCCCATGGTGCAATGAAGCATTTATATGGCGACGTCAAAATGAAATAGTCGACAACCAGGTTGAAGCACATGATTAGGCAGAAAGCACAGAGTTCAAGCACCCAGAGAGGAATAACCCACTCTGGCATTCCACTCTGGGTGGAATTCACGAAGACACACACACACACACACACACGCACACACACTGACCGGTATGCGTGCTCGTGACCTGAAGGCGGCGACTCTCCGGATGTCCTCCTCTGTAGCTTTGAAGGGCACCGCCAGGATGGTGGGGTAGGTGTCACACAGCTCGTAGTTCGAATTGATAAATGTGATGCGCCACTTGTCGTTGGGCAAGCCCTGAGGGGAGGCGGGGACACAACCGACCAATCAGACTCTTTATGTCTACTAATGGGAGTTAGGATTTAAATCGAACAGGGTTAACAGGAATGTTCAAACTGTTACAGGAATCCATCTCAGCGCCACACGGCTTGTAGTTGTTATTGATGAGTTTGATATGCCAACTTCTAATTGGGCAAGCTGTGGAAGAGGCGGGGAGGAGACATGCGACTAGGGCTGACCTTCAAAGCTTTTTTTGGCAATCGAAGCTTCGGGGCCGAGCTTCGATTTTAATTCGAAGCTTCAAAAGAAATATATATATAATAATTTTAAAAAATAATTATAATTTTTATTTTTTTATTATTATCTTATGTTGTGGGACTTGTACAGCACTTTGGTAAACTTTGTTGTTTTTAAATGTGCTCTATAAATAAAGTGGATTGGATTAATTAATTAAGTAGCCCCTTTCGTGACTGTGACGCAGCCAACAAGGTTTCACTCGGCTGCGCTGCCTGGGTGCAGTGGGGCTGCTCTCACAGCCAACGACATGACATTACATAATTATGTTGCAACCTTCGTCTATCAAGCAAACAATTATATAAATATTTATATGTAGTTGATAGACAAAGGCAGAATTCGACTTAATTAAGCACGTTTTATTAAGACATATTTTTATATGGGTCGGGACACTTTAAAAAAGCAGCACAATGAACACAAATCTGTCCGACATATCTTAAATAACAAACGGCATTGCTTCGCTTCTTCGTCGACATGTCTGCTGCACATGTCCTTGTTGTTTTCAACACAGATAATCTCCACGTGCTTGTTGTAGAGAGGTGGAGTCGAGGCGCCGCTTACTTTCGTTTCATTGGAATGGAGGCGGGAAGGCGCCGCTTACTTTCGTTTAATCGGAATGGAGGCGCAAGATTTTGGAGGCAAAAAAAAAACGTTGATTTATTTTTTTCCCGAAGCTTGTGCCATCGAACGAAGCTTCGAAGCTTCGAAGTATTTAAGACAGCCCTACATGATGCGACCAATCGGAATTATGATCTACCAATTTGAATCCTGATCTAAAGTTTTGGGACACTCTAAAAGAAAAAGAGTGGTAGATCCATCTAGTTTAATTTCAGCCCACGCAGAAATTCATTGCGCCAGTGTTTTCATTCTTGAGATATTAGAAGTTGAAGCCATCAGCGTTTTCCATGGAAGCCAGTGGACTATCAAGCTGTGTCTCTGGAAAATAACATTTAACAGGATAGTTCAGATTTCTGGACATGAAGTTGTATGAAATACTTGCCAGTAGTGTAGTGGATGAAAATCTATTAGCTTACTTACTGAGTCCCGTGGTCAGAGTTCTGACTGGGTTCTGAGTGAGCCCGGGAAGCTTCAGACAGGCAGCAACAGGCTCACAAAACCAAAACAGTTTAAATCTACACCACAACATGCAGGCAAAGGGTTATCCACCTCCAAAACAAAAACAGTCCTCCAGCATTCTCAAACAGTTGAACAGCCACGGTAACTGTAAAAGTAATACACCAGCTTTTTCCAAGAAACAAAATAGTGCAAAGTGATTGCAGAATCTGAAGTGCTGGAGGACGATGGTTGTGTGTTAGAAACAGGTAACCCTTTTGCCTGCATGTTGTGGTGTGCATTAAAACATGTTGCCTGCATGTTGTGGTGTGCATTAAAACATGTTGCCTGCATGTTGTGGTGTGCATTAAAACATTTTGCCTGCATGTTGTGGTGTGCATTAAAACATGTTGCCTGCATGTTGTGGTGTGCATTAAAACATGTTGCCTGCATGTTGTGGTGTGCATTAAAACATGTTGCCTGCATGTTGTGGTGTGCATTAAAACATGTTGCCTGCATGTTGTGCATTAAAACCTTTGCTTTCGTTCACTCAGGACCCGGCCAGATTGCCGACCATGGGACTCGGTAAGTGAGGCAATAGCTTTGCATCCACACTACTGGATTGAGCATTTCACACAACTTCATGTCCAAAAATCTAAACTATCCCTTTAACCTCTTAACTCATTAGTAGTTTGTTACACGCTACACGCTAAACAGCGCCCCAGTTCCGGAATAATCCAGTCTTTTTCCATAGATCGCGAGATAGGACGCATTATATGCAATAAGGCCGAATCATTCTGGTTGATTCCCTGAAACCCCAAATACTCCCAAATCAAAGGTATATGACATACCTTCACAAAATCATCATGGGGGGGGGGGGGGGGGGGTAGAAAACGCTTGGTTTATGTCCGGTAAAAGTAAGCCACTGTGATCGTTACAGGAACATGTTTCAGGTTCGGTAAAATAGACATAGGGGGTCCTTACCTCAGCCAGGAGGTACACCAAAAAGAATAATTCCAATGATCCCATCGGCGATTGCGATTACTCGTTTATATGTAATTACACGTGTTTACGGGACACTATAGGTTTTGAGGCGAGCAGATCTGCTAGCGATTGCTTTGCAGGAGCTCCTCCCCCACAGAGTGAGTCTCGATAGTCCATTTCATTCATTGCCTCTCCTGTTCCCTTTCTATCAGAGTTCAAAAGGTAGGCAATACTGCCACCTGGTGATATTCGATCGTCATTGCAATTCCAACGTAGGTAGTTGAATCATAGACACCTAGATGGCTCCGGCTGACCGTATAGAATGGGGATCAAAGCAAAATATCAAAGGATGAAAACCAGAGTATACTCGGGTTTCTGGCGCTCAACCGTTGGCGAGATAACCCGCCTATACTCAGGTATGGCCGTGAAAGAGTTAACAGACGGGCAGAAAAGTGGCCATTTTATTACTTGAACTTGACTGCATACTTTTTTTGAAAAGCATATCTTTATACTTATAGCACATGCATACGCCTGGTCTCTTTTGAAAGATAACATTCTGAAGTTTCTTACACATTAAAGAAAAATCACTTTTAGTGCTAATGAAATAGAGTAACATAGGGCTGAACTTGAACTGAACTGTAGTAGTTGCAATATCCAAAGAAATAATATCCCAAAAAGTTTGTATAAGCTGGGAAACACTGTGGGTCCATAGCCTGAATGGGTCCATAGCCATGTCCAAATTACATACAAATCTGTTCAGAAATGGGTGATTTAGAGCAATTTTGGCTACAACCCTGTCAAATAACGGCGAAAAACAGTTCCAGAGCCTCGGGAGTGGTAATCCGAGTCTTGCATGTACAAAGTTGCACGCCTGACATATGGGCATGTAACTCGAGAACCGCTGAACGGATTTTGTCGATTGAGGTGGCTGGGCGATATGGCCAAAAACGTTATCGCGATAAAATTATAAAATTATTTTCACAGCTAAAGAGATTGGTTTTATCGGGTATCACAGTGGCTAAAAAGCTGATAGCATCACGATGGTTCCAACTGGAAAAAATTTGCCGAAAGGTCTGGATTATTACATATCTCGATGTGATCTATCAAGAAATATCTACAGCAAGAATTTTGGGTCTCAATGAATCCAAAATGACATTGTGGTTAGAAGTGGTGGAGAAAATAAAAGCTAGCATATAATGGTAATGTCTGGTTAGGAGCGAGTGAAAGTGGATGGATTATCCAATGGGGGGTCCGGGAGGGGGGGTACGAGCTGGAGCATATGTGTGTAGGTTTTTAGATAACAGGTATTAAGGGTATATCCTATATATGACAATTAACTAAAATGTGATTTCATTGGATGTGCACTGTTAATAATGCTTGTATATCTTATCGTGTGTTGTCATGTTTGTTTATGTGTTTGTTTAAAAAATAATAAAAAAATAAAATGCAAAAAAAAAATTATTTTCATATAACTCGATATCGATAATTATCGTCGATATAATGTCTGTCAAGTTTAATTAACTTCTTATGCCCGGCGCCGATGGACGGGCTATTAATAGACTTGTTTTGCTGCTGCGAATGTCTCGAGTTGATGTCGTCATCAGTCCGCGCACGTTAGCAGTTAGCCAGAGCAAGCAGTGTATTCCATGACAATGTACTAAATATGACCCTAAAATACTCCGTTCCGCCCCAATACATTGCAACGACGTCCACTGTATACCCCACACTACTATAAACGTGGCCTCAGAATTCACGCCACACACCCACTCGGCACGTAAATTATAAAATAGCGCCGTGCAAGCTAATTATCCTAGCCAGCCTTGTTGACTACTGGAGTCCTACCTCCGGGTCTCCTTCCGCTGTCGGCCATCTCCTTCACTGATTGGTTGTTAGTGCGTGTGCTCATATCCAAGCTTGGAAAATCGATATATCGAAACTTTGCGACTACATCATCATCATTAGGTGGCTTCTTCGTTCCGAAGGTTGCCTATCACTCTCCAACCCATTCTGTCCCCACTTCTTCTCTCCAACTCCGTGACTCCGCCTCTCACTCCACTCCAATCACAGACATCGTCTAACCAGCCTCTTCTTGGTCTTCCACTTCCTCTCTTTCCATCCACCTTCCCCATCACCACCTTCTTGAACATCTCCCCGCTGGATCCTCTCAGAACATGCCCGCACAACTCCATCTTTCTCTTTTTCAACCTCTCCAGCAGCTGTCCCCATGCATATCCGCTCTTCTCAGTACCTCCTCATTCTTGATCTTATCCTTCCATGTTATCTTCAGCATCTTCCTCAGTGTCCACATTTCAAAAGAGTCTATCATCCTCTTTGCCTCTTCATTCAGCGTCCATGCTTCTGCTCCGTATGAAAAGACTGACATAACATACGTTTCCAAAATCCTGGTCTTCGTTTTCCAACTTATGTTTCTTCTCAATAATTCTTTATGGTTCCAGAATGCGCCCTTTGCAATTCCGGTTCTTCTCTTAATGTCCATGTTAGCTCTTCCACCTTCACTGATCCAGCTTCCAAGGTACATGTACTCCTTCACTTGTTCAAGTTTTTCTCCATCCACCTGTATTTTACAAACAGTTCCTGGTGTTTTTTCAATGATCATTCCTTTAGTTTTCTTTGTGTTTAGTGACATTCCATAGTTTTTGCATTCGACATTCAGCTTATTCATCATGTCCTGTAGATCTTCTTGACAGTTACAGACTATAGCAGTGTCATCCGCGTATCTTATATTGGTGATGTTCTCTTCGCCAAGTTTTACTCCTTTCCCTCCTCTCAGACCTTTTTTCATCAGTGATTCACTGTACATATTAAAGAGTACAGGGGACAAGATGCATCCTACGTTTCATGTTTATTTCGAGGAAATAATTTATCGCGATAGTTGTCGTTATCGTTTTATCGCCCAGCCCTAACCCAGCGTCTCCAGTATTCGTGGTGAGCGACTTGCCCACTGCACCACGTAGCCGCCCTATAGGGCTTTAATTCTATATATTATATGTTTTATAAAAAATGCAGACCCGAGCCGCCAGACGCTCGCAAAGTGGCGTGTCGCGCTGGTGGGCAAAGCGTCCTAAAGAGGGCCCGGGCCGTTGCCAGTTAAGAGGTTAAGTCAATCTAAGTAGTTTATCGTGTTATGAAACAAAAAGCCGGTTGGAAGGCGCTATATGTGCTTTTAACACTACTGGTGGCTGACATTTTAGACATGCGTTTTTCTGACCACAATTCCTGCTTCCATGTAGGGGAACCACACACATTCAACAGAACAGTGGGGCACTCAGCAAGGCTGTCCCTTGACACCTCCCTGGTTTCTGCTTCGAGCAGCTCACCTGTCGTCTAAACTCCTCCATTGGTTTGTAAACATTCCAGCCATTCTCCTCGTACTTCTCCTGACTCAAATAGGCAAACACAGGCTGTAGGAGAAGAGAGAGAGAGTGAGAGGAGAGAAATATGATTATTTATTATAAAGGAGTGTTGGTATTATGTATTGTTGCCCAGCAGGGGAGAAGCTAGCTGGCTGGGCTGAGTTTGGTCAACATTATTACGGAGAACTAACTAACCAACTAATTACAATGGTAGCATGTCTAGAGAGAACAATGACTAGATGGATAGAGAGGTGAGGAAGGTCATATAGGAAGGTAGACCACTAAGAACACAGCTGTGTGATAAATAACACCATATATAACTTGATTATCCATATAACTTGATATCTGCACAGGTATGGAAAGTCCCATGTTAATCCAATTGATTTTCATAGTATTTGACCACATGGTAATAGGACAGACACACAGACGGAGAGAGAGACAGACAGACATATAGAGACAGACAGACAGGTAAGTAGGTGGACAAATGAGGCCCCGTTTAGACGAGCGTTTTGTGAACAGAAACCGCAAAAGTCATCTTGCGGTTTCACTTTTAATTTTATGTTTAGACGAGCGTTTTGGAGTGGAATTCTCCGTGCAGACGACGCTGTAACGACGGAGACCCGCTGTCACACGATTGGCGCATATGTCACATGACGTGCTGTGAAGACCCGCCCTACTCTGCCTCTGATTCGCAGACTGTGGATGGGGAATGTGATTGCACCAAAGCAGAGTCACTCACAGACAGTGGGTCCACTCACGCCGCGGGACAGATTCTTGTGTATTTAACCCTTTCACTGCCACACGACAGCCGGTTGTGTGATAGTAAAGGGGTAACCTTCTGTCGTGTGGCAGTGAAAGGGTTAAAAGTACTGCCAATGTAGCCTTCAGGTGATCTCCGTTGATATAAGTCAGACATACTTGCTTTGTTTACGTCTCGGCTACTGGCGCATACCTGCTACCTGTGACGTAAGCAGTACGCGCGACCAGAGCCGTGACAAACCTTTCGTCATCGTTTTAACAGATTTATACGGTTTGACAGTTTAGACGAAAGCGCAAAGCTTTTGCGTTTCTAGGAATTCCACCCTGGAAGGTAGTCTCACTTTTTTGCGGTTTCACCCCGTAAAAACGCAGTTTCCGTATAAACGAAAGGCACATCCGTAAAAATATTTTTGCGGATTCACCTGCTAGCGTTTCCGTCTAAACGGGGCCTGAGATGACAGACAGACAAGTAGGTAGGTAAGGCAGACAGGTGTAACGTACCAGTCCATGTGAGAGAGGGAAGGTGTATCTGAAGAGGATGTCAAAGATGTCTCTCCTACTGTGACCTTCCTGTTTCAGAGCGAACCTCAGGTTCCTCATGTCCTGAAAACGCCCACATGTAGATACATTGACCAAAATAAATCCACGTGTAAATGGGAAATGGCCGAGTGCAAGTGAGCCGCACACACACACACACACACACACACACACACACACATACAAGCACAGACACAAAACAGCAAACAGGCACACACTGACAAAACAATTCATACAAATATACAATATGTATAAATATTAGGGATGTTCGATATTGGCTTTTTTACCGATACCGATATAGTCCAACTCTTAATTTCCGATACCGATATCAACCGATACAGATATATGCAGGGTTTCCCCCCCCCCCCCCAAAAAACGGAATAATTTCAGGTAATTAACATTACATATCTCTTGTCGTGTAATTAACACAACATTATGCATACTTTGACAATAAATAAAATAATAATTTGTTCTTACTTGCCTGGGTAAATAAATGTTAAATAAATGTAAAAAAAAAAATTAAGAAAAGAAAACGGATACCAATATTTTCCGATATCACATTTTTATGCCAATATCGGCCGATAATATCGGTAGGCCGATAATATCGGACATCCCTAATAAATAAATAATATATATATATATATATATATATATATATACACACACACAAAAAAAGCATTCCAGGCACGCACACACCGAAATTAAGAATAAAACATACATAATAAAATGTATATACAACAATATATAAAAAGGGTACTACATGAGTGCGTGTGTGCATGTGCATCCCCACCTATGCACATGCACACGCACACACACCTTGCAGGTGATGTCCAGGCCATAAGAGTTCTCTCCTCGACTAGAAGCCCCGCCCATCTTCTCCACCCGACCAATGGCTCCCAGCGGAATGTTCAACGTCACCGCCGTGTCCTGTAAACAGACACACACACAACAGGAGTTTTATACAGAGCATTTAAGTTCCGACAGAAAGGTGGTCCATTCAACACTCTCACTGTTACCTGCATCACATCCATTCTGCTGCCGTTGTCACCATACTGGAATTACTAACTTCGATATACGATACCTTGAAAAGTATCGATATTCTATACCCTTTTCGATACCACAGGGAAAAACTTACAACATTGAGGGCATAACAGTTTCGATTAGATTTTTATTTACAGATAACGGGGCTATAACAACAACAGCAGAATGGCTAGTAAACAATAATAAAATTTTTACATATAAGACAATTTATATAAAAACTCTTGGGTGCCTAAGACTTTTGCACAGTACTGTGTTTTCTATCCGTGTTTTTTTATCCAAACACACACACACACACATATATACAGATGAAGCCTTTAGTTTTCATGACCACTTTGCCGCGACGGGCGCACGGAGATCTCACGTCATGGAAATTAATTAGGAAATCAGGTTGCTGTTCTGTTATACGCCCGCCAGGAGGCGCACAGTCAACAACGGCCCGACAGGCGGCTGTTAACTTCAAGGAGGCTCATAACTAAACACGCAATGTTGCTCAATTAAAGAATTAAACAGTTAGAACCTGTCAAAATCAGCAGTCAAAGTGTATATTTTCGGGCAGCTGGTGGCTGCTCTCTGTTCATTGGCGAGGAGCTCCACGCTCGACAAAAGGGAGAGAGAGGCAGAGAGAGAATGAGAGATAATGGACTAAATGCAGTGCAATGTTGTGTTCTGACCACATGTTTTGGCTAAAATACATAGTATTGTATTGTATTGTACAGTATGTATGTATAGTATTGTATGCCTCGTTTTATAAACATTTTGGGCCCGACGCGCGGCTTTGTTTATAATGGATATATTTTGTCTTGTGGCTTGTACCCATGCCCCTCACGCGGACGACCCGGGTTTGAATCCCGCTTTGTATTTTATTTTTATTATTATTTATAAAATGAAATGGAGTTCTGAATGGCTAAATGCATATTAAGGGCGCTTTCACATATAGTTTTGGTGGACTCGGTGCGGACTCGGTGCAGTTCTGGGGGTGAAGTTGCAACATTGTTGCATTCTTCTTCTAACCCCAACTAACCTTACTGTCAAGTTAAATAAAAGAAAATACGTTTTTATTTTTTTACATTATCTAACGTTAAAACGAACCTAAACTAACGTTACAACTAACCTAAAGTCAGTTTAGGTTCGTGTTTACGTTAGATAATGTACAAAATAAACGTATTTCCAGTGTTTTAGACCTCGCTCTTTTATTTTGAAGCCTCGTTTTTTGCATGCGTGTGCGGTGGGTTGGTTGAGAAGGGAGTTTTCAGGGCAGCGTGAACCAAATGAAAAATGCAACAATGTTGCAACTTCACCCCCAGAACTGCACCGAGTCCGCACCGAGTCCACCAAAACTATATGTGAAAGCGCCCTTAACACTTTGGCTGCCAGGAGCCGTGTTAAAGCGTCATTCCCGGCCATGCTCAAGTTGCCGATGACGCTTTACAGCGTCTTTAATATCAATATTTCAAAAATCTGGAATCGGATTCATATTTCCCCTCCGCTGGCCTGAGATCCACCAGGAGGACCCACTGAGCTCTCTGGCGGTTCATGAGCGCCATCTGGTGGCCGATCGGCGCAATCGCTTAACAGGAAGCGCAGTAGAGGTTTTGCTGGACGGCCGTATTGCTTCCGGGCACTCGGTACATGTCCCGGGACTCTGGCTCGTCACGCTACATAGCGATCGATTGCCAATAACTCGATAAACAACATGATTTGGACGTATATACCATTATACAAGCTGGAGATGGACCGGGTAAATCGCCATCCCATAATGATAAAATTTCTACTCTACGATGATCGCCCAACGGCGCGCGGAGACTGGGGTGAGTTTTAGCGTGTAACGTTACCGTCTTCGATACTAACTGCTATTATCAACATTTGACCCACATTAGATGATTGGTATAACGCTGCCCACAGAATTATAAACGCCCCCTCGCCCATCCGGTCAACATCAGATGACGTGTAGTAACTTCTAGAAGTACGTCTAGTTGGAATTTTTTATATCGCGCTGATTGCCATCAAACTGTATTTCATCATCAATATAATGCATTTGGGGCTATATATCACGTTCTGGAGAAAGCTGCAGAAAGAGATGAAAACATACTTATACATTAGACCATACTTTACTATGAATATGTGAATGAAAAAGTTTAACGTTGCTACACAATGAACAATACATATAGGACTTTGAATGGGCCCTAATAATGGCAATGTAGCAATAGAATTTAAAAAGTTATAGCCCTGCAAAGAAGGGGACTTTCTCCATAGACAAATAGCGCTGGCAATCTATGGTATATCATGAATTTAACCCATGGCAGCCAAAGTGTTAATATGTATTTAGCCATTTAGAACTCCATTTCATTTTATAAATAATACAAATAAAATACAAAGCGGGATTCAAACCCGGGTCGTCCGCGTGAGGGGCATGCCCATGGGTACAAGCCACAAGACCAGGGCCCTAGACAAAATATATCCATTATATATCCATTATAAACAAAGCCGCGCGTCGGGCCCAAAATGTTTACAAAACGAGGCATACAATACTATACATACATACTGTACAATACAATACTATGTATTTTAGCCAAAACATGTGGTCAGAACATAACATTGCACTGCATTTAGTCCATTCGCTCTCTGCCTCTCTCTCCCTTTGTCGAGGGCAGAGCTCCTGAATGAACAGAAAGCAGGCACGTCGGCACGTTGTCACCAGCTGTATTCGAGCGCCCCCGCTGGTCATTGTTACTGTTAATACGGTGCCCAAACGGTGGTCCAATGACTATCCGTGGCTTCATCTGTACACACTACTGTGAGAAAATAATAATCACACACAAAGGGACAATGGCTTATAGCAGCCTTAATGATTTTAGAATATTTCAGATAATGAAATAAAATTGTATATCATCAACCATCCAGTTAGTATTTATAGTGTAATGTTTGGCTTTAAATCATTGAACGTAGAGAGAGAAAGAGAAAGAGAGCGTGAGAGGGCTTTTCTCTCCTTCAGGTTGAAACCTGTACTACAGCGTCCTGTGTTTGTCAGCAGGAGAGGCAGCAGCAGCTACCAGTCAAACTGAACTAAAGGGCTGCATTTGTTTTAGCCGGGAGGGTAACGTCACAGTGACCAATTGCAGCCACTCTTATTGTCTGGGACCAAATACGGCCACGCCCCACTCCCAGCAAAAAGTGGGAATCTCTAGAAAGGGTTTGGGGCGGCGCTGTATACGGAAGTAGCTCTCAAGGTGACGATTAGACAACACTTTTTTGTTGTCAGTAGATGGCAGCATTGGTTTAAAATTAAAGGCTGAAAATGTTGAGAACTACAACACTGCATTTCCCAAGAGCGTTAGCACAGGTCGCAGGTCACTGGGATGGGTCTATATTCTCCGACGTGATCTGAACAGCGCTAAACTATTACTGCGACCTCGGTATAGCGACCGAGAATGGCCAACTAATTATCTTAACAAAAGTGCGCTGGTAGCGTTACATATGTTGTCTAAAGGGGGACATATGGTACAATTTAAGATTCTAATGATTAATCGGCATATAAAGGACAAGATAAAGCATCGTTAATTTGTAAGAAACCTCAATGAAAACGGCACAGGGTGCTATTGTTATGAAAATGTGATAGAATCATATAAAAATGTGGACGCATTTGGCCTACGTTCCGTTAGTAGTTTGAGTTTAATAACTTCTCAACTTTAAATGCCAACATTATTGGAAATGCGCTTACCATTGTCTCCAGAGTCAGACAAGAAGATAGATAGCTTTCTACTGAACACAAGAGGAATTTGCTATGTGGCTGTAAACTGGCATAGCTTAGCATAAACTAATGGAGGTGGATATGGACCACTAGCCTAGTAGCTGTTGGCCAAAGACACCTCTCCAGGAGTTTTAAGCTAGGCTAGTGGTCCGTATCAATTTCCATTAATTTGTCCTAAGCTAGGCTAGCTTGCAACCGGATAGCTTTCTACTAAACACAGGAAATTGTTATCCATCTCCTTGTCTGACTCCAGGGGGGAGAAGACGGTAAAGCGCATTTCCCATAATGTTGGCATGTTCCTTTAAATCTAAGATAGCATGAGATCAGCATTCATTGCGTCAGCGCACACTACACATACAGACAGTCATTTAAGCTACAGGTAGGGTATGGTCAGCATATACACAATACCCTGTGTGTCAGACATACAAACACACAGACCAAATGAGGATTGTATGTATTAATACAGGAATACATGCCTGTAATATGCTCAACGTATATTACAGGCACAATGTTAAATAGTGAAGAAGAGGAGAGTGTGAACACTCACACATACATGTGTATATTGATTCAGATGGTGGACGAGGTCAGAATATGTACACACACACAATATTGATTTGAGATAGTAAGCTAGAGGTATAATGCGGCCTGCCAATGTTGACACACACACACACACACACACACACACACACACACACACACACACACACACACACACACACACACACACACACACACACACACACACACACACACACACACACACACACACACACACACACACACACACACACACACACACACACACACACACACACACACACACACACACACACACACACACACACACACGGCAAGAGGTGATGTCAAGTCCGGCTACATCGTGGTGTCAAATGTCAGTACTGGGGAACCTCCAATACTGATACCCTGTTTAGCCTGATGATACCATACCAGTAATACTAGTATCAGCTCATTTCCCCCCCACCCAAAATGTTGTGGGCACATTCCAGACTTGCATTCATTCCCCAACTCCTTTCCGTAACCTTAACTACATAGCTAACCCTAACCCTAACCTAACCTGAACTTAACAGGTTAACAGACCCTTAAATAGATCCTTCACCTTGTGGGTTCCGGCCAATGTTCCCTCAACAAGAACAAGACTTGTGGAGAAACTGCAGCAGGACAACAAGGCATAGGCAACCCAAACACCCACCCAAACACCCACACACACGTTTGATGTTAGAGCTGGCGAGACAAAACCTTCTGAGGTGGAGGGCCACTACACTACCCACACACATGTTGGGGTTAGTTTTAAAGGGGAACTATTTGACTATTTCTTTCACTATTTGGGCACTTTTACACAATTCCTGTGAGTCTATGGAACACCTCTGTAATATATATATATTTTTTTATTCATTGTTTTGTATTTCTAATCAAGTCCTCAAAAACAGCATTTTTCTACCTCAAGATCTCGAGCCGTTTTGAGCCTGGGCTCCAGGTCCAGGTCCAGCCACTGTGTGCAGCTCATCTTGTATCTCAACATTAACATGCAGCGGTGTCTCTCTGACATCACAAATCATCACATTTTCAGATGACTCAGTTCAGTGAGGGTGAATATTGTGAGAGGAGAATTGGAAGAATGCGCCAATATGAGAATTTTGAGACATAGATCATATTAATATAAGTTCACATAGCTAGGAAACAATGCTAAACACTCAAAAAGGCCATTTATAAGATAGTTCCCCTTTAAGGTTTGCTTAACCGGTTAAGCCCTAGCCAGCCATATTCCCTGGACCTCAGGGAATGTATTCCCAGTGTCAGAAATATTGTGTCTGTTACTATGCTTGAGTAAATTGTAATGAACCAAAGGGAGAATATAAATTTGTTTCTCCATCTTTTGCAGTGAATAACACTATGCTAACATTGACCAAAAGTGAAAGATTGACACTGAGCTCTGCCACTGAGCAGATGATTAAAAAAAATGTAATACAGAAAAGTACAGTTACTTTTATTTAATGTCCATAGCTCCTCCATTTTCTACCGGATTAGATGATTTATTTTCCTAGACGTTCACAGTAAGGTAAAGAAACAATATACGTTGTATTTTATGACAATAACGCTGAAGTTTATTCGACCTGTGAGATATAAACACGACATTCAAGTCAATTTTGCAAGAAGAAAATGGTTGGCCTTCGTTTGTCTGCGGCTGGTGTGAGCTGGGTAGTGTAGTTTTATGAAATTTAGATGAAAAAAAGAATGCCAGCTAGTAGGGCTGTCTTAAATACTTGGAAGCTTCGAAGCTTCGTTTGATGGCATGAGCTTCGAACATAAAAAAAAAAAAAAATGTTGGCCTCCAAAATGCATCTCCAAGGGAATATCCCTTGGAGTTGTACACGACGGCGACACCACACAAAACATTAATAAGGTTATGCCTATGCTGCTATGACTAATGTGTTACCAAGTTGGCTAATTTAATTGTAATCATCCGCTTTTGTAGGTGCATTGTCTGCTATAATTATAAATTATAAATTAAATATAATATAATAGTTTGCTTGATAGACGAAGGTTGCAACATAATTATGTAATGTCATGTCGTTGGCTGTGAGAGCAGCCCCACTGCACCCAGGCAGCGCAGCCGAGTGAAACCTTGTTGGCTGCGTCACAGTCACGAAAGGGGCTACTTAATTAATTAATCCAATCCACTTTATTTATAGAGCACATTTAAAAACAACAAAGTTTACCAAAGTGCTGTACAAGTCTCACAACATAAGATACAAAAATAATTAAAAAAAAGTAAATTTTTATTTATTTTTTCCCTCGAAGCTTCGAATTAAAATCGAAGCTCGGCCCTGAAGCTTTGATTGCCAAAAAAAGCTTCGAAGGTCAGCCCTACCAGCTAGCAACTGCCTTCCAGGAAAGCCAATTTTATTTTTAACATTATTATTTACTAATAAAAACTATTTAAACTGAAGTGTGTCTTACTCTCATATTGCCATAGCTTACATGATAAGCAATAGCTCACTTCAGGCTGTGATATAAGATACTGTGTTACAGCTGTTAGATTCTGATCAATCTGGCCAGTATCACGTCTTCTTGTGTTATCCTCTCTCCATCCACTCCTCTGCGTTGTGTACTTTTAATGGTCCTGACGTCTCATATACTGGCTGATACAATCCTTATCTCTCCCAGTTAGTGCGATCCGCAAACCATAATAATTCTCCACCTTCGTAAGAATTCGACACCTTGACAGCATACCTTTCTTGAAAGAGCGTTGTTTATTGATATAAACAGAACCTCATAATCAGATGTTATCAAATTGTATCGTCCTTGCTATCGTCCTTCTGCTATTCAGTCCAATGGTGGTCAGGCCTGGTCGTTAGCCAAGACCATCCTCGTGGTAGCCGAAGCTAATAATGATGTGGCATCCTTCCTCCCCCCCCCCCTCTCCGTGATGAGAGGAGAGAGTCTCTAGTCAGATTGTAGTCTGCCCTTAGCCGCTCTTGGTCTGGCTTACACCCGGAACCACTGTCCACTTTATAGGATCTTCGTCATAGCAACGATAGCCCGCCCCTCTTCTGGTTGTCATGCGACGTGCTGTCATGACAACTGCTAATAACCTTTCACACATTTTAAACGTTTCATTACTGTCAAAACCTCCATCGCCTCTGCCTCTCATGTGCTGCTCCGTTATCTTTGTGTCCTGGATCGGAATTCAAAACATTCTGCTCTGCTAAACGCGGCCTGTGCCTGTGAAACCGCTGGTTCACCACCGTCTATATCATCCCGTGATGATAATGGTATTACCCTCTTAAAGCTTGTCTCTATATATCAGTTTATAAACCAAATATACATTGAAAAAACACAGTTTTCTCTCACAGCACAGAGTGGTATAATGAACAATGCATCATATCTCTCTCTCAAACAATCCATATTTTCTCTGCATCCTTTTATCTCTCTCGCATCTTTTTTTTTTTTTTTTTTTTTAATTATCCCCTTTTCTCTCCGACCATCTCATCCTCCCTCATCTCCATTTCTCCCATCTATTCTTTCATCCTTCTACCCTCTTTTCAGCCACTCTTGTCTGTCCAATCCATTTATTTTTATTTTAATCATCCATTCTTTTCCCCTCTCATCTCTCTCCCTACTCCCCCTCTATCTTTCTTTCTCTCTCTTTCCCCCTTCTTCCCCCGTCTCCCCTCCATTTATCTATTCTCCCATTCCATCTCCCCTCCTCTGTCTCTACCTCCCCTTTCTCTCCAACAACACATCTAATCAGCCTGAGGTTTGTGCCGCCACATAAATGGGCTGTGGCAGTGTACAGGTGTCTGTAGGTCCTCACCACCAAGGATGGAGAGAGAGAGAGAGAGCAAGAGAGAGAGATCAACAAGGGAGGGAATGAGGAGTGAATGGAGTGTGAGGAGGGGTGAGAGAGGTGTAGAAAGGAGAGAGATGGGAGGAAAGGAGAGAGGGGGGGGGTGAAAATAGGAGAAAGATGAAAGGCGAGAGGGTGGACGCAAAAGAAGAGGGGAGAAAGAGAGGGAGGATGAGATGAATGAGGGGAATGGGGTGAGAGTGAATAAAGAGGAGAGAGAGAGAACAGGGCAGATGGGAGGAAGGAGAGAGAGAAAGGAGGGCAGGTGCTGGCATGAAAGGAAAGAGTGATTTAACAGGGGAATAGGAGAGGGAGAGAGGGAGATCATCTCTCTCGTGTTTCTTTGTTACCATTGGAGATCATTGTTTTGAAATTGTAACAGGAAGAGGTATAATAGTTGTAAATCCAACCGAGGGCAAGATCAAACACTCGCATACATAAGAGCAGGTGAAACTGGAAAGCAGTATGATTACACTCATAGTATGTCTGCCCCACTAGGATTTGATCAACAAACATTACTCATTGCATCGCAGGCAGGGCTGCTTGCTCTCCTTCAAAATAAAAGCATGATAGAAAATAATATACTAAGCGGCACACGTGAGATTTGAGCTTTGTGTTTCCCCGTTGTTTCTCAAAGATCATGCTCTCCCACTACTGTAGAGCACTTCATACATGTTCTGCATGCTGCTATTGACCCATCTCAAACGCCACCCACTTTTCTTCATCCTCCAATCACAACTGTTGCTTCCCTCGGACAAAAGAAGCAACAGTTGTGATTGGAGGATCAAGAAAAAGGGTGGGGTCTGAGATGGGTCAATTGCTCAGTATCACAACAATGTATAGATAGAAGAGGATTCATATGCTGTTATATGGGTATACAGTGCTGAAGGCACAGAGGGATTGAAATATTAGTGACTAACTCGTTCTGGTGCCGAGAGCAGTTTCCAACTCGCCTGCACATGTTGGATGTGAAAATATGTATTTGTTTATACGACAGTTTGCCAAATGTACGAGAGAGGAGAGGGAGAGACAGGAGTGAGAGAGGGATGAGAGAGAGAGAGGGGCGAGGCAAGAGAGAGAGAGAGGGGCGAGGCAAGAGAGAGAGAGAGGGAGGAGGTGAGAGAGAGAGCGGGGGGAGGCAAGAAAGAGAGAGCAAGAGAGAGAGAGGGAGGAGGCGAGAGAAAGAGAGAGAGAGAGAGAGAGAGAGAGAGAGAGAGAGAGAGGCTCAAACCACCAGGTTTTTCAAAGCCAGAGTTGGAACCCAAAGGTGGGTCAAGGGAAGATTTAAAACGGTTGTGTTGGCCTTTCCAAGTCCTCACATGGTAAAGTAGGATGAATATAATACTGTGGGTTAGTAGATTAGTGGCGTGAAAACAAGCTACATGTTGTTAGATAAGCTGGTTAAAAAGGTACATTCCCGACATTTTGGGAAAACAAAGATTGATCAACAAGAAGATTGATATTGGTTTCATCTCTGTGTCCAGTAGCCCCAGAGAGGCAGAGAGATGTGCACGTGCATGCTAGCCTAGCTTGGCACAAGGACTGGAATAAGTAGGGAGCAGCTAGCCTAGCTTGGCACAAGGGCTGGAAGCAGTAGGGAGCAGCTAGCCTATAGCTCCGTCAAAAGTGAAGAAATACAACTTCCAACGACTCCCAACCTCTCGCCTGAAGATGGCAAATAAGTGTATTTCCCAAAATGTTGGTAGCGTTCCTTTAACCGTTTCACTGTGTACAACATACTTACTGTAATAGATGTGAAGACCGATTTTGCTCGCTAAGGACAATAAACATCCATTCTATTCCATTCTACACTACTCTACTAAACAACCAACTGGGCGCGAGAAAAACAATTCCAAAAGAGCACGTGTCCCAACAGGAAGAGACTTGAAACCCACTTCTCGTGCTCATTATATGTTGTGTGTATGAGACTAACTGTCTAATAACAGACTACTGGTTATGTAGCCTCAATGTCAGAGACACCATAGCTGGCTCCATGGGCGGATCAAACAACCTAACATCTGTCTGACACGCCAACATTACTGTGTGTGAGTGTGTGTGTGCGTGTGAGTGTATAAGTGTGTGTGTGTGTGAGTGTGTGTGTGTGCGTGTGAGTGTATAAGTGTGTGTGTGTGTGTGTGTGTGAGTGTGTGTGTGTGTGTGTGAGCAGGGAGCGAAATTAACTTTTTGACTCACCGGCCAGTGGCGGGTAGATGGGAAGAATCTACCCGCCAAGCATATTTCTTACCTGCCAACTTTTTTTTGATAAAAAAAAAATTATTATTTTATATATATTTTTTTTAATAAAATATATATATTATATAATCATACTTGTGATTGTGTTATCTGCGAGACATCGCCACCTCGCTGTCTGCAAACAGCTCCACTGTCTGTGTGTATACTCTAGTAGCCTCCAGCTCCAGCAAGGATTCTCCGGCGCTGCAGCTGGGCCCTAAACGCTACATTCAGCATGCAAAAAGATTCTCCTGAGCTACAGCTGGACCCTATTCAGCAGCCCTCACTCATGCGATGTAAGCCAGGGACTCGAATACGCATGTTGTTGTAGGACATTGATGTCAGGAGCTATCTGTAGCTACTGCTGGATGGCGTTGGGACAACGCCTCAGTGAACTATTTAGTTTACTGCAACATTTCGTAGTGACTAGTGAGCTACCTAGCCAACGGAGGTATTATGCACTGGACTATTGCTGGAGCATTTGTTGATGTCAGGAGCTATCAGTAGCTAGCCGGCTGGATAACGTTACACAATGCCTCATGTATTAAACTAAGTGAATAGTTGACTGGGTCATTTTGTAACGGTAGCTAACGTTATCTCACGAAGGTCCCACACTGACTAGACTAACGTCACGTACATGCAGCATACAGAAACAGGTGGGGAGGGGTAGGAGCAGCAGCAGCAGCAGCAGCAGCAGTGCGCGGTGCGCTGCATGTCTGTGCTGAGACAGCGAGTGAGAACTCCGCTAAAGAATTGGATCATGATTTTCGGTTTTCACATGACTATTTGATTGCCCGCCACACGGCGGTCAGACCTCTCAGTGGGAGGCGCCAAACGTAAAAACTGAGCGCCAATGGCGGGTGGCGCTCTCTAGTTTCGCCCCCTGTGTGTGAGTGTGTGTGTGTGTCATCAGATATGTAATTTAGCTCAAGTGGTAATAGGTTAGTTGGCTGTGATGATTTCCATCTGTTTTTCTCACACACACACACACACGCATTTGTGTTACATGGTTATTATAGTTAACTAAAACTAGACAAAAAAAACTAAAACTAGGTGTGAAAAAACATTTTAGTTAACTTGTGTACTTACAAAACGAACTAAAATAAATGTAAAAAAAATAAATGTTGGTGCTTAATGTTTATAGAGACCGGGACGTCTGTCTTTGTTTCACACAATACCTATTCTGAACTTCAATATTGCCCCTGACAAATACGAATACTATATTATATAAATATTATACAACAGGTAGGTCCGATCACGCATTGTGATTGGTCGAGAGTGTTCTAAACCGTGAGTATATTCATGATAGGGCGGCTGGGTGGCGTAGCGGGGATTGCGCTCGTCACCAATGCAAGAGGTCTCGAATTCCGGTGTCAGCATTGCCTGCGGCTTGGGCCAGTCGTCATACTATCTCAATTGGCAGAGGTAATTCGATGTCGATGGGTGGGGATTGGACGTTGTGGACAGCGACTCCTACAGGTCGGTTGGGTGACGCCTGCACAGCAGAGACAGGAAGTATCGGGGCAGCGTGAGCCTCCCGCGCGTTACTCCTCGCCACCGAGTCCGCGCTGTCTGGTGAAAATATGCGACAGGCTGCCTCCGGAGGGGACACGTGATGCAAGGCTTCTATCCTCACTACAACCGACCAGTGGGGGGCATAGTCTAGCAACGTTCAAGACAGGGGAGGGGAGAATTGGCAATACGAAATTGGGATGGGAGAAAAATAGAAAAATGAGAAAAAGTGGATACAAAAAAAATAGTATATTCATGATACACTCACGGTTAAATCACCATGAATATACCACTGCGCTGGCTTTAGAATGTTGTAGAAAGTTTCAACTGCCATTCATCAAACGGAAACTGTGTCAACATGACCTACTCCGCAGACAAAGTTACGTTTGATTTAACGTACCCGTTAACCATAAACTAGTGGATATATAAAGAGGACAGGCCTACATCTAACGGTATTCATAAAAACAGTATTACTAGACGTGCCAATCCAACGAAAGACGAGCTGGTCGCACTGGAGAAAAGCCGCAATTAATCCTTCAACACCACCAAGTGGACGGCCTGGGCATTGAACTGGCCCGACTCCCGGAACTGTCCGAGGTGCTGATGACTTTTTCCGACTTTCGATAGCTTGTTGATAGCCTACTCCATTTGAAATTCCATAGCAACGAGACATCTTTAGTAACTATTTTTCTATGCCAAGTTCACCGAAATCGATATAAAAGACCCTAGAATTGGGGAGCTCCAGTAGCTCACCACGTACCGCGAGTGCTATTTCAGCGCCGTGGACAACCGTGCTCGTCACGGATCTGGGGCTGAGCGCGTTCGAATCCCGGACGGCAGCCGTGCCTTTCCCAGAGTGTCTTCCCCCCCCATCTGAACCCTTTCAGCCTGCTTCTGTCGGTCGAACTTGACCAAGTATGAATGCGATGAAAAAGCGATAAACGCTAAAAGAACCAGCTGACTGGTCAAAGTTTAAAAAAAAAAATACCTTAGAATTGTCTGTATTCAACTTAGGGCTGGGCGATAAAACGATAACTATCGCGATAAATTATTTCCTCGAAATAAACATGAAACGTGGTCGCAAAGTTTCGATATATCGATTTTCCAAGCTTGGATATGAGCACATGCACTAACAACCAATCAGTGAAGGAGATGGCCGACAGCGGAAGGAGACCCGCTACCTCTGCCTCTGGGTAGTAAACAAGGCTGGCTAGGATAATTAGCTTGCACGCCGCTATTTTATAGTTTACGTGCCGAGTGGGTGTGTGGCGTGAATTCTGAGGCCACGGTTAGAGTAGTGTGGGGTATGCGGTGGATGTCGTTGCAATGTATTGGGGCGGAACGGAGTATTTTATGGTGATAGTTAGTACATCGTCATGGGATACACCGCTTGCTCTGGCTAAATGCTAACGTGCGCGGACTGATGACATCAACTCGAGACATTCGCAGCAGCAAAACAAGTCTATTAACACTTTGGTCGCCAAAACCGCCGTACGGCGTCTTTCCTCGCCATGCTCATTCTGCCAAAGACGCCGTACCACATCTTTTTTCCATTTTCCCAGTCTGAACTTCACCGCGGAGCTTTTGGACTCGAGTTTGAAACCGGAAACTGCATTTCCTCTCAAATTACACTAGGTGGCAGTGTCCCCCTATTTTCTAACACTGTATCCCAATAGAATGATATTGCAGCCCTACAATGAAGCTGATCTTTGATTGGCCAGCGTACCTGACCGCAGGTATAAGAGTTTACGCCGTCCCAGAATCGACAAGGTTTTGTTGGGGAGAGAGATAGAGAGAGATAGATAGAGAGAGAGATTGAGAGAGAGATATTTGCATTGAGATCAGCGTATAGTCGTATAGTTATAGTTTTATACAGTATTAGTGATAGTATAAGAATAATTGTAAGGTTTCAGCTGTGCTTTAGAAGTACCTAGTCGTGCTAACTAGTAGTACTATTGTGAGGGATTAGTGTGTAGTCTAGTTAGTATATTGTAGTAGTAGTAACAGTAGTTTTGATCAGTTAGTTATTCCATTTAGATTATTATTTCAGTATGAGGAGACGTAGTGTAGGTAAACGTGGGGACAGGCCGACGGCGGATCGGTTTGTTCAAACAAAGTTGGCATTTGGACCCGTTGCATCAACAACGACCGGTCCGTTGGTAGCTCCGACCGGGGAGCGCCGTGAGACCGTCGCTGGGCCCAGCGGCGTGTCTCGCCCCGGGACCGGGAGCGTATCTCCCCGTCGCAGTTCGAGGAAGAGGAAGGTGGCTGTGCAGTCTTCTTCAGACTCGTCGGACAGCGATTCAACTGTTCATGAATCGGACGGCAGCGCCGATTGGAAACCACCAGGTAAGGTCGTGTAGATGTGATTGTGTGTGTGAAACGTGTATATTTGATAATGCTTTACCTAACGCTAATTGATTCATTGTATACTGTGAATATGTAACGCTAGTTCGCCAACCAACGCCGGTATGTATTTATTATAGATCAGGAGTCCTCCGACGACGACCTTGATCTTGGTAGGAGATACCATGGTAAGTGTATAGCACATTTTGATGCATGTTATTTATTTCTGTGTATATTCGCCGACCAACGTTGTCATTTATTTATTATAGAATCTGATTCATCTCACGACGAGGGCCATCATGGTGGTGGTCGAGGGGAGCAGGGTAAGTCATTTTGACGAATGCAATGTGAATATTGTGTATATACATGCAGGTTCAAATCGATGAAGTATAATATCGTGTACATGTGTAATTCAACTCAACCAGCTACATTATTTGGAGATTATATCATCATATAGGCCTTGATTTATATGTGTTCACTACATGTGCTCTGCATTTCATCTAATATGGGGGGAGGAGTGACCATCACTTTGAAGTACAATGGCTTTGATGTACAAGGGTGTGTGTGTGTCCTATAGGCATTGATTCACATGCATAGCTGTCAACCCTACCGTTTTTTCCGGTATTCTCCTGTTTTTTCAACCCTCTTCACGCGCTGTTCACGGCTCACGGCTCGGTACGTATTTTGTACTTATTATTTTTTACAAAATGGCTGCAATTCTCCTCCGTGACGACAGGTGGCAGCAGTGTAGATTAGACCGTTAACACAGGAAGTCAGACCGTTGCGACCCGAAGAAGAATAACAGCGACGCGACCGGATAAAGCTCAGAGCTCAGGGGAGAGAGTAGACTGATGCACCGAGGCGGACCGAGGGTGTCAAATCAACTTAGCCAGTGTCTCTTGATTGCCCACTCTGTGGCTTTTGTCTCTGGAACAAAAGGTTTGCAAATCTTCTGTGGATAAAACAATACAAATGCAGGAATGTGTAAATGTGTTGGTTGGTGAACAGCCGTTTGCTCTGCGCCTCCACTGTCCCCTCCTGCCATTCCTCCACGGATAGCATGCCTTCACTGACGCCCAATTTCCTGAATGCGATTTATACATATAAAAGTTGTCGTGAATTGTCATGGTATGACAAATACAGTTACTGGTAACTCGCAGGCATTGCAGAGATATTGAGGAAAAACACAAAATCGCATTGGCTTTTTTTATATCTCATTTTTCTCTGTAGAATGAATGAATGAATGAAAACTTTATTTAACAGATTGCAGAATGGGTACAATACAGTACGGCTCAATACAGACATACAGACATACAACACAGACATAATAGACACACACACTGTTCCAAAAATGATATTCCCATTTCCCACTGCTAAATTAATGACCATAGGTATTTTGTATAGCTTTTTCAGGAACATGGCATGTCTTTTTTTATCATGCATATCCTGTTACCTATATTTTTTTGCATTTTGCACAATCAATGCGGGCGTGACCACCTGCATTTCACTGTATGTGACAAATAAACCTCTTGATTCTTCTTGAGTTGTCGTATTAATATGTAGCCTACAGTGATGAAGGTATAAAGACACTGGTAATACATTGATTGATTGCTAACTTTAACAGATGGGTACAATACAGTATTGTGCAATACACAATTGTTAAGGGGATGCAGACCAGAGAAGGACTTCTTCCCCCATTTTCAATTCATCATAACATTTATGTATGAATTGTAAGATTTCAATAAATATGAACATGTTAATGCTACTACTACATAAACTGAATTTATACTGAATTTGTCTTACACTTAATGCAGGGATGTTCACAGCATTTCACTTTCAACCAGGTATCTGATTAATTTAATGTAGCAACTAGTTCACCCAGTCCTTGTTGGACTGATAAGTGGTTGCCTAGTGGAGATTTAGGATTCACTGACTGTAGACTGTAAGAAAAAAAGCTGCAAGAAAACTAAATGTCTGGCATCTATGGTTTCCAAATACTGTCAAATTACAGTAAAATCAAATGCATTTACAGATTACAACCTTTATTTAATGGTTAATATTTTGATAAAAGGTAATTTAATGTATTTTTATAGCATTTACACTCTACACAGTTGGAAAAGAAAATAATACCGGTTTTGACCAGCAGATGGCAGCGACGAGGCAGCTCCATTGGGAGGGGGCGGGGCCGGGTGGGAGGGGGCAGGCTGAGGGGGCGGGGCCAGGAGAAGGGGCGGGGCTAAAACCTGCAAGTTTTTTCAAATCGAAATGTTGACAGCTATGTTCACATGTGCTCTGCATCCAATGTGGGGGAGGGCATGGCCTTGTTGTACATCAATATAATGCATCACTAGTTTGAAGTACATCAAATAGAATACAGGTTCAAATCAATGAATTCATGGAATTGTTTTCTGCAACTCAAACAGCTAAAATATTGAAGATTATATTCAATGTAATTCCAAGTTATTTTGTATTAGTTCTAAATCAACTTGTGATTCAGCCATGTACTGTGGGGAGGTCATGAGTCATGACTGCATCACTTTGAGTACAATGGCTTTGATGTACAAGTTTTTACAAGGGTGTGTGTGTGTGTGTGTCATATAGGCCTTGATTCACATGTGCTCTGCATCTAATGTGGGGGAGGTCATGGCCTTGTTGTATATATATATATGCTCCTAGACCGCTGATTTATTTTATGTGCATTACAGGATCCGACACCGATTCAGCGTCCGGCGGTGGTACACCCACATACTTGGGTATGTACTAACTGCATTCATGTATGTAAATGTATTACCATTGTGTTTTATGAGACTTACTTACTGAATGAATTCAATCCAATTCAGATTCTGGCGCAGAGAGTGACACAGAGACTGGCAATGGCCGCCCACACGACATAGCATCACAGTCTACTCCTGCAGGTGATTGTACATAAAATATAACACATAATGCTATATATATATCATGTAAATAAAATGACAATACGTTGCCCTAGTGTAATGTATTACATCATGTGATTCTAGAACTGGATGATAGTCGGGACATGCCGGAACCCGTTGCAGGGCGGAAACGCACATTTAAGCGCTGTAAGTTGGCCTCACTCTGCACACCACTTCCAGCTCTGACCTCTGACCCCACACACACAGTTTGTAACTACGTGGTAAATGAATGTTTGTCTACAGTAGGGGTGTTATGATAATTGTATATTTGTATAATTGACAGGTCGTGGCGTGCGACGCGGAGCGAAGAGCAGGTCTGCGAGCCGTCAGGACCAGGAGAATGCCTGGTCTCGTGAGGGCTGGGTGCCTCGTAGGATCCTCTTCACATCCCAACCGGGGCTGCTCCAGGACGCCGCGGCACTGAATTCGCACCGGCCTGCAAAATGGCTAGATCTGTTCCCGACAGATGACTTTCTCAACGCCATTGTTGCCCAGACCAACCTCTACGCTGATCAGTTCATTGCTCGGCTGGATCCCACGCTAACCAGTAGCAGGGCACTGGTTTGGAAGGCCCTCACATTGAAGGAGCTGAAGAAGTTCCTTGGACTCATTTTCCTGAGCAGTGTCCTTTGGAAGCCTCGCGTGGACATGATGTGGACCACTGATGAGCTGATGTTCACACCGTACTACTCAGCCACCATGCCACGCAACCGGTATGAGTTGATCTGGCGATTCCTCCACTTTGCAGACAACACATCCCTAGATGTTAGAGACAAACTATGTAAGGTACGCCCTGTAGTCGACCATGTCAACATGAGGTGCAAGGAACTGTACCAGCCCGAACGTGAGCTCGCCATTGACGAGGGGATGATGGCATGGCGAGGCCGCCTGGCTTTCCGTGTCTACAACCCCAACAAGCCAACCCGGTATGGCATCAAGTCATACTTCCTGTGCGAATCACGCACAGGATATTGCTTCGCCTTCAAGCCATATTGCCGGGATGGCGCGATCCTGGGGGACACGGTCGTCGGTCTGCTTGGACGTTTGGCCGGAGCAGGGCATTCCTTATACATGGACAATTTCTATAACTCAGTGAGCATGTGCGCCAGGCTCCGACAGTTGAGGACCGACGTCTGTGGTACCCTCAGGAAGCACCGGGGGGAGCCAGCCATCATAAACAACCTGACCAATGCTGACATCGGTGTGGGGGAGCGCATTGCTGTCAACAACAAGCAGGTCATGATCGTGGCATGGCGCGATAAAAGGATCGTGAAGACTATCACCAGCTTCCATGAGGATACCATGGAAATGGCAAAAGTGTGGCAGAAGTAGAAGAAGGGCAAAGCAGTGAGGGTGGAGATGCTCAAGCCGTCAACCATCATGTGTTACAACCGCCATATGTAAGGAGTCGACCAGCTGGATCAAAACCTGGCGTACTATCCAGCTACACGTAAGACTGGAAAGTGGACCAAAAAGTGTGTGCTGTATCTGATCCAAATATGTATGTAACTCTTTTGTCTTGTACAAAACCAGCAGTGTTGGGCAAGTTACTTTTAAAAAGTACCTAGTTACAGTTACTAGTTACTTCTTCCAAAAAGTAACTAAATTACTTACTCAGTTACAAATGATAAAAGTAACTAGTTACTTCAGAAAGTAACTATTGCGTTACTTTCAATATTTTTTTTTTACATAAACAACATACACAAATCTAAACTATTTTAATGTTGCTGTGGGACAAAGTGAGACTAGCCTCCAATCAAATGCCATGTATGTAGATATTATAATTACTACTGTATGTTTATATAGTGGATCATACAAATACAATAGATGTTTTGGAACTTTTGATATGTATTGCCCCTCAACAGGCCACAACTGGGCAACATTAAATTATGCTTGTTAAGCACTATACCAAAAATAAATAACAAATATATACTGATTGATTGAACATTTTAATTAACAGATTGCAGAATGGGTACAGCAGTACGGCTCAATACACACAATTGTTAAGGGGATGCAGATCAGAGAAAGACTTTCGTCTTTTTTACATCAGGGTCCCCCATTTTCAATTCATGACATTTATGACATACACAACATACAGATATAAGAATCTAATCGAATCATTCTAAACCAGGGGTCTCAAACTCAATTTACCTGGGGGCCACTGGAGGAGTCTGGGTGAGGCTGGGCTGCATCAAATATTCCACAAAAAAGGGTTTAAAGTATTCCAAAAAAAAGTACAACTGATCCAATCTTCTCACAAACAAACTCACTAAAACCTCACAAACACCAGCAACTGAGCATTCTCAGTGGTGTCAGTGGACTCATCCACAGCTATGGAAATGCATGTGCATTTTTTTAACAATAATTCTGCTTGCAGCTTGATATGATTTCATTCCATTTATTTTTGTGGTTCTTAGCACTGAATTCTGAGGAAAGGCTGCATCAAAATAACTGTGTTTTGTTTCATAGTGGCGTTTCATATTGCCACTCTTCACAAGAGCTACCGTTTCTTGGTGCTGGGAGGATGCATGCACGCATATTTTTTAGTCCATGCAGCTTTGAATTGCAGCGATTTTCACTGTCGACTTTTCTTTTACTTTCTTTGAACATGCCACATTTTTCTACTAACTGCCTGCTGGCGAAACTAGGCTACTAGCTACATTTATCTCACGGGGATACAACTGGGAATGAGGTTACTAGCTACAGTACACGCAGATTAGACTACCTGTCGATGCGCTGTCGACTCGCTCTGACTCGCCCCGCTGAAAGACAACATGCATTCCGTGAAGACCCGCCCTACTCTGCTCTGATTCGCAGACTGTGGGTGGGGGGGAGACACGCTGACGGGACGCTGAATGTGATTGGACCAGAGTAGACAGACACACACAGTGGAGCAGTGCTTGCAGAGGAGATGAGTGGAGAATTTGCGCACTAAACAAGGAAGAACATATTGCCCCTCAGCGCAGATATCCGTCTGATGAAAGAAACAGGTTCATTCATAGTAACGCGCCGCATTTATTTACAGTAACGGTAATGGCGTTATTGAGATTGGAAGAGTAATCCGTTAGATTACTAGTTACTGAACAAACTAATGCCGTTAGTAACGTCATTACTTATAGCGCCGTTATTCCCATCACTGAAAACCAGGCACCCATAAGGGTATTATTACAACCTCTTCCGGTACACCAGGGCTGTGGCGCGGACCTACACAGGGGCTCAGGAGTTGAAGATTCCTGGGGTGGCAGAGGAGGAGGAGGAGGTGGGGGTGAGGAGGAGGCAGGGGCTGAGCAGGTGGGGCGTGACAGGCAGCGCAACCCTAGGGCCCCACCGGGGGACCCGCAGAGCAGATTAGTGGGTGGCTTTGGGAAACATGTTATGGTGGCATGCAAAGCCACCCCCAAGCAAAAGCTACCATGTAGGAAATGTCGGGTCTGCCTTAGGCGTGGCCTCAGGGGTGAAACCAGATATTTTTGCACATCGTGCATCGTGAAAAATGCTTCACTCTGTATCACACAAAGAAGGATTTTTCTAAATAGTTTCTTTATTAGTTGTCATACAGAAGTACAGACTACTTCTAAATAATCCGGCACACAGAAGTACAGAGTACTTCTAAATAATCCATCATTGTGTGATACAGACAGAACCATGTGTACCACTCCGGTACATAGTATAGCTAGCTGAGAGTAGTATAGTATAGTATAGTATAGTATAGTATAGTATAGTATAGTATAGTATAGTATAGTATAGTATAGTATAGTATAGTGTATGGGTAGTTGCACTGTTTTCTGTACAAGACAAATGCGTTGAACACATGTATTTGGGCCACGGTTGTCGATATTGCATAGGCATGTTTGGACTACTTGCAGATGAGACGTTATGTTAGCGATCTAGCTGTGTCGACTCCATTCATCATTTGCATTGTGTGTGTATATAGTTTATTTTTATCTTTTTCCCCCCCTCATTTTTACCGTTTGCACAGAACCAATGGTTGCTGACAATCACCCAGTTTATAAAAGTATATACTGTAGGTAACATACCACACTTTTCTAATGCAGTCCATTGGCCTCTTATTTATATACTTTGGAAGCCTGTATTGGATATTTTTTGGTCCACAGATCATCTGGCGCTTCATCCATTTATCAATGGACAATGCAGTCATCGATGCGAGAGACCAACTGTAAGATACGCCCTGTAGTTGATCATGTGACGTGCCTGTACTGTGAATGTTACCAGAAAACTTCGAAATGCACAGAAACAATGGTTGGTTATCATCCAGTGTTCACTTTTTATGAGGTATTGTCTTGGTAAATTACCATAATTTTATACTGTGAATGTTACCAGCAAACTTCTAAATGCACAGAAACGATGGTTGGTTATCATCCAGTGTTCACTTTTTATAAGGTATTGTCTTGGTAAATTACCATAATTTTATACTGTGAATGTTACCAGCAAACTTCTAAATGCACAGAAACAATAGTTGGTTATCATCCAGTGTTCACTTTTTATAAGGTATTGTCTTGGTAAATTACCATAATTTTATACTGTGAATGTTACCAGCAAACTTCTAAATGCACAGAAACGATGGTTGGTTATCATCCAGTGTTCACTTTTTATAAGGTATTGTCTTGGTAAATTACCATAATTGTATACTGTGAATGTTACCAGCAAACTTCTAAATGCACAGAAACAATGGTTGGTTATCATCCAGTGTTCACTTTTTATAAGGTATTGTCTTGGTAAATTACCATAATTGTATACTGTGAATGTTACCAGCAAACTTCTAAATGCACAGAAACAATGGTTGGTTATCATCCAGTGTTCACTTTTTATAAGGTATTGTCTTGGTAAATTACCATAATTTTATACTGTGAATGTTACCAGCATATGTGTCTAATGCACAGCAACAATGGTTGGTACTGATGACTGTCACCCAGTTTATTGAACATATTGTGAAATAAAAATGTCACTTCATCAAAGTTTCAAGTTTTCTGCATTGTAAAGTATTCTGTATTTTATAATAATGTTTTCTGGACCTACACCAGTAGTTATAACTTACTTGTTCGTTAGCGCCAGGCATGGTGGTTGATAAGGTAGTAGTATTTCCAGGTGAAACTAATTGATATATTATCAATACAAGATATTATTACTTTATGAATGTGTTTATCATGTATGGACGAATAAATTGGAAAACAGGTAGGTACAGAGCAACACAGTGTCTACAACACAGGAGCAGATTATGCACAGTACATGAATGAGAAACAGTCGAAATGGTTTTTTTTTAGTTTATTGCATGCACATGATCTATAATACCTGATCGGTACAATATCTACTAACCTGATCAATACAATATATTCCCACCTGATCGATATAATAGTATTACTGCATTTCAAGTTTGTCAGTCAGTCAGTCAGACTGTCAGTCGGTCTGACTGTCAGTCAGTCAGTCTGACTGTTAGTCAGTCAGTCGGACTGTCAATCAATCAATCAATCAATCAAACATTCAATCAAACAATCAATCAATCAATCAAACAATCAATCAATCAATCAAACAAACAATCAATCAATCAAACAATCAATCAAACAATCCATCCATCCATCCATCCCAGTCTAAAATGCTTTATAACACGTTCTGTAACTATTATCACTCTGTGATGCTTACGCCACTCGAGCTTCGCTCTTGTGGCTGCGGGCGCATCACAGCCGTGGCAATATTCATGATATCCCACTGGTTCTCATGTATTATTGCTTAATTATAATAAAAAACTAAAACAAATTCTTAAAATGTTCAAACAATAACAAAATAAACTGAAACGAGCAAACCCACTCATGAACAGAAACTAAACCAAAGACAAAATAACTAATGAAAAATGCCAAGCTATAATAATCCTGGTGTTACTTACTGAGTCTGAGCTCTTGAAGTAGAGTCTGTAGTTGGTGATGAACACCTTTCCTTTGAGAGCGCCGCTGAATGGACAGATGTAGATGATGTCTTTGTCTGTGGGGGGGGGGGGGGGGGGGGCAGAGAAAGAGGGAGCATTGAGAGAGGGAGGGAGAGTAAGGGGGGCAGGCAGAGAGAGAGGGGGCAGAGAGAGATGGAGGGAGGCAGAGAGAGAGGGGGGGGCAGAAAAAGAGGGAGCATTGAGAGAGGGAGGGAGAGTAAGGGGGGCAGGCAGAGAGAGAGGGGGCAGAGAGAGATGGAGGGAGGCAGAGAGAGAGGGGGGGGGCAGAAAAAGAGGGAGAGGGGGCAGAGAGGGAGAGAGGGGGGGCAGATAGAGGGAGGGAAAGAGGGGGCAGGCAGAGAGAGGGGGCAGAGAGAGAGAGGGAGAGGGGGGCAAATAGATGGAGAGCAGGCAGAGAGAGGGGGAGAGAAGGGGGGGCAGGCAGAGAGAGAGGGACAGAGAGAAAGAGAATGAGTGACCAACTGACAGTCTAGACATAAACACACACCCCATGACAACATACACCGACTGAGCATCCATTACTCTCTCTCTCTCTCGCTCTCTCCTTTCCTCCCATCTCTTTCCTTTCTACACCTCTCTCCCCCCTCCTCCATGTCTCTCCTCCTCTCTCTTAAACCATCTTCTCCTCATCCACCTACTCTTCGTAACTATGTCTATAATCACCACTGTCATCCAGAGGCTTTCCAGTGAGGCGGTTCAGACAAGCAAGAGAAAGAATTACAGCAAAGAGTGTTCCGCCTTGAATAGGAGGCATAACAACGACAAGAAGGGAAAGACACAAGGGAAAGACACAAAGAAAAGAGAGAGAGAGAGAGAGAGAGAGAGAGAGAGAGAGAGAGATCAGAAGCAAAGGGAAGCCTATAAATAGCTATCTATCCTCCAGTGTAGTGAACCATTCACAGAGAGAGTGGGCAAGGAGGAAATGCAGAAGAAAAGGGAAGAAGGGAGTTAGTGAGGAGGAACCGAGTTTCCTTGATTTAGTGAGAGTGATGTGGTCTAATGCTGCATTCGTGGGAAGTTGGAAGTGGGGAAACGCATGGTCTCCGACCTACGTGCGCTCAAGTTACAAACCTGGATGCTCACGCGAAACCTTTTTGGCCATTTTCTGTGGCATGAACTACAACTCAAAAAGACAGTTTCCAGCGACATATAGCTAATATATTAACAAAAAAAACAAAAACAAAAAGCGAACTTAACTCATTCAACGCCAGTCACGATGAGTCGGGTTAACTCGCCATCGCTTGAGCGCCAATCACGAGTATAGTCGGGTTTTAATCGCTATTTCTTTTATTAGCGATATCCATTCATTTTCATCCATCGAGCCTGATGTTATCGTTGGGAATGGGTCTGAGCTCGCAAAAGGGAAAATACCGCACCCTACTGATTTCAACGATATATCAGCGAGGCTGCCCCCCCCCCTCATATGCAATGCTGTTGCCAAGTACTTCAATCTGATATGTATTTCTACCCCGAATAATGATGATCTAGCGTTGATTTCAGGAAGATTCGATAATCGGCCGAAAAACTTGCTTTGTGTATTCCACTAAAGGGCTATTATTGCGTCTTTCTCTGGAATTACTAGAAATCACCAAAACTATACTCGTATTCAAAACGGTATAAAACGGAAATGTACTGATGAAAAAACAATCCGTTTCGTACATGTTGACTGCAAGCAACTCACTGATAATCGACGAGTGTATTAGACCCATAGCCATAATTTAAGATATATTTTAAGCACTCGCAAATCTCCCAGTCCTCCCATTGATTAAAGTGGTGGCGCTCTAGCGCCCTCTAGCGCACTTAAGCGTGGCGGTCAAGGAGTTAATAACAAAATTTACGTTTATACGATGTGAGTGGCCATGTTGAAATTACATCACTTGAGGCCGAGGCCTGAACTGGGGGTTGAGAAATCCTACCCGTTTGTGACTCGAAACTCCTGAGATGATGCACCGTTTTATTTGATTTTTTCCTAGTAGGAAGTCTGCATTTCTGACCTAGAAGTTAGAATCGAATACAGCCCAAGTATAGGGCCAGTCAGCGTCACTGGTTGGGGGGACAGGTACAGTTTGTTCCCATAGTTAAATTAAATGGTTTTATATTTTCTTTCACATTTTTCAAAAACTAGTATTAAGAAAAATGTGCTATGTTGTTGGACGTACTTCTAATGAGGACAAATCCATGTCAGGTTCTTCCCTTCACCGAATCCTAAAACAGAGCCTCATTTATGAGCACTGTGGCTCCAAGCCATTCGACGTGAGGATGCTTATTTTCTAGTCTATGGTGTCTTGACAAAAAAAATATTCAAGACCGCTTTGTTTGGGCCTAATTCTGCATGTGACTAGCATACATTCTCCTGTCTGTAAAGAGGAGTCTGTGGTTCTATTGAGCCCCTTTTCATTCAGTAAGGTGAGAAGTCATGGCATTCTCCTCCCATCAAATTTAAGATAGCTTATAATAGGTTACATTTTTAAAGCAAAATCTACTCCATTTGCCAGTAAGCTAGCATGACCTGGCTGGTACCTTTGGATTCCTCAAGATCTCTAGTTTCACATGATACCAGTATATACATGCTAGCTTATAAATGCTAGCCCGCGAGAGCCCTTTAAAGATGGTTAAATGATTAGCTTGCCAAGGTGTAACCAAGGGCAATGACAATGTCTGTCCCCCAAATGATTTTAGGCAGACTTTCCAGCGGCCAACAAGCCGACTGGCCAGATAGGAGCTTACTTAAAAGGATCTCTCTCTCTCCTTCTCTCTCTCATCACCACACATTGTAATTTTCAGATTATTATGTGGTCGTATTAGGTAGGGAGACACGGGACATTTATCAGAGAAAGGGGAATAACAAAGAAAGCTTGTGAATTGGAATTTAACCCAAAGTGAACGAATTGGAATTGAGCCCAAGGTTTGTGAGGTGGAATGGAGCCTCAACGTGTGAGAGTAGGAAGTGAACCCACAGTTGGTATTGAACCCACGATGTTGTGAGTAGGTGGTGCACACCTTACTACACAAGAGCAACCTGGCTGGAACTGAACCCACGACAATGAGAGCGTTCGCCATAAGCCGCTGAGGCAACAGGACAACCACGGCATCTTTCAAAAGATTATTTCATGCCATTTCTGGTTTATCAGATAATTAGGGCTGACCTTCGAATTTCCTCTTTCAAAAGATTATTTCATGCCATTTCTGGTTTATCAGATAATTAGGGCTGACCTTCGAATTTCCTTTTGGAATTCGAAGCTTCGGGCCGAGATTCGATTTTAGTTCGAAGCTTCGAGATACAAAAATAAAATAAAAAAATTTATGTTGTGGGACTTGTACAGCACTTTGTTCAACTTTGTCAGTGCTGTAAAGTTTAAACCTTTTTAAATCTTAGACAAACGAAACACTTTGCTTTCATGAAATATTGTAAGCCGTCATTTGAGGCTTTATAAAAGCAGCACAATGAACACAAATCTGTCAGTGCCGAGTCCGACCTCATCTTAAATAACAAACAGCATTGCTTGTTGTAGTTAACAAAGAGAGGCAGAGTTGATTTTGCCCACAAAATATTATATATATTCTTTAAATACATAATTTTTTTTATATATTCAAATTCTATTTTCATATTCGAATCCCATTCCCTATCGAACGAAGCTTCTAAGTATTTAAGACAGCCCTACAGATAATATAAATATGGGAGAGGGAGAGAGTGTGTTAGTTAGACCCAATATGTGACCTAGGTCGGATTGTGCCGGCAGAGAAGATTCTTCAGAAAAGCCGAAAACGTTGCGCGATTCAGAAATAGAGATATTGGCATTTTTGAGTGCTTTGAAATGTTCTCTTATCGGTTTACTTATTTGCAAAACTTAAGACTTGTAAATGTGTTAATTATTGTTAACTTGTCCGGCTGTATAATTTCCCTCGCTGTTTAAACTACAGTTGTGTCGTAGGGGAGGGGCTGAGTACTTTCAGTCTCAGGTGTCGAATACAGACGTGCTGAAATGACAGCTACCAAGTCCATTCCGAGACAATGGACCCAGTAGGCTACTTTGTTGGCGGTGTGAAAATATGCAGAGAAAGCTTAATATCTTTAGAAATGTGTATATCTCCGTCGAATAAAGATAGTGCGCATAAGGCGTAAAGGTGACCATATCCCAAGGTCAACTTTATTTATATAGCACATTTAAAATCAACCGAAGTTGTACCAAAGTGCTGTACAATATAAAAACAGAAATACTAAAAATACAAAATACAGTATACACACAAAGTCATAAAAAACTACAATACAATTTAAAAAACAATCACGACACGACCAGGGATGTGTGGCTTACCAAGCCTCAGAACGGCAATAAAAAGACTCATGTGCACAAAAAACGTATAACCATGCTCATGTTTGAAACATGATGTTTCCAAAGACCAGCGATGGAGCGTAGAAAGCTCAGCCTCTGATCGACTCAGGCTTGGTTTTAAATTGTTCGGGACTCATGTGCATAAAACTGATCATGATCATGTCTCTACCACAACGACAGCCTGATTTGTGAGTGAATTACGCAAAGGGGAGCAAAGCCTTATAAATGGCCATTCTCCCTTTCTCTGTGTGTGCGTGCGTGCGTGTGTGTGCGTGTGTGCCCGTGCGCGCGCGTGTGTGTGTGTGTGTGTGTGCGCGCCCGCCCGCTCCATCGCTGGTCTTTGGAAACATCATGTTTCAAACATGAGCATGGTTATACGTTTTTTGTGCACATGAGTCTTGAGCACAAACAAAGCCCAGAGTCAATCAGAGCTTCCTACGCTAACGCTATGGTAACTTTCGCGCACCGCATAATACCGGTGGGAATCCGCGGAGGCATGACTCATTCACCGGTAAGGTTAGGTGCGGAAAAGTGACCATATCTCACTTTAAATTGTTCAGGAGACTCATGTGCATAAAACTGATTTACAAGGAGCAAAGCCTTGTAAATTGCCATTCTCCCTTTCTGTGTGTGTGCAGTGGCACTGCTAGGGTCTATTGGGGCCCTAGGCAATAATTCTTAGGAGGGGCCCCCATCCAGTGTTCATCTCCATTATGTTACAAATAATGTGACGCGAACAAAAAATATACTAAATAAACTTTTATTTGTATTACAAACATTCAAAGAGTACAGTCCATTATGATGGAAAAGTATTTATCTGGTTTTACCCGTTTGACTATCTCATCACTTATTTTGTCTCCAATCGCTGCTATGATTTCATAATGGTTGGGTTGGGTCGCTTTCACACCAGAGCCGTTTGGTCCGGACCAGAGTTCGTTTCCTCGGATAGTCCGCTTGGTTTGGGCTGGTGTGAATGCTCTGACAAACTCTGGTGCGGACCAAAAAAGCAAACTCTGGTCCGCCTGAAAACGTAGGTCTCGGTTCGCTTCCAAGTGAACCCTGGTGTGTACTTTTGTGGTGTGAATGCTCATCGGACCAAACGCAAGACCAAATATAGGAAGTGACCCGATAAACTGTGCATCTTGGGGAGAAGGAAACAAAAACAAACACGCAGCGCTGTCCCACCTGCTCTACTTCACTGTGAAACAGAGAGAGAAAGGGAGTCCCTGCTGTCAGCGGAGTGACCGTGTGCTGTGTGCGCGCGCGTGTGTATACGCTAGGGATGGGTACCGTTCACATTTGAACCGATACGGTACCGGTACCTGTGAATCGATACCGGTACCTTTTTTCTGTACTTTAGTCTCAAAAAATGTTATCTACAGGGGCGGTCAGGTAGCGTAGCGGAGATTGCGCTGGTGACCAATGCAAGAGGCTGCGGTCTCGACTCCCGGAGTCAGCATTGCCTTGGCTTGGGCTGATCGCTATACTAACTCGTTTGGCTGGGTTAGGGGGAGGGAAGCCGTGGGTGGGAAACTGGCGTTGTGGACACTTTCCTACAGGTCAGGTGTGGGCGCTTGCTCAGCGGAGGCAGGACTTGAGGAAGGCAGCGTGACCTCCCACGCGTTACACTTCACCAATGAGAGTCCTCGCTGCCAGGTGAGAAGAGAGCCACTGGCTGTCGCCGCACGTGTCGGAGGAAGCGTGCGGATACTTCAGGGTTCCCTTGTACCGACCAGTAGGAGAACATGCGCACAACAACCAGGTAGGGGAGGGGGGGGATTGGCACAACGACTAAATTGGGACGGGGAGAAAACAGAGAAAATCGGAGAAAGAGAGATACAAAAAATTTAAGAAAATAACCACACTTTCGACCGTTTTCGGCTGGCCATTGCCCCGACTGCTTTGTTGTTGAATCAAGTCAAATCCTAGGTAAGCGTATATTGTGCGTGTGAATATTGACATGAAAAGAAAAAAGTTAAAAATTTAAAGAAAAACTGTATCTCACGTGAATCGATACTCTGTAATACCGACGTGTTTTGGTAAGTACCTTTAAAAGTACCGAATTCGGTACCCATCCCTAGTGTGCGCTGGGCTGGGCTGCTTTGCAGAATAATGTGGTGTGTGTGTATGTGTGTGCACTGGGCTGCTTCGCAGAATAATGTGGTGTGTGTGTATGTGTGTGCGCTGGGCTGCTTCGCAGAATAATGTGGTGTGTGTGTATGTGTGTGCGCTGGGCTGCTTCGCAGAATAATGTGGTGTGTGTGTGTATGTGTGTGCGCTGGGCTGCTTCGCAGAATAATGTGGTGTGTGTGTATGTGTGTGCGCTGGGCTGCTTCGCAGAATAATGTGGTGTGTGTGTATGTGTGTGCGCTGGGCTGGGCTGCTTCGCAGAATAATGTGGTGTGTGTGTGTATGTGTGTGCGCTGGGCTGCTTCGCAGAATAATGTGGTGTGTGTGTATGTGTGTGCGCTGGGCTGCTTCGCAGAATAATGTGGTGTGTGTGTATGTGTGTGCGCTGGGCTGCTTCGCAGAATAATGTGGTGTGTGTGTGTGCGCTGGGCTGCTTCGCAGAATAATGTGGTGTGTGTGTATGTGTGTGCGCTGGGCTCAGGGTTTCCGTTAGAAAAAATTGTTGCCGGCCTCAGTGTCCGGTAGATTTCAATCTACCGGTCAAATGAGAGAAATTCCGGTCAGAGTTTATTGAGCTTAAAAACAATTGATAGGCAAAAGAATGACAACAAAACAAAAGAATGACATCATCAAGGCATGTAGATTTATAATATTTTTACTTAAAACTAGGCTACTTTTGCGTATATAGTCATTATATTCCAAATAAAATAAGTCCCGAGACTCGTGCTGCTGCCGACTTTAAAACAAAATAGGTGTCTGTGGGCAGTCGCCCGACATTAATAAACAACAGTCTGTTATAATCACATTTTTATGAGCTAATGAATTCAGTTATATTGGACATTTGTATTAATTATATCAAGCGAAGAACTGATAAATCTGGCAGAGAGAGACGGCAACATTATCGTGGGTTTGCATGACGACTCTCTCTCTCTCCACCTCCCAATGACTTATTTGCGAGAGTATGTCGATGCAGAGCAGCAGATTCAGCTGTTATTGGCTCTTTTCTGGGGACTGCACAGCAGCGCCCCCCACCCAACATTGAATTGCAAATGGCTGAATTGGAGTACTGCTGGAATACTGCACTGTGCTGCTGCTGCTCCGGCTCTGCAGCTTCACAAAAGTTCGCACACCCAGCACTAAGCTCTCGCTGACAACGTTGTTGTCATTATTAGAAGCAACGATGAAACAAATGTAATGATTGTTTCGTTCATCGCATAGGCTATTTAATTTTAGCCTATTTTAATACAATTCAAATAATCAAATTGTGCTTAGACTCAGGGAATTATTTTCACCGGACATTAAGACCGGAGAGATTAAATATGTCGGACTTCAACAGATTTTGCCGGTCAAATACCGGTAATTACCGGCTAACGGAAACGCTGGCTGGGCTGCTTTGCAGAATAATGTGGTGTGTGTGTATGTGTGTGCGCTGGGCTGCTTCGCAGAATAATGTGGTGTGTGTGTATGTGTGTGCGCTGGGCTGCTTCGCAGAATAATGTGGTGTGTGTGTATGTGTGTGTGTGCGCTGGGCTGCTTCGCAGAATAATGTGGTGTGTGTGTATGTGTGTGCGCTGGGCTGCTTCGCAGAATAATGTGGTGTGTGTGTATGTGTGTGCGCTGGGCTGGGCTGCTTCGCAGAATAATGTGGTGTGTGTGTATGTGTGTGCGCTGGGCTGCTTCGCAGAATAATGTGGTGTGTGTGTATGTGCGCTGTAGAGCTGTCCCCGAAGCCTGTTTTTGGGATTCTATATATCCAATAGACGAGCGCCCTTTTCGATCGCGTGACATTGTTCAGAAAGTTTGGTGCGCTTGACAAATTGCAGTGTGAAAGCAAACCGAACCAAATTAAGAATGCAACAATGTTGCAACTTCACCCCCCCGAATCACACCGAGTCCACCAAACTATAATGTGAAAGCGACCTTAGTGCTGCATAGTCATTGAGCATCCTGATTAGGGCTGCACGATTCTTGCTAAAATGTGAATCACGATTTTTCTATCTAAGAATTGAGATCACGATTCTCTCACACAATTCTTATTTTTCGTCATCATTTAAAAAAGTTAAGTAAAAAATTTAAAGAACGGACATTCCCATGGACCCAATGTTGTTTATGTGATGGACACTGATCAGGACTACATACTACATATCTAATTGATTATTGCAAAACAAAATTCTATTAATTGGATGAAACCTGAGCCCCCCACGATTGCTCAATGGGTACAGAAGGTTAAACATGTATACGATGGAACACATGACAGCCCAGCTACAGTTGAAGATGCCTCTCTTTGAGAGGAGATGGAGGTCAATTACTAGCTATCTTAGGTAGGCTTGGGACACACTTCTTTGAGAGGGCAATATACATAATATGTGTATATTATGGGTATGTATAGATATAGAGGTAGAAATATGTAGGTATATTTGTGTAGGTGGGAATGCTTTGAAGGAGGGACCCAATCCAATATTTATTTTTCTTATTTTTAAGTGTTTATTTTATTTTGTCTATTGTCTGTGTACTGTCATGTGGTATTGCTGTTGGCAATAAAGTAAAAACAAAACAAAAAAAGTATCAATCAATATCTGATTTGTACAAGTGATGGCTTATTTTGAAGGTATGAACTTGTACTTTCATATCATGTGCTGGGTCACATATGATAAAAGGTCAAGAGCGGGATTTGAACCATCAAGAGTTGAGCCACTGGAAAACACCCCGTCTGTACCACCAACATCCACACAGACACTAAATCCAGTGGATTATGGCACCTTGTTAGAGAGAAGAAGGCAAAGGTGGACAGTTTTAGTGTGGTAGTGCAAGGGTTAACCGTCTGTAGTGTGGTAGTGAATGGTTAACCTACTATAGTGTCGTAGTGAAAGAAGGGTTAACCTTCTATAGTGTGGAAGTGAAAGAAGGGTTAACCTTCTATAGTGTGGTAGTGAAAGGGTTAACCTTCTATAGTGTTGGTAGTGAAAGGGGTTTAACTTTCTATAGTGTGGTAGTGAAAGGGTTAACCTTCTATAGCGTGGTAGTGAAAGGGTCAACCTTCTAGTGTTTGTAGTGAAAGGGTTAACCTTCTATAGTGTGGTAGTGAAAGGGTCAACACCACTCTGCCTACAGAGAGAAGAATAAATATACTTGTGCATGTGGCTCTAGCTAAAGCCTGTCCATCATTATATAACTAGATTGTATGACGGTAATCTATTCTCCTGTGACAAGGCCGTGTTTCCTGTCAAACAGAGAGAGATTAGAGCCGAGAGAAGACAGCGGAAGATGGAGAGATGGGAAAAGGGAGCCAGGAGTAGTAGCTGCACCGCTCACCACTGTGAAGGCATTGTTCATTACAATTATATCAATTACCTCAGATCGTAATGTTACATTAAAGGTTTTACTGTAAAGCCACCCCTGAATGTGCCGCTGTTGCTGCTTGCCAGTCTCCAGGAACACAAAGGGAATTGAGTAATTTTTTTTGAATATGGCCACCAGTGATGTCATCGGGATGTTGAATCCTTGTGTTAATTACAGATAGGGCTGGGCGATATGGCCAACATTTTTATCACGATAAAAAAATTCATATCACTCAATATCGATAATTATCTCGATATACATGAAATAATTTTTTCTGTAGGCTATTTTTGCTGCTGAATGAAAGCTGAAGAAACCAGAAGGTTAATTGTGGTTCAGAATATTCTTTATTGTCAGAACATGACAAACTAGGCCTACTTACCAAACCACAAATATGAGGTAGAACATGAACTGTATAACTATAAAACTTTTATAACTGGCATTAACAATGAAAATAAATAAAATCTCAAGTCTGATTAGCACACATGGCCTACTGTGTACAGACGGTTTAAAACTGTATTTTAAATTAGAAAGCAAACAAAATAAATGGACAAGAGAAAAATTAATCTCAATTTGGTCAGTATTGTCATTTGGACAAGCAAAGCCATTACTATAAGTTGCAGGTAAGAAAGACAAGTCTGTCCACAAATCTGAGGTAGAACATGAACACAAACTGTATAACAATAAAACTTTTGAATGAAAAAAATTATCGTTGTTGTTTTATCGCCCAGCCATAATTACAGCACATTGAAATTATGTAGATGGACCAGAGACAGGGAGTAGGCGTGTTTTATCAGAACTGAAACAGAACAGTTTTAACACTACTTGCGGTCTTTGTGAGGAATTCTATCAGAGCCTCATTAGCAGCACTTCTGCTGATAAAGGTATATCAGTAAGAGGCTGATATCATGCCACCAGAGTGCTGACTGAGGCTACGTTTAGACGGAGAGAGTCTGAACAGAAACCGCAAAAGTCGTCTTACGGTCTCACTTTTAATTTTGCGTTTAGACTAGCGTTTTGGGATGGAATTCTCCGTGCAGACGAGGCTGTAACAACTCGAGACGACTGAGCCCCGCTGTCACACGATTGGCGCATATGTCACATGACGTGCTGTGAAGACCCGCCCTACTCTGCCTCTGATTCGCAGACTGTGGGTGGGGAATGTGATTGGACCAAAGCAGAGTCACTCACAGACAGTGGGTCCAGTCACGCCGCGGGACAGATTCTTGTGTATTTAAAAGTACTGCCAATGTAGCCTTCAGGTGATCGCCATGGATAGAATCAGACATGCTTTGTTTACGCTTCTAGGCTACTGGCGCATGCCTGTGATGTAAGCAGTACGCGCGACGAGAGCCTTGACAACCCTTTCGTCATCGTTTTATGCGGTTTGACAGTTTAGATGATAGCGCAAAGGTTTATCATTTCTAGGAATTCCACCCTGGAAGGTAGTCTCACTTTTTTGCGGCTTCACCCCGTAAAAACGCAGTTTCCGTATAAACGAAAGGCACATCCGAAAAAATATTTTTGCGGATTCACCTGCTAGCGTTTCCGTCTAAACAGGGCCTGAGAAGTAGAGATGTGAGCAGAGTGCTGACTGAGAAGTAGAGATGTGAGCAGAGTGCTGACTGAGGAGTAGAGATGTGAGCAGAGTGCTGACTGAGAAGTAGAGACGTGAGCAGAGTGCTGACTGAGGAGTAGAGATGTGAGCAGAGTGCTGACTGAGAAGTAGAGATGTGAGCAGAGTGCTGACTGAGAAGTAGAGACGTGAGCAGAGTGCTGACTGAGGAGTAAAGATGTGAGCAGAGTGCTGACTGAGAAGTAGAGATGTGAGCAGAGTGCTGACTGAGAAGCAGAGATGTGAGCAGAGTGCTGACTGAGAAGTAGAGATGTGAGCAGAGTGCTGACTGAGAAGTAGAGATGTGAGCAGAGTGCTGACTGAGGAGTAGAGATGTGAGCAGAGTGCTGACTGAGAAGTAGAGATGTGAGCAGAGTGCTGACTGAGAAGTAGAGATGTGAGCAGAGTGCTGACTGAGGAGTAGAGATGTGAGCAGAGTGCTGACTGAGAAGTAGAAATGTGAGCAGAGTGCTGACTGAGAAGTAGAGATGTGAGCAGAGTGCTGACTGAGGAGTAGAGATGTGAGCAGAGTGCTGACTGAGAAGTAGAGATGTGAGCAGAGTGCTGACTGAGAAGTAGAGATGTGAGCAGAGTGCTGACTGAGAAGTAGAGATGTGAGCAGAGTGCTGACTGAGGAGTAGAGATGTGAGCAGAGTGCTGACTGAGGAGTAGAGACGTGAGCAGAGTGCTGACTGAGAAGTAGAGATGTGAGCAGAGTGCTGACTGAGAAGTAGAGATGTGAGCAGAGTGCTGACTGAGGAGTAGAGATGTGAGCAGAGTGCTGACTGAGAAGTAGAGATGTGAGCAGAGTGCTGACTGAGAAGTAGAGATGTGAGCAGAGTGCTGACTGAGAAGTAGAGATGTCAACTCACCTATAACTCTCTCCTCGCCTGGCAACAAGGCCACATCCGCCAACGGCTCCATCTTGAGACTCTCTCTGGAGGCCTGGCAACCAAACACACACAAATAGGTTAGACAGAGATAAATGCACACACACACACACGAAATACACACATGTAGAAACACCCACAAAGATAAACACTTTCTGATGTTCGAAACATGACAAGACCCGACAGATCTCCCACACACAGAAATAACCTCAGGCAGGCACACACAGAAAATGTAATTACTTACACCAGGTGAACTACTGTGTAAGATGTAGAGGTATGTCTGGCCCTTCCACTAGCCAACTGACATCTAGCTAGTGGTACCCTATGAATATGGGAGTGGCTCTTGTGTGAGAGAGAGGGGGCAGAAAGAGAGGGAAAGAAAGAGTGACGACAGAAAAAGAGAGAGAGAGAAAGGGGAGAAAGAGAGAGAGAGAGGGAAAGAAAGAGTGGGGACAGAAATAAATAAAGAGATGAAGCGAAAGGTTAATTGAAACAGAGAAGGGAAGGAGGGAAAGCGAGAGAAGACGGAGAGAAAGTAGATGTGTGTACTGCACGCATGAGAGCAGGGCACATGAAATGTGAATGTTTGAGAGAGAAAGAAGCCAAGTAAAGCTAAAGGTGAGGGGGGAGGGGTTCTCACACCAGCCCTGTATTCTCCCTATATCAACAGTGCCCCCCACCAGGCGCCTAAGGAAGTTCCAAGTCAGTCAGAAGATCCTTAGGAACTTCTACTCATGTACAATAGAGAGCATCCTGACTGGAAACATCACCTCCTGGTTTGGGAATAGCACTGCACAAGACCGTAGCAGACTACAAAGAGTGACACGTTCAGCCGAACGCACAATTGGAGGGGGGCTTCCCACCCTCCAGAACATTTACAACAAGCGGTGCAAGGGGAAGGCTATTATTAAGGACTCGAGCCACCCGAACAACTGCCTCTTTGAACTGCTGCGGTCAGGCAAGCGATACCGGAGTCTTAAGGCGAGCACAGAAAGACTCAGAAGAAGCTTCTATCCCCAGGCCATCAGGCTGCTAAACGAACAATAAACACTATGCAACAACCATCAAATGCACACAGCACACACACCCACACGCACACACTCACTTAAACAAACAACACACTGCAGCACCCACTCTCCACACTTTAGATCACACAAACACACTTTATATTTATTGATAAAGGATTTGCACTACAACTCGTACAACTACTGTAAATTGTACCTAAATTGCACCTCATCCCATTTCTGCCTTGCACTATATAGTATTGTATATTAGTACACTGCACAGTATTGTATATTATATGGTAACTCAGTTACGTCTATTCTGCATCGAACATTGTACATATGTCTATACTGAACACTGTGACCTCATTTTTATTTTTACTTCTAATTTACATGCTATACTATGTTATTTTATTTCATACTTATCTTGTCTTGCACAGTCTCTTGAGCGTAACAGTAAGAAGCATTTTGTATAAAAGTATTCTGTACTTTTATGGACGGTGCACGGTGGTGTAGTGGTTAACACTGTCGCCTCACAGCAAGAAGGTCCAGGGTTCGAATCCCGCTTGGGGACCAGGTTTCCATGATGCCAGTTACCCAGGTGGGGTATCTCCCAGGCCTTTCTGTGTGGAGTTTGCATGTTCTCCCCGTGCTCGCAAGGGTTTCCCCCCCCGATAAGATAAACCCAATGGAAAAACATGCACAACAACAAGATCGCTAACGCTGTGGCGTCCTTGACGAAGACGGACAGGAGCACTTGGATTGGTCCCCTGGCGCGGCTCACGTGGCGCCTGTCTGCTCCCGGCTGCCCTTGGGGGGGAAGGACGACGGGATGGGTTAATCGCAGATACGCATTGTATGCATGGTTCGCATGTGTGCCAAATGGTGACCTCGGAGCAGGTCCTAAATTATTATTATAATTATTATGTATGACAACTATTAAAGAAACTTGAACTTGAACACACTAGGGCTGTCACATTATTTTCGAATTTACATAAAAACACGAGATTCGAACTTGAAGGGTGAAAATCAAAAAAAAATATATATATACTTTTTTTAACGCATTACCCGCCAATCGTTGGACGCCAACAACGAGTATACTCGTTATTATGATCGTTATTTCTTTTATTCGCTATTTCCATTCATAAATCATTCTGGAAGGCTGTGGTACTGTGTGGCAATGTGTCTGAGATCGCAACGGTCCGATACCGCCACCTGGTGGTATGCGGCCGATGTCGCACTTCCTTTCTGACTCTGTATGTGGCTGTGCGTCATTGAAAGTCATCCGGGCGGAGTTTTCTTGTAACGTGGATCAAGATATTCACCCGATAATTGGAATATTCTTTTTGGAATATCATCGGCCACAGGTAAGAGCAATTTAACGTCAATTTCAGCTCTATTGTGAATTTTTTTCATTGCCATTGCCCTGCAACGTATGCTGTTGTACTAACGAATGCAGTTATTGACAATCAATTAATCAGAAACGACCCCCCCCCCTTTCATGCATGCATGATGGAACATAATATACCGATCATTAGGGCTGAACGATTAATCGATTTTAAATCAAAATTTGAAATGATGCAATTAGCAAATCAAAAAAGAGCTAATTTTATTTATTTTTTAACCAGGAAGTCCCATTGAGATACAAGATCTCCTTTGCAAGTTGTTGTTATTGTTGTAGGAACGATTTGGGAGAGGGAGGTAAGGGGTTTTAGATTGTGTGTTGTGAAGTTTAGACTTCAGAGAGGGAGAGTAAAGTACAGAAAAAAAAGTACCGTTGGGTAACGGTATCAATTCCCAGGTAAAAAGAAACATTTTCAGTAGGGATGCACCGAAATTTCGGCACCGAAAGTTTTCGGCCGAAAATGGCAAAAAATGGCCTTTCGGCTTTTGGCCGAAAGAGTTTTTTCACCGAAAATATGTCACCGAAACAGAAACAACCTAACAACCTTGCGTGTTGTTGTGATGATGTCGCGCTGTCGGGAGTCGCGCTGTTTCTATGTAAACTGCGCGCAATGCGTCCAATAAATGCGTCTTTAACATGCTTTATATCCTTATTTGCTATATGCCGCGGTTAATCACCGAGTGATCTAATATGCATATTATTCACGTGTTGTTGTGATGATGTCGCGCTGTCGGGAGTCGCGCTGTTTCTATGTAAACTGCGTGCAACGCATCCAATAAATGCGTCTTTAACATGCTTTATATCCTTATTTACTATATGCCGCGGTTAATCACTGAGTGATCTAATATGCATATTATTCAGAGCGAGAGGGGGGGGGGGATTGTGTTTCTGCCTATGTTATGTAGTTACTCTCCCTCGTCCACACTCAGCTGTGAGAGAATTGTTGAATAGATACACAAATGTTCTAGAATGTTTGATTATGACATCATACTGAGCTGGACCTGTACTTTGTGACATTATGTTATTTCGGGCATTCATAACATTATTTCGCGCGACTGTACATTGTAACGTTAACACAGCCCAGCTGTCAACTGTACTTTGTAATGCTATGTTATTTCGGGCATTCATAACGTTATTTCGCGCGACTGTACATTGTAATGTTAACACAGCCCAGCTGTCTGTCTGTCGCGCGTCTACTGTGCCGAGTCAAGCGAGCACATTCAGCTGGGGACTAGAAAGGTGCGCTCAGTAGAGCACAGATGTCCGCTGCGCAGCCAGAGAAAAGATGGAATTAATGTACTGTATGCATTCAGAAGTGCTGAATAAATGTTTTATGGACCCATAATAGTGATTATTTATTATTTAAGTTAAGTTTTGCCATAATCATATATTTTTCCATAATCATAATGTTCCACAACATTGGTAAAAAAAAATCTATTCTATGAATAATTTTCGGCCTTTCGGCTTTCGGTTTTTCGACCAACTGTTTTCTATTTTCGGTATCTGTTTTCGGCCAAGAATTTCCCATTCGGTGCATCCCTAATTTTCAGGCTCGGTGTCCCGAACAGACCCACCACGTAGGCCAGATGCAAGCTGCATTTTACAATAAACCTCTGTGGGGCTGCTTAATTTTTATTATTATTATAATCACACATTTAATCGCAATCGCAGTCAGAAAAATCGTAATTAGATTATTTCCCAAAATAGTGCAGCCCTACCGATCATATGCATTTGAATTTTTTATTGTAGCGTGTATAGGGACAAAATGCCAATGGATTAAGTATAATATGCGTCGCAGGCTAGGGCTGGGCGATCAAATGATAACGATAACTATTGCGATAAATTATTTCCTCGAAATAAACATGAAACGTGGTCGCAAAGTTCCGATATATCGATTTTCCAAGCTTGGATATAAGCACACGCACTAACAACCAATCCGTGAAGGAGATGGCGACAGCGAAGGAGACCCGCAGTGCACCTCTGGGTAGTAAACAAGGCTGGATAGGATCATTAGCTTGCACGTCGCTATTTTATAGTTTACGTGCGGAGTGGATGTGTGGCGTGAATTCTGAGGGTAACGGTTAGAGTAGTGTGGGGTATGCTGCGCCGTGGTGGACGTCGTTGCAATGTATTGGGGCGTAACGGAGTATTTACATTTACATTTACATTTAGTCATTTAGCTGACGCTTTTATCCAAAGCGACTTACAAGTTCTGTGCGACAAGACAGCAAGAAGGGTATAACTCTATCAGCTGAGTAACAATGTTCATCAAAGTGTTGCGTGTTACAGTGTAGGTTAGTTTATTAGGACAAGTGCATGACATTAAGGTTAGTCGGGGTTAGATTTTTTTTTTTTTTTTTTTTTTTTTTTTTTTTTTTTTTTATCATTTCAGATAATGGTTGAAGAAGTGAGTCTTTAGTCGACGGCGAAAGATTGGACGGGATTCGGCTGTCCTAACTGGGATGGGTAGTTCATTCCACCATTGTGGGGCAAGGACTGAGAATAGGCGGCTTCTCTTTGATGACCCTCCGGGAGCTTGGATAGGAGTAGATCTGAGGCGGCCAGAAGACGCAGAGCGTAGGGGTCTTGAGGGTGTGTAGTTAGAGACCATTGACCGGAGGTAGGCGGGAGCGGTTCCCTTTGCCGCACGGTATGCTAGGTCGAGGGCCTTGAAGCGGATACGTGCAGCAATGGGGAGCCAGTGCAGGTCCCTAAGAAGTGGGGTGACATGGGCTGACTTCGGTAGGTTTGAGATCAGGCGGGCCGCTGCATTTTGAATGAGTTGAAGAGGCTTGGTGGCAGTGGCCGGGAGGCCAGCTAGCAGTGCGTTGCAGTAGTCGAGGCGGGAGATGACTGTTGATTGGACGAGGAGTTGGGTGGCTTCTTTTGTCAGGAAGGGGCGTATCCTTCTGACGTTGCTCAGGAGGAATCTGCAGGTTCTGGTTGTCGCTGCGATGTGAGCAGAGAAGTTCAACTGGTCGTCGAGGACAACACCAAGGTTCTTGGCGGTCGGCGACGCGGTCACAGCTGCATTCTCGACTGTGATGGAGAGGTCGGTCAGGGGGGAGGATTTGGCCGGCAGGTGGAGCAATTCTGTTTTGCTTAGGTTCAGTTTGAGGTGGTTGGTCGTCATCCAGGCGGAGATGTCGGACAGACAGGCCGAGATCCGCTCAGAGACGTGGATATCTGAGGGAGGGAAGGAGAGGAAGAGTTGAGTATCATCGGCATAACAATGATATGAGAAGCCATGAGATGTGATAATGTTACCCAGTGATTTAGTGTAGAGGGAGAAGAGAAGGGGTCCTAGGACCGAGCCCTGGGGGACACCCGTCCGGAGGGGGCGGGTGGCCGACAGAGTCCCTCTCCATGACACTTGGTAGGAGCGGTCATTGAGGTATGATGTCAGCCATGTCAGCGCAGATCCAGCCACTCCCATTCCTGCGAGGGCCGCGAGGAGGATCTGATGGTTGACTGTGTCGAAGGCTGCAGATAGATCTAGGAGAATCAGGACAGAGGAGAGGCCTTTCGCTTTTGCTAAGTGAAGTGCCTCTGTGACCGCAATGAGGGCCGTTTCTGTGGAGTGGCCAGTCCGGAAGCCAGACTGATTGGGGTCTAGGAGGTCATTCTGTAAGAGATAAGCAGTAAGTTGGTTGGATACAGCACGTTCAAGTGTTTTAGAAAGGAAGGAGAGAAGAGAGACAGGGCGATAGTTGGCTATGACGGTGGGGTTCAGGGTTGGTTTTTTTATGAGGGGCGTGACTCTGGCTTGTTTTAGGGAGGTGGGGACCACCCCCGAGTTGAGTGAGGAGTTGATGGTTGCAGTTAGGAATGGGAGGATGTCCGGTGCTATGGTCTGGAGGAGTGGGGAGGGTAGCTGGTCCAGCTGGCATGTAGTCGGACGGTTCGACGTTACCAGTGTCAGGGTCTCGGCTTCTGTAATGGGAGAGAAAGATGACAGAGTGAAGGATGAGGTTCTCGATTCAGCGTTTGGAATGGGTGGGGGTTGGGAGAAGGAGCTGCGGATGTTCTCCACTTTTTCCTCAAAGAAGATCGCAAAGTCTTCGGCAGAAAAAGATGAGGGAGGAGGAGGTGGGGGGGGAGTGAGGAGGGAGGACATGGTAGCATGCAGTTTGCGAAGATTCTTGGCAGAGGCCTCGATCCTATGGTGAAAGAAAGAAGCTTTGGCATTAGTAATGGTTTTGGGTGATAGTTAGTACATTGGAAACAAGGCTGGCTAGGATCATTAGCTTGCACGCCGCTATTTTATAGTTTACGTGCCGAGTGGGTGTGTGGCATGAATTTTGATGGTAACGGTTAGAGTAGTGTGGGGTATGCGGTGGACGTCGTTGCAATGTATTGGGGCGGAACGGAGTATTTTAGGGTGATAGTTAGTACATCGTCTTGGGATACACCACTTGCTCTGGCTAACTGTTAGTTCCATTCTTATAATGCATATGATCCAGTGGTGGTAGGTTGCCCCCTGGTGGAATATAATAATCTATGCACTGGTGCGTAGAAGAACGTGCGCGGACTGATGACGACATCAACTAGAGACATTCGCAGCAGCAAAACAAGTGAGTCTATTAATAGCCCGTCCGTCGGCGCCGGGCATAAGAAGTTAATTAAACTTGACAGAAATGATATCGACGATAATTATCGATATCGAGTGATATGAAAATAATTTTATCGCGATAACGTTTTTGGCCATATCGCCCAGCCCTATCGCAGGCTATTACTAGCCTCCCAGGAATTACCCCAGACCACTCTAAAACCATACTTATATTCACCACGGTATAAAACGAGAATGTATGGTTGGGAAAAATATTCCTTTTTCACATCTTCAACGATAGATACTCAATGTCAAATGGGCCATAGTATTGCATATAGCTATAATATTTAAATAGTTATAGCCCTGCAAACAAGGTGAGTGACTCCCACCGTTTACAGCGATGGTGGCAGCTACTACAGGATGAGGCTAATGCGTGGCAGCCAATGAGTTAATAATAACTTTTAAAAATAAGTAATACAAATTCAATAATAACAATTTATAATTGAACACATCAGCATTTTGTCCCGTAAATATATTTCCAATGCGGCCATTCAAGTGACATTTTCACCAGACTTTGGTATTAACTCAGGGAATCCAGACAAAATCTAAACATTAAAGTCCATACATAAATAAAATTATGTGTAATAAAGTGGAATGACATAGGAAAAAAGTATTGAACACTAACTGAAATTAATTCAATACTTAGTGGAGAAGCCTTTGTTTGTAAGGACAGCTCCAAGGATGCTTTCTGTATGATGTAACTAATCACCCGCAGTATTCAGGTGTGATTTTGGCCCATTCCTCTACACAGATTGTCTTAAAATCTTGAAGATTGCGGAGGGGCCTCTTGTGAATCTGGATCTTCAGATGCTTCCACAAATGTTCAATTGGGTTTAAGTCAGGTGATTGACTGGGCCATTCCAACAAGTTGATTTTCTTTCTCTGAAATCAACTGCTCCAAGTTTCCTTTGCTGTATGCTTTGGATTGTTGTTATGGTGGAAGGTCCACCCATGTGTCATCCTCAGAATCCTGGTGGATGGCAGCAGGTTCATCTCAATAATCTCTCTGTACATGGCTCCATTCATTGTTCCTTCAATGATATGAAGTCTGCCAGTACCAGGAGAGGAGAAGCAGCCCCACACCATGATACTTCCACCTCCAAACTTCACTGTTGGTAGTGTTATTCGGGTAATGTGCACTGCCATTTCTCCTCCAAACATGGTGTGTTGTGTGACAGCCAGAAAGTAACATTTTGGTCTCATCTGACCAGAGTACATGCTCCCAGTAATTCACTGGCTTGTCCAAATGTTGTTAGGCAAACTTTAAACAAGCTTCAACATGTCTTTCTTTCAGTAGTGGAGTCTTGCGGGCTGAGCGAGCACGGCGGTGGAGTGCATTGCCTATGGTCCTTTCTGTCACAGTTGTACCTGCTGCCTCCAAGTCTTTCTGGAGCTCTTTCCTAGTGGTCCATGGCTCTCTGGCTACTCTTCTAAGTATCCTTCTGACTCCCTGATCAGAAATGTTGCGAGGAGCACCTGTGCATGGCCAGTTGATGATGGAGTGATGTTGCTTCCACTTATGGATAATGCCCCCAATGGTGCTTACTGGAAGATTCTGAAGTTGTGAAATACGTCTTTAGCCAATTCTATTTTCATGATTTGCAACAATCTGTTTGTGAACGTCTTGAGAGCTCTTTGCTTTTACCCATCATTTGATGTTTCTTGTGTGGCACCTTGGAAACAAAAAAAACATTTTATAGCCCATCAATATATTCTAACCCAGTTCACATTATTAGCACAGATAGGAGGTAGAGTTGCCTCCTAATTAGTTTTGGTTTTCAGCTAGTTCCTTGCCTTTCCTTGCTGTGTTGTACTGCTTTTTCTTAGTGTGTCCAATGCTTTTTTCTTGTTTCATTCCACTTTATTACACACTTTAATGTTTAGATTTCTTGTCTGGATTTCTTGAGTTAATACAAACGTCTGGTGCAAATTTCGCTTGAATATGCTCATTGGAAATACATTTACTGAACAAAATGTTGATGTGTTCAATACTTATTTCCCCCATTGTAATTGTTTCTACATAGGCAACCTGAGGGCACATTTTCAATGTTTCTAATGCTTCCGGAGCATGTTTACATTTGCTCAGCCTCATAGTAGAAAAACACATAAAATCGTTTTTGTGTTTTGTGTTGTACAGTATACAGTATACAGTATACAGTATGTACTATGTACTATGTACAGTATGAAAACAAACAGCCAGGTCATATAGGTGAGACTGTGCTGAAAATAATTATACCAAACATACCATGGTAAATAAAAGTTGCCCAAAACGTTGAAAATAGCTTACTTTTTATTTTTACACTGAAATTAGAATTCGATGTCTACAATTCTGCAACAAACTCCAAATAATTTTTTTTGTTAAAGTGACAGCCCTACCACACACACCTTCCTTTCTATTCTCCTTCCTCTCTCTCTCCACTCCTCCACCAGTCTTTCCTTCTCTCCCCACCTCTCTTCCTCCGCCAGCCTCAAAAATCCCCTTTCTATCCATCTACCTCCTCCTCTGTCCCTCTCCCTGGCTTTCTCCCTCTACCTCTTTCCCACATCTCCTCTCTCTACATCTCCTTATCCATCCCCCTGAAAGAAATCTGTGTTTTTCAATGTATATTTGGTTTATAACTGATATATAGAGACAAGCTTTAAGAGGGTAATACCATTATCATCATTACCATTATCATTAGGGTTTGCATGTGTGTGTCTATCTCTAGTCAAACTGGGCAGAGGGGGTTGCAGCAGCAGACTGAGAGCTCAGGGCATGCCGAGGTCGCCATCGGCACATAAACAAACTGATAACAGCTAGGCAGCAGGAGACAGAGAGCCGGAGCGAGGGAGAGAGGTTTGACATCATTAGAAACAGCGTTTTAATGTGTGTGAAAGGGTATTAGCAGTTGTCATGACAGCGCGTCGCATGACAACCAGGAGAGGGGCGAGGCCGTCGTTGCTATGACAAAGATACTATAAATCTGACAGTGGTTCCGGGTAAGGACTAGACTGAGACCAAGAACGACTAAGAACGACTTTGAGACGGCTCCCTCCTCTCATCACAGAGAGGGGGGGGGGGGGGGGGGGGGGGGAATGCCACATCATCTTTAGCTTCGGCTAACACAAGGAGGGTTTTGGCTAACGACAAGGCCTGAGCCACTATTGGACTGAATAGCAGAAGAGGCGATAGCAATGACGATACGAATTGGTTCCCATCTGATTATGAGGTTCTGTTTATATAATAAACAACGCTCTTTCAAGAAAGGTATTATGCTGTCAAGGTGTCGAATTCTTACGGAGGTGGTGAATACTTATGCCTGCGGATTGCATTAACGGGGAATGATAAAGATTGTACAGCCAGTATATGAGACGTCGGAGAGAAACAAACACAACGCAGAGGTCAGTGGATGGAGAGGATAACACAAGCCAAACAGACGAAGACGTGATACTGGCTGATTGATCAGAATCTAACACCCCCTTCTCGTCATCTCCTCTCTACATCTCCTTATCCATCCCCCCTTCTCTTCATCTCCTCTCTACATCTCCTTATCCATCCCCCCTCTCTTCATCTCCTCTCTCCAAATGTTTTATCCATCCCCCCTTCTCTTCATCTCCTCTCTCTACATCTCCTTATCCATCCCCCCTCTCTTCATCCCTCTCTACATCTCCTTATCATCCCCCCTCACCTTCAACTCTCTACATCTCCTTATCCATCCCCCCTTCATCTCTCTCTACATCTCCTTGTCCACCCCCCTTCTCTTCATCTCTCAAATGAAGGAGGACGCGACCCCGGTCAGACTCCTCTGGTTTTAGCTCCGCAACGATGTACACACTTTTAGCTATTATGTTTGTTTTTTCTACTTTTTTATTTAAAGCAACACTGGCAGGTACGTCATACGACCGTCAGACACTTATGGACCTGAACCCCGGGCTCAAAGAGGAGTTTGGAGACACTTTTGACCTAGAATGGCCAGCAGAAATCAGACGGGAGAATGGCGGCAAGGAAAAGAACAAAGGCTACGGCAGGAGGAGACACAGAGGGAGACGTGGAGGTATCAGACTGAGACTAAAAAGAGCTGCTTACCGCCCAGCAATTCCATCCATCTTTCTGGCGAATGCCCGTTCGTTGGAGGGTAGGATGGATGACCTAAGGGCGAGGGTCCGGTTCCAACGGGAGATGAGAGACATCAACATCATATGTCTCACGGAGACATGGCTCACGTCGGCGACTCCGGACAAAAGCGTATCTCCCTCGGATGCCTTCACAGTATTACGTGCAGATCGTACCACTGCCTCAGGAAAGAGCATCGGCGGCGGAGTCTGCCTCCTCACGAACAATTCCTGGGTTAATCCCGAGGGGGTGCATGTTCTCTCAAACTCGTGTTCCCCGGACTTGGAACATCTTTCTATCCTGTGTCGTCCGTTTCACCTCCCGAGGGAGTTCACCGCGGTCGTCATGACCGCCGTATATATTCCCCGACACGCGAATACGGGCAAAGCGCTGGGAGAACTACACGATTACCTCAACAGACACCAGATCAAACATCCAGAAGCAGCGATGGTAGTGGCCGGCGATTTCAACCAGGCCAACCTGAAGAAAGTGATGCCGTCCTTTTTTCAGCACATCGCTTGCTCCACCAGAGGGAAAAACACTCGACCACTGTTATTCCCCGTTCAGAGCCGGCTACAAGGCAGTAGCCGCTCTGCCATTAATGGGGTCCACAAGCTCGAGCGACCACGACTCCATCTTGCTATTTCCGGCATATCAACAGAGATCACGTGACGCCGTCGTGTCACGTGAGACAAAGAAGTGGACCGACGAATCAGAGGCCACGCTCCAGGACGTGTTTACAGAAACGGATTGGGATATGTTCAAAGGAAGCGCCAGTGACGTCAGCGAGCTCGCAGACAGTGGTGAGCTACATTACAACAATAGCCGATGGTATTGTCCCCAGAAAAACGGTGCGGATTTTCCCAAACCAGAAACCGTGGGTGGATAGCACTATTCGAGCAGCTCTGAACTCTCGTACCACCGCCTACAACCTGGGTAGAGAGTCAGGAAACATGGAGTATAAGGCTTCAGTCTATACTCTACGCAAGGCTGTCAAACTTGCTAAGAGGACATATGCTGACAAACTGGAGACACAAATGGCACAAAACGACACAAGAGGATTATGGCAGGGACTGAAGACAATAACTGACTATAAAGTCAGCGCCCCCTCAATGGGGAGCGACGACGCCTCCCTCGCGGACAAGCTCAACATCTTCTACGCTCGGTTTGGTGTAGACAGTGGCGCTGCTGGCTCTCCGGCTAGTGACGTCACTGGCGCACCGGCTGTTGTGGAGGGGGGGGGGGGGGGGGGCAACCGCGGGGGGGCGGGGACGCTCTCTCGTTGTCGGAACACAGTGTGAGAAGAGCATTTATGCAGGTGAACACCAGGAAGGCTGCTGGCCCAGATGGCATAACAGGACGCATACTCAAGTCCTGTGCCAACCAGCTGGCCCCAGTGTTCACCGCCATATTTAATCAATCCCTGGCGGAGTCAGTGGTCCCTGCCTGCTTCAAGATGTCTACCATCATCCCTGTACCGAAGAAACCCTCCCCAACATGTCCAAATGACTACAGACCGGTGGCACTCACCTCTGTGGTCATGAAATGTTTCGAGAGGCTGGTCAAGGACCACATTTGTGCCTCCCTCCGCAGTGATATGGACCCTATGCAATTTGCATACAGGACAAACAGGTCCACCGACGACGCGGTCTCCCAGGTACTGCACAGCACCCTCTCGCACCTTGACCGTCAGAAGGGGGGCTATGTGAGACTGTTGTTCATTGACTACAGCTCAGCGTTCAACACCATAGTCCCCACCAGACTGGTGGACAAGCTGATCGAGCTAGGTCTGAGCTCCGCCCTGAGCGCCTGGGTACTGGACTTTCTGAGCGAAAGACCCCAGGCGGTCAGGGTGGGGGGTCAGACCTCCAACACCATCACCCTGAGCATCGGGTCCCCCCAGGGCTGTGTTCTGAGCCCCCTGCTGTACTCACTCTACACACACGACTGTGTGGCCAAGTTCAGCTCCAACTCCATAGTGAAGTTCGCAGACGACACGGTGGTGGTGGGGCTGATCTCGGACAACAACGAGAAGGCCTACCGGGAGGAGGTTGAGGTACTGGAACGCTGGTGCCAGGACAACAGCCAGCTCCTGAACATTGGTAAAACCAAGGAGCTGATCGTGGATTATAGGAGAGGACAGCAGGAGACGCACACACCACTGATGATTAACGGGGCTACCGTGGACAGGGTGAGCAGCTTTAAGGACCTGGGGGTCCACATCTCAGAGGACCTGACATGGTCAACACACATAGACACAGTAGTAAAGAAGGCGAAACAGCGCCTCTACCACCTGAGACAGTTAAGGAAGTTCAGAGTATCGGGGAAGATACTCCAGTCCTTCTACTCAGGAGCTGTAGAGAGCATCCTGACCGGAAACATCACTGCCTGGTATGGAAACAGCACGGCACAGGACAAGAAGGCCCTACAGAGAGTGGTGCGCTCAGCCGAGCGTACCACGGGTATTGCACTACCCCCCCTGCAGGTTCTATACAACAAGAGGTGCAAATCCAGAGCCTGCAGGATAATGAAAGACCCTCACCACCCCAATAACAGCCTGTTTCAGCTGCTGAGGTCAGGCAGACGCCTGCGAACCCCAGCTACTAGGACAGAGCGGCTTAGGCTCAGCTTCTTCCCCCAGTCCATCAGAGCCATGAACAATGAACATTGAGTGCTCAGAACATTGAACTATCCACACACAAGCACACATGAACACACACGACACGCACGCTGTGCACGCTCACACACGAGCAGCCACTTAACACTTTAACATGAGCGGGCACACACTCATGTCGCACACACGCACACTTATGGCCAAAGGAAAGGACACTTTAAATTAGAATAACAGGAACAGTGTATTGCACTACCAAAGCTAACTAGCATGTCCCATATGCTCTGTAAATAACTATGTACAGATACCGAGATGTCACTCCATGTTACCCGTTACCTGTTTACTGCACAATGTTGTTTTTTTTCATTTTTTTATTCTATTATATGTTGTACCACTGTATTGCACATCGTTGTGGGCAAGACCACCCGCATTTCATTGTATACCTGTATGCCGTGACAATTAAAACTCTTGACTTGACTCTCTTGTAGTTTAATTGGGCCAATAAATATATGTTAGTATTGTGTCTCTCTCTCCCTCGCTTTCAGTAGACAGTCTGACACATGTATGCTCTCAGGAGAAACATCTTTCTCTCTGCCCTCAGGAGAAACATCTCTCTGCTCTCAGGAGAAACATCTCTCTCTCTGCTCTCAGAAGAAACATCTCTCTGCCCTCAGGAGAAACATCTCTCTCTCTGCCCTCAGGAGAAACATCTCTCTCTGCCCTCAGGAGAAACATCTCTCTCTCTCTGCCCTCAGGAGAAACATCTTTCTCTCTGCCCTCAGGAGAAACATCTCTCTCTGCTCTCAGAAGAAACATCTCTCTCTGCTCTCAGGAGAAACATCTCTCTCTCTGCCCTCAGGAGAAACATCTCTCTCTCTGCCCTCAGGAGAAACATCTCAAGTTTCAAGTTTCTTTAATAGTTGTCATACAGAAGTACAGAATACTTTTATACAAAATGCTTCTTACTGTTACGCTCCAGAGACTGTGCTAGACAAGATAAGTATGAAATAAAATAGTATAGCATGTAAAAATAGAAAGTAAAAATAGAAGTCACAGTGTTCAGTATGTTCGATGCAGAATAGAAGTAACCGAATTACCATACAATATACAATATACTATGCAATATACTAATATACAATACTATATAGTGCAAAGCAGAAATGGGATGAGGTACAATTTAGGTACAATTTACAGTAAGGTGTACTGAGGTATGGGTTGTAGTGCAAATCCTTTACCAATAAATATAAAGTGTGTTTAGGTGATCTAAAGTGTGGAGAGTGGGTGCTGCAGTGTGTTGTTTGTTTAAAGTGAGTGTGTGCGTGTGGATGTGTGTGCTGTGTGCATTTGATGGTTGTTGCATAGTGTTATTGTTCGTTGAGCAGCCTGATGGCCTGGGGATAGAAGCTTCTTCTGAGTCTTTCTGTGCTTGCCATGAGACTCCGGTATCGCTTGCCTGACCGTAGCAGTTCAAAGAGGCAGTTGTTTGGGTGGCTGGAGTCCTTGATGATTCTCTTAGCCTTACCCCTGCACCGCTTGTTGTAAATGTTCTGGAGAGTGGGAAGCCCCCCTCCAATTGTGCGTTCGGCTGAACGTGCCACTCTCTGTAGTCTGCTTCGGTCTTGTACGGTCCTATTCCCAAACCAGGAGGTGATATTTCCAGTCAGGATGCTCTCTATTGTACATGAGTAGAAGTTCTTAAGGATCTTCTGACTGACTTGGAACTTCCTTAGGCGCCTGAGGAAGTAGAGGCGTTGTCGTGCCTTCTTCACAACACTGTCAATGTGTGTGGTCCATGTCAAGTCCTCGGATATGTGGGCTCCGAGGTACTTGAAACTGTTCACTCTCTCAACCGGTGCCCCGTCGATGCTGAGGGGGCTGTAGTCCCTGAACCCCTCTCTCTCTGCCCTCAGGAGAAACATCTCTCTGCTCTCAGGAGAAACATCTCTCTCTGCTCTCAGGAGAAACATCTCTCTCTCTGCTCTCAGGAGAAACATCTCTCTCTCTGCTCTCAGGAGAAACATCTCTCTGCTCTCAGGAGAAACATCTCTC